>NW_027530213.1:7767628-7768836 GCF_008692635.1 Crocuta crocuta | reverse complement strand
GCTTGTCTACTGTGTTCAGGGGGTGGGGTGGGAGGGGGAGGGGCAGCGGACGGTGTGGGGACAGGGAGGCCCGTGGACATTTACTGCGCCGCGGTCCGGTCACCCATGTCACACACACATGGCTCCACCTTATTCCAAAATGATGTTGTAGATGGAGGGGCAGAGGGAGGGGCTCCTGCATGTCGTCCAGTTCATCAGTCACACGCTGGTGGCGCCTGAGACACCCGGAGCACGATGGCCTCTCAATGAGCCATGGAAAAAGAAGAAATGGTGTTAGGTACCGTGGGCTGCCGTGCCAGGGGCACTCGTGGGGGCCTTAAGGGGAAAACCAGGGACACGGCTGCGGTCACGTGGACACCCAACACAGCCGGCTGCGGGATCAGGGATTTAGGGGACAAAGCTCAGATGGGTGGTTTGGCACTTTCACAGTTTGCGTTTCAGGATGATCCCGCCTCGTGGCTGAAACAGCAAGACCGACTGATTTTCCTGGTCTGAATGTATAGATTCAATCTATTCAGACCAACGGTAGCCCAGGACTCGGCGTGTGTGAACCCGGTTGTCGGCTGACCTCGGACTCCAGGCTGGCGTGTCCCCGGATCCGCGGGGCAGTCTGTCTCCCAGCCCGGACACAACCCAGACTCTTTCTTTCGTCGCCTGGGGGGCCGGGGTTTTCAGAGCTGCGTCGGGCTTCCGTTTTGGCTACGGCACCTCGAGGGCAGACTTGGGCATCATCTCCCTTCAGCGGCTGGTGGGCCGGAGCCGTCTGGGGGCCCGTTGTCCCACAGCCGTTTGGCTGAGACCCCTGCAGGGGCCATCTGCCCCCTATGGAGGCCCGTGGGCGGGGGCCCTGCACCGGCCTAAGGTCAGGTGTACCTGGGGACTCACCAGCAGTTCACGCAGGCTCTGGGGTGAGCAGGTGGGTTTTTAGAGGCCACATCCTGGGCAAATGAACCTCTCTGGGCTTTAGTTTCCTTATTTGTGAAATGACAAGAGCCCTCGTTTCTCCGAACCTGGCTGTTGTGAAGGATCCACAAGAAAATACGGGTAAAGCACTTGGCGTAACCAGCTGGGAAACCGTCCGGTACAAATGCCGGCTGCCATGACCAGGGCCGCTCGCGTCGAACTTTTGCAGGGAGTCCCGAGTCTTTCTCCTCGAACTCGGGCCCGTAAGGGTTTTCTGCAACACGAGGTCACGACTCCAGGGATCT
>NW_027530213.1:7754788-7767483 GCF_008692635.1 Crocuta crocuta | reverse complement strand
TTTCTAAGAGAATTCCTAAGGCTCAAGGCCACTGTGCTCAAAGCATGTGGCCGTTCATTTCAAGCTTGATGGCACATTCTTCGCAGAACGGTTGCCAAGGAACGAGGTAATCCTGTGACAGGCCGCCCGCCCGCGCGTCCGGCTTGCTGGCCCAAAGGGCTGTCGGTGGTGTCAGATTTTATTACTAGCCTTCCTGGTCTCCACGGAAGAGCCGTGTGAGATCACACGCGTGTAAAAGGACGAATCTAAGGGCCCAGATTAGCACCCCACAGAAAATAGGCTCTTTGTTTCCTTTCCATACTGATGCAAAGAGGGGTTAAAAAAAAAAAAAAAAAAGAAACAGCAAGATCATCACGTACCTTGTGCCTTTAGGCTGGTCTGTAACCTTCCATCCGGTCAGGTGACTTGCCCGAACACGGATTCCTCAGTGAGTCTCTGTGGCCCCTTGGCTCCGCCCTCACTAGCATGTGACCCAGGTCACCATTTCACACCACCAGCCTCCTCAGTGGGTGATGTGCAGCGAATTAACCCACATCAACACGGTGGGCACACAGCAGGCACCAGTGACCGCCAGCCCCCCTTCCCTTATAGACGGCTGTGAAGGCGCTGCCTCTGTCCGAACAGAGAAGCCTGGGGGTTGTGAGGCAGAGACTGTACTTTTTACGTGAGTATTCAATATAGGAGTGTAGCATGATGTAGTAATCTAGTTATTTCTTTCTGTTTTTTTTTTAAGTTTATTTTGAGAGACAGAGGGAGAGACCGTGCCTGCATTTGGGGGAGGGACACAGAGAGAGGAAGAGAGAGAGAATCCCAAGCTGGCTCCACATTGTCAGTGCAAAGCCTGATGCGGGACTTGATCTCATAAACCATGAGACCATGGCCTGAGCCCAAATCAAGAGTTGGAAGCTTAACCAACTGAGCCACCCGGGGGGCCCCAATCTAGTGATTTTTTTAATGTTTATTTAGTGATTTCTATACCAAAAAGTGAGCGACCCTTTGGTGAATAACTTCAGATTATATGAAGCTATAGAGTAACTATCATGGCCACATAACACATTTATATTCCATTGAATCAAGAATTCCTAATGATACAGAAATAGCTCTTTTTAAAAAAATTTTTTTTAACATTCATTTATTTTTGAGAGATTGAGACAGAGCACAAGCAGGGGAGGGAAAGAGAGGGAAGGAGACACAGAATCTGACACAGACTCCAGGCTCTCAGCTGTCAGCACAGAGCCTGACGTGGGACATGGGGCTCCAACTCACAGACCATGAGATCATGACCTGAGCCAAAGTTGAACGCTTAACCGACTGAGCCACCCAGGCGCCTCTAGAAATAATAGTTCTTAAAAAGATCTACTGTGATCGTGTGCCTTGATAACATTTTTTGCAAGTCCAGCATGGATGTAATTTGCATAAACTGCACACTGTCAAAGGCAGGATGCTCCTCAAATAAAATCATAGGATCTTACTGCAAACTTCACATCATGCAAGTATAAAAACTCTTCATGGAGACACTTAAAGTTATAACCAAAGTAGAAAAGAAACAGATGCAGATTTGCCTTTACAAACTTTGACCATCAGCCGCAAGAGTAAGGTGCAGTCAAGACGTGAGGCTGGCTACAACCCGCTCTAGGAAACCCCCGCTTTGGGAATAGCAGGAATCTCGGTAGCCACTTAGCGGCAGCCGCTGGAGGAAACCTGGGGACGGTGGGGAAGGGAGGCAGAACGTTCTTGGCTCAAGGTCCTTCCTGCTCCTGAGGGGGGTAGTCTCTGCCTAGGGCCCAAGTCCTCCCTTCTAGGTGGGGGCCAGAGTCTTGGCAGATCTTGCCACCATGTGCCCATTTTTACTGGTCTGAACCTGGTGAGCCGCAGAGGGGGAATCGGCTGGGCCGCCCTCCCCCCACCCCAGGGAAGCCTGCCGCTCGGCAGGCAGAAAGCACGCCTACCCCGCCCTTGGCTTCCACAGCTCCTTCTTCGTGGCTGTGGGGCAGGCAGAGCAGCGGTGGGCACAGGGGGGCCAGGGCAGGGCAAGTCCCTGTCATGCTCGTCCCCAGGGCCAGCACGCTGCACCTCCTCCAATGGCAGGAACAGAATTCTACAGACCAAAAGCCATGCAGGACAAGATTTCCAGGCTATTCGGGCCGCTCCGTCTGGGAGATGAACTTGAGCTCAAGTGCCAGGGTCTGCACAGATGATGGGGTTGGGGGTTAAAAACTGGTCAGGATGGTGGGTGGTCAGTGAGCCAGAGCCCATCATCAGCCTCTGTGGAAGCCTAGGCTCGGAGGGCTGCAGGCTGAGCCCACAGGGGAGAACCGTCTGTAACCAGGGTCTGAGATCGTTTTCCGGAACAGCCCAGAAGTTACAGAAGAACCAGTTTAGTCTCCAGGTCAGACGGGCTTGCTAGCCAGCTTCCATCACGGAATAACCCTTACACCTAGAAGGCAAGGCCGGGCAGGCGCAGCCGGGAGGCAGACTGTACCTGGGAGCAGAGCGATGCCAGAAAAGTGACGGCGTCAGGCGGGCAGGCTTACAGAAGGCGGCGGAAGGATCCAGGGCTGAGCCCAGCAGGTCCGCCAGGGGGCGGTGAGCGTCGGGCGGCCCCTAGCGGCCACTGCCGGCCACGCAGCTCGGCAGCCACCTGACTGGCAGGGAGAAGACACCTCCATTTGCTCAAAACAGCAGTGGTTGTGAGAATATAAAACAAAGAGACCCAGAAGAAAACAACGTCTGTAATTACATTTAGTATTTAGTAAAAAAATCCAAACTTCAGATACTAAGTAGTTGTTTTGAAATAAAAATAACTGAGGCTGATTCTTTGGAGGATGTATTTATTAAATTCTAAGACCTTAAATAATTTTTGTTTGAAACATTCAAACGGAAAGAAAAACTAGGAAATCTGGAAATTCAACATCTTCCAGAGGGTTGGGGGCACCCTGTTATTATTATCATTGTTATTATTTCAATGTGTTTTTATTTTGCCTGCATGAAAGGTGAGCCGGTATTTCCAACAGCATCACCAGCTGGTGAACTTCATCTTGGCCTCCACTTGATGTCTTTTACCCCATGGAAATGTCTTTTCAAAGCAGTGTTATCTGCCCATGGAGAATTTAAACAGGAGTCATCATCATTTTCTTCCAATTTCTGGAAATAAATACGTTTTACACAGGAAGGCATTTCAGCAAAGTGTTTTGCAACGTGAATAGGCTGAAGAAAGCACCCACGTCCAAACTCCCACTCCCATCTCCCCAGAAGGATGCTTCCAGACCCTAATGCAGGTGGGATGCCTGACGGGGCCCTGGAGAGGCGGAGCTCTAGAAGCGCCCCCTCCCTACACCCTGCAGAACTCCTCTCCCAACCCCGCCAGGCGCAAGGCAAGGGAGGGGGGGATGCCCCTGGGCCTGCTCTGCTGAGAACCTATCAGCCTGGTACCTTGAGCTCCTCCTGTCTTCGGTGGTAATACAGCATCAGCTGCTTCTGCTCCTCGCTGCTGATAATCGGTTCTCGGGCTGGGGCTCCCTGTCCCCTCTGAGAAGACAAGGGCAGAGCAGACTGATTACAGCACTCCTACAGCGCAACCCCAGAGGTTGCAGTGAATGTTCTACAATCTTCCTTGCTGACTGCTAAGGATAAACAGGTGATCCATTCTGATCCGCAGGGAAGGCTTGGTCTCCAGCAGCCCCTCAACCCTGGGCCCTCAGACCGATGGAGACCAGAGGCCAGGCAATGCCATCAACCCCCTGGGGTCCAGCGGAGAAGGGATGGCGACCATCATGGCAGACGCTGTTTCCCCACAATCATGGAGAAATGATTTAGGACAACGCAGCCTTGCAGAGATGTGGCGCTATGCTACTTAGATCTGTAAAGGCTTCTAGCACAGCCTCTGTGTTTACAGAGTATCAGTACGTTGAAAACTTGAAATCAGTGCTCTAGGCTGTATTTTTCATTTTGAGAAACACTTTTCATTACTTGTAGCCCTGTTTCTAAAGTTGAAATTAGCATGGCATGCGTACCCACCCAGCCACCCATGAAAACAAACTCCAAAACAGACTTCTAGTTTTCGATGTTTTACTTTAGAGCCCCCACTAACGGGATTAAAGTATTTGCCACAAGGAGATTAAGTAACGCTTGCTCTAAATTTTTATCAGTTGGAAAACACTTAACAAAAAATGGTGTCATGTTAAAGCAAAAGTACTCACTTGCTGAATCTTGACAATAATTTTGGTTTTCTCATTCTTGCCCACGTAGTCGGAAAGCTTCTTTGTTCTTCTGAGCTCCTTGGCCGCCCACCACAGCTGGGCCTCTGATTCCTCAATAACATTCAGTCCTGCCTGGGGCCATGGTCAGAACAGGCTGTACGGGGATTGAGACATCGCCCAGGGGCGCGGGGCCTGGCTGGTTCCTCCCCCCTCCCCCCGCCAGTGCAGGGCAGGGATCTCAGCCCCGCCCCGTCCTCCCCTCTCCCCATGGGAAACACCACCAGCACTGGGTCAAAGCCCTTGCTCCTATGGGTGCCCTTCCTGCTAGCTCCAGCTCGTGCCCTGCCTTCGTGCCCTCCTGGTTCTGGGAAGGGGGATGGTCCTGTCTCAGGTGCGCCCTTATCTATAATAACGGGTCCTTCTCAGAAGGGTTTTGAGGGTATGCCGGGAATGAGCACTGGGATCCAGCAGGGTTTTTAAATGTGGGTCTAATGGGGCTGTTTGTCTGCTTCTGCACAGCCCGCCTGTTTAAGACGGCTCGGAGCCACAGGCCCTGTCCAATAGGGTACGTGATACACGAGAAAAACAAAGGAAAAGGGAACATAAAGGAAGGAAAATAACATGAAGCAAAAGGTGAGGCTAGAACACAAAATTCCATGCAAAGGGACCGATGAATGCACTCTGGGTAGAAACAGGCCAAGTTGGGTTTCTGGCTTCCCAGTGGCCAGAGAGAACGGGAGGGTTTTCAGTTTCTGCTGACGGACTTCCTGCCTGCCCCTCTGTGAGTGCCCTCGACCACGAGCACTAGCTTCGGGCTCTCCCCTAAGTTCAGGGCTCTGCTCGCAGTCACAGCACCGCAGGATGGAAGGCTGCGTAAGAAGCAAGACACGGCACCCGGAAGAGGAGGGCCAGCTCCGCAGGGAACCCCCCCACAGGATGCCCGAGAGCCACATACCTGAGTCCCAGACAAGTCTTCTTTATTTTCAAATTCCATCCGGATGGGATCGTATGGCGGCAGCCCCATGGGATAGACGATCATCGTTGCACCTCGAAGCTGGTCCAAGGCGTCTTTCACCATCTCCATGGTAACACAGACTCCAGCTTCCACTTGTTTCTGAAGGGACAGGGACGGGAATCATAACCGCTTCAGTCAGTATTGACCAAGTTCTTGTACAAGACCCCCGCCGGCAACTGCCAGGGGGCACAACGCACTCCAACCGCGCTTGCTACCGAAGCCACCACCATACTTCTGGGGCTTCTGCTGCTCCCCCGCGGCCTAGACCACCAAGCGGACTATGAGCAGGGCTGACAGGGCAGTCAAGTGCGGAGGACAGGACACTCGGCGGCACAGACCAAGGGGATCGGGCCACACCTCGGGGGAAGGTGGCGCAGGCAGGTGAGCGGCGGGAACAGGTGCTCCAGGCCCAGCAGCAGCAAGGAGCCGCAGGTAAGTGCAGCCAGTGCCACAGGGGACGCTGGGGCTCACACGGGAGGGCCCGGGGGCCAGGCGGCGGGGTGTGCGCTCCGCACAGGCGGCAACGTCCCTCCTGGGCAGGAGGGATGGTGTGGAGCCTGACCTTGCAGCAGGTGAAGAACGCTCCGGGCTGGGGGACAGCAGGCAGCAGGCTCAGAAGGGCACAGAAGGTGTGATACAGGGGACACATCTGGTCTGTCCCCCGCTCCTGGCACCCAGCTTCGAAATTCCCAATTCCTGACTGGTAGGAACGTCTGTTGTTATTCATAAGGAGCCTCTGGACGGCACCAGAGTTTATGCTAATGAGGTGACCCACAAGGGACCTCAGTTCCGGGGAGAGGCTGCCATGGAAGAGGGAGTGGAAATTAGAGGGCTGAAACTTTCAGACCCAACCCCCATCACAGCCCAGGGGAAGGCGGGGAGGGAAAGGAAGAGGGGCTGGAGGAGTCAAGTCATGTGGCCAAGGATTTGGTACTCATGTCCACTTAATGAAAGCCCTATAGAAATTCCGGGGATCAAAGCTCAGTGGAGCCTCCGGATCGGAGAACACACGAGGTGGGAGCCTGGAATCCCAGGAGGGCTCCACACGCTCCACGCCCCGCGCCCCAGGCCTTGCCCTACACCTCTTCCCTCTGGCGCTGAGGTGTGTCCTTTACAACAAAACTATCTAGGAAGTCTAGCACTTGCAGTGTGCTCTGTGGATTGTTCCAGCAAACTGCTGAACCAGGAGGGGGGCTGTGGGGACCTCCAAATTTACAGACAGGACAGAAGCAGTATGGGTGCCTGGCGTCAGGTGTGGGGTCTTGCTGGGGACCTTGACCTTTCCCTTGCGGGCTCTGCATCAACACTGGGGAGTTAGTGTCAAACCTGAACTCAGGCTACCCAGTCGGTGTCTGAAAGGCACCAGGAGGCTACCAGGGAGCCTTCGATAAAGCGGTTGCTGTGGCAACGGAAGGCGCTGGGGTGTCGGCATCGTGGGACAGAAAGTACAGGATGCGTACAGGACCCGAGGTAAGGCTCACGGGGGTGGGGGTGGGGCAGAAGGCAGGACTCCAGTCTGGGTCATCGAGGCCCCAGTGGCTCTGCCAACACAAGTGGCAAGTCTGCGGGAAGTGCTGCCTCTTGGGTCCAGAATACAGGGAGGAGCGAGGAGGAGAGAGGAATGGGCTCTCGGGTCTAGGAAACTGCAGTTTTCTCGCAGTGCAGNGCAGGTCCCTGCTGTGCTCAGAGGACAGAGGCAGACAGAAAAGCCTCCGACCTGCGAGGTGAAGGGGTGGCCCCGGGATGGCCGTCTCTGTGGGGGAAGGAAACAGAGGCCGGGTCCTGAGAAAGCCGGGAGGGTCCGGGCCAGGCATGTGGCGGTCCCTCTGCTCCGGGAAGCTTGCTGGGAGGACACGGGGGGTGGGGGAGGCGGCAGAGAAGGGATTTCGGGGGAAGGAAAGAGGCCTGAGTGCGTTCACAGGGTACACGCNGGGCTCCTGCCAGACAGCCCTGCCCTCTGTGCCAAGCAGGGAGGGGGCAGGCAGGGCAGGACACAGGCCGGTCAGAGCCCCAGAGCCCGGGGCCTGCTGCGGGCCCAGCGGGGTGCGGCTGGGTTAGGGAGGGGGCCGCACGGGCCTCAGCGGGATGGAAGCGCCCGCGCCGAAGGGGGCCGTTCCGGTGGCAGCGCTCAACCCTGACCGAGTGGGAGACTGGAAGACAGGAGGAGGGGCGAACGCAGGAGTCCCGCGCCAGGGACGCCCAGGTCCCCGAGGGGGCTGAGGAGGGCAAGGGGGATGCGGGGCCGGAGGGAGGTGGGCCGTGCCCTGGGGGCCCAGATCCAAACTCTCTGAAGCTGTGTTCTCCTTGGTGAAATGGAGGGGATCTTCCTGCCTCACGTACTCGCACGTGGCTCATGAGACTGTTTCCAGAGTCACAAACCCCCAGGTCTTCCCATCCGAGGCCTGTGCCAGAGGGTGGATGTGCGGAGCTCCCAGACCCGGGGTCCCGTGAGGGCAGTCTTCCTGCTCGAGAGCGTCGCCCGCTGCCACCAAAATTCACCTCAGCGGGGATGCCAGTCATTTTCTGTCCAAGCTCCACGAAATGCCATGGCAGTGATCCCTGGCCAGGTAACATGGCGACGGAGGCACTCCGGTGTGGCTTCAGGACAGCAGACACCCCAGTGACTGGGTCTCCTGCTCTCAGCAGAGGGGCGTCCTAGGAAAGGGGCTGCAGAGACACAGCCGTCTCGCTCCCAAGGAGCCACTGCGTCTGCATGTTCCCCCATCTCACTCTCCCCCCGTGATGAACCTCCTGCTTGCCCCACAGGGCTAAGTGCCCCCACCACGGCCGGCGGTGTGGAAAGGGCCCTGGGCGAGAAGTCAGGCCCGCCACTGGGAACAAAGCACCGCACGGAGGACCGGAGCCCCTGTGAAGCCTCTCTGGAAATTCGGAGACGACCACGCGAGAAGATCCGCAAGTAGAGAGACCAGAAGGGGTTTCCACAGCAGACAGTTGGGATGGGGGGGCAGGGAGGGCGCAGCATCCAGGCCACGATTTTCCCAACACGCCCTGACACGGGCTCGTTTGATCGGGTGTTAAGTCATGATTGATGCTTTATAAAAAAGGCTCTGGGATCAAGTGCATTTTGCAAACACTGCACGGAACCAAAGCCTCCCCTGTAGGACCTCAGAGAGCCTTTGCTGAATGAACAGGCACTAAAGAGCAGCCTTTCCTGAAACACTTAAAGGATTACTTAAGAGCTTGAAGAATCAGGGACATGTTGGTTTGGAAGAAGTTCTGCCCAGTGATTGGGGAGAAGGAAAAAAACCAGCCATCCGCTGAGAAGGCTGGAGTCAGCGTGGGAGCAGCGCACAGGGCCAGCCCAGAAACAAGGCAAGTGATGGAGAAAACAAGTCTTCACACATCCAGGTTTGCGTCCCCCGCACTGTCAATGGTACGGCTTCTGCCTCCCCTTCTATGAGACACCTTGTGGAGGTACTAGTGACCATCCCAAAACAGTAATTCATAGTGGCACACGCTCCAGCCATCAAATATCCACGGAGCTGTCACAGGGCCACGACGTTTCCATTTCACTTTCTCCCGTTCTTCCCCCACCACGTACGTGTCAGCTCGTGCTTGTGCTGCACGCAGCGCACGGTGTCCTGCGAGTCCACGCTGTACTCCCGCAGGCCAGGCACACTTCCTGCCTGACCCGCGGAGACCGGGAGGATTCAGGACAGCTGTCACCGATAGGAAAAGGAAAAGCGACAACCCACAGCCGAACATGCTGGCCTCCCTTGCCCCTGGAAGGCTGAAAAACAGAATAGGCTGGGCCCCAGAAAATTCCAGAAGCCGTAAGTGGAGTTTGTATTTCAAACTTAGGGCCTATTTAAAAACAACTAACCTTCGAGATGATTGCTTTGGCCTCTTCTATAGTGTTCTTTAACACTTGCTTCATTTTTTCATTTGGAGCTGGGGAAACAGAACAGGGAAGAGGGGGAGAGAGAGAGCCATCTGTAAGTCTTTTTGGGGAGGAGAGAGGAAAAAACAAACTCCCCAAATCCTTAAATGTCCCAATCCCTCCTGGCTGAGGAGCAAGGGTCCGGCGGCAAGACCTTCATGGGATTCCGGTGAGGGACACAGGGAAGCCGGCTGCGAGCAGCTGGCAAGGCTCTCAAAGCTTTACTTTCTTTTTTTAAGTTTAATTATTTTGGGGGGAGAGAGAGACAGAGAGAATGCAAGCAGGGGAGGGGCAGAGAGAGAGGGAGAGAGAGAATCTGAAGTGGGCTCTGTGCTGTTAGCAGAGGGGCTAATGCAAGGCTTGAACTCATAACCTGTAAGATCATGACCTGAGCCGAAGTCGGAAGCTTAACTGAATGAGCCAACCCAGGCGCCCCACAAGGCTTCACTTCTTATTAAGTAAAAGTATGAATCAGACACTGAAAACGCTAGAAACATAAAGCTGTGTTAGAATACAAATGGTTCATTTAAGAGAATATTGGTTTAAAGATGAATCATGCGCCATTAACTGGTTCTTATGAGATACTATTATTTTTTTCATCGATGCAATTCCTTCTAAAAAGCAAAAATATCTTGGGGCGCCTGGGTGGCTCAGTCACTTAAACATCTGACTCTCCATTTTGGTTCAGGTCACGATCCCATGGTCATGGGATCGAGCCGCAAATCAGGCTCTGTGCTGGCAGCATGGATCCTGCTTGGGATTCTCTCCCTCCCTTTCTGTTCCTCCCCTGCTTGTGCTCGCGCGCGCTCTCTCTCTCTCTCTCTCAAATAATAAACATGGAAAAAAAGAAAAGCCAAAAAGTCTCTCCAAATTTACAATGAGTTTATGTACGAAAAGCTCTGGAAGACAGCCAACCATTTCCCAAGCTAAAACCCAACCAAATTAATATGAACAATTCCTATGAGCTTCAATATTTTTTTTTTTACAAAAATATTTTTTGAGCCTTGTAGGGACACTTTTGTATTTCTTTTGCTCCTGATAGTGTTTTAGCGTCGTAGGTACTTAGGTGCTTAGGTGTTTGATCAACTACAGTCTTTTAAATGGAGACTTTTACGCAGGTTGAAAGGGATGAGCGGTCAAAATGGGCTACCGTCTTGTTTCCTTGAAATTCCACACGATCAACCAGACACTAATGCGGGACTAATTTCGGAATGCTGACACGTACTATGATGTTTTACACCACAGAGGTCTGTGCCCTCAATTCAAGTGGAGACCCTGGGCCGACATCCACTTCCTTCCTTCACACGGAACCTCTAAGTGAACCCTAGTGCCTGCAAAGCCTAACAGAACCTTCTACACATTTCAGCGACTGTCCCCCGAAACGATTAGGTTGAACCGTATTCACTTTTCACCATGTGTTACCTCCAAAAATGGCAGCTTCGGGTACTTCATCTGATACCCTGAAGAGCTAGCAGCATCCTAGGCAGAAGGAACAGGCCAAATGCTTCCTTTACCTACCCGACACCTCCTGGATTCGCACTGTGCCACAAGGAGTCAGTCACACAGCGCGGTATTTCATGCGTTTGTATAGAAAACTGAGGTCTCTGTTTAACGCTAAGTTGCCGCTCGTGGGCTTGCTGCTAACCTGGGGCGCGCACACACAGGACATAGGCTGGATTACCTTGCCCATTCCTTCGGCCGATGTCATCCTTTTTAAATACTGGGCCCCCGCTGGGTACACACTTTTCACCCCATTCGTCCCTTAACTTCAATTCTTCAATCTGGTCATCGGTCAGGCCTTGCATATTAGGAGGGAGAAACACGCCATGTTCTGCCAATTCTTCCATTTCTTAAAAGAGAAAGTTAGACAACATGTATCAGGATCATCACCTCAGTGAGATGCAGGCTCCCTAGGGGTTGGGGGTCTTGCCCATTGGCTCCCTATTTTATTTAACAAATACTTAGACACCACTTGGTTTGGGCCAGGCCTGTCCCTGACCTTTGACACATGGTCGCCCATCTGTCCCGGGCCAACGGCGACATAGAGTTTAGGAGCTCACCGTGGTCACAGGCAGCAGGGCTGCGGGCTCTGGGCACGAATCTTCTGCCGTATTGTACCTTCTGGGACTCAGGAGGCACAAGTTAAAATTCACTGACAGTCAGGATACATACCCATGAACAGTGTTACAACATCCAAGTGTGTCTGCATAGATTATTTCGCTTCCCCTTGTGAGGCAAGCAGGAGAGTCATCGGCACCCTCGTCTTCCCTAATGCACAGCTCTGTCACCTGACGCTTGCTACTTCACACCACACTTTATAAATAATTTGTGTAAATCTGGTCAGTGGAGAGGATTCCAGGCAGTTCACAGCCTTCCAAAGCCGCAGAGATGGGAGAAGACCTTGGTGTTCTGGTATCATGTTCACTATGCAAAAGCGTGGCTTTGTCTTTTTCCTATAGCATATATATTCACCCCAAACCTAACCCACACTTCAACCTTGCAAAACTGCTTGCCCTTCCTTCCTTCCCAAGCTCCTGAAGCACTGTGGGAAGATGGCAAGTGGCCTGTCATAATACAATACTACAAAACAAATGGTGTCACTTAATGGGGTCCTTATTGTCTCGCTCCCTACCAGAATCTGGGCATCTAGGGGCCCAGGGCTGCTCCCCTTCATCCTGGCCTGCGGCAGGCAGAGCGCGGGAACCTGCCTGGACCCCAGCGGACAATGCGGGCTGCAGAACAAAGGGAGGAGTCGCTAATGTGACTCTTCACATTGAGCGCATTTTCAATTGGTAATTTTATAGAAAAAGAAGTTGGAGTCACTTTTCTCCCCAAATGCTTAAATAAAAAAAGAAAACATTTAATACTGAGCTGGTTTTGCAATCAGCAAATTTTACTAAGAAACTACATGTATGCCCCATAAAGATAGAAGCCATAACCCTTAAGGAGTTCTCCACGGCACAAAAATCACGTATTATGGAAACACTAGACCACATATGGAGACCACATCTGGAGAATCACCATGTCTAGGGCCGTGCTGACGAATGCGATAGCCACCAGCCTCACTAGGCTCTTTAAATTTAAATTAAAGTGAAATAAAAAAAAAAAAAAAAAAGCAGTTTGCTCCTTGCCATGGGTGCCTTCAGGGCCGCACAAATAGGGAGCAACTCACTCGCGGCAGAAGGTCGCCAGGCAGCCCTGCTCTAGAGCATTCGAGAGAAGCGACCAAACGCTGTAATATGAGACAGGGGCTTGAGTTTCCTGGAGAAGGGCAGGGGACGCCAGGGCTCTCGGCTGCCCTTCCCACCATCGGGAGGTGGGGGGAGGGGGGTGTCCCAAAGCCAGGTGCTTCCCCACCCGGAGGCGCTCCACTCCAGAAGTCTCGACAGTGAGTTCATTTCACTACACCTGTTCTGGGGCCCGGTCTTCCGCTCCCCGGGGTTACCCTGTCTCCTGGGCCACTTCACACCCGGGCCCGCGGCGCGCCCTTGGCCTCGCCCCCACGCTCTCCGCGGGACCCCGGCTGTCCCCTTTCGGGCCGCCAGCCGCGCGTCTTTGCAAATCTTGGCAACCCTGACCC
>NW_027530213.1:7753746-7754702 GCF_008692635.1 Crocuta crocuta | reverse complement strand
GAGGTTCCCCCCCCTCCCCCCACTTCCCGCCCCGCTTCTTCCCCGCGTCCCGGGCCCGCCCCGGCTCGGGCTCCACGGTCACGGCCGCACCTGAGCAGACGCGCTGCACCTTGAGCCGCGCGTTGTAGACCCGGGCCACCTGCACCGTGAGCTCCTCCAGCTCCGTGCTCCCCGGCGCCTGCAGCAGGAACTGGCTCTCGTCGCCCCGCTTCACGTGCAGCAGGACCATGGTGGCCCCGCAGACGCCGCCGAGGCGGCGAGGAGGAGGCCTGGCTGCGCGGCCCGCCGGGACCCGAGCGGGAGTAGCGACCGCCGACCAACCGCCGCGCAGAGTGCGGAACTCGGGGTCTAGCGGCCCCGGTGCAGGGAGTGGGGGAAGGCCCTCACTCCCGGAAGTGCCTGTTGCCAGGAGCGACACAGAAACACTGGCGCCGCCAGCTCGGGTCGGAAGCCGAGGGTGGAGAGGCCGCAGTGCGCGGAGGCCCGGCAGGCGCTCCCGGAAGCAGGTGCTGCCCGGCAACGATGCCCCACAGTCCGAGACGGCCGCACCCCGCCCGGAAGTGTCTGTTGTCGGGGCAACCGCCCAACGGAGCCGAAGCTCTCCGAGGGGAGCGCGGAACGCCGCGTCCACTCTCCTGGGCCCGAGGCTCCACAGAAGCAGATGTGTGGGGCGGGGGAGGCTGCTAGGTCGGAGATGGGTGGGGTGGTGGGCACCCTCCGACGCCGAGCCCCGAAGCGGGGTCCGCACTGCCGCTGAAAGTCCCAGCGGCGTTTCTGCCGCCCGCACTCCCCACTGCCGGAAGTGCTTCCTGCTGTTTCCGGCCTGGAGCTGTTCCGGGAGTTCGCGCGGGTTGGCGGGTGTGAGCACCTAGGGACCGGGAAAAGTGTCCGTCCTCCTCTGAGGGCTGATTCGGATTCGCATATCTAGGGTGGCTGTAGCGGCCGCGGCCGGAGCG
>NW_027530213.1:7622738-7753676 GCF_008692635.1 Crocuta crocuta | reverse complement strand
AGCGAAAGTCGGACGCTTAACCGACTAAGCCACCCGAACTCTTAATGAACAGGCGCGCTGTTTCTTCCAGGCGTCGGTGACACCGCGGCTTTAAAGGCCAGGGTCACTCCTGTCATGCTGTCATGGAGTTTATATTCCAGTTTAAGTGAGGAAGAGAAAACAAAATAAACGGAAGAGGCAAACTCAGAAGCATAAAGAAAACCAAACTGGGCGATTGGCTTTTTAGGTTGGATGGCCAAGGAGTGCTTTCCGGGGAGGGTGACATTTGCACTTAGCCCTTGATAACGAGGTGTCACCAAAGCTCCAACAGTGCAAGGCTTCAACCCTCGTTGTCTCCTTGGAAGCCATTGCTAAACACGATCTGAATGTTGCGAGCACCTGCTCCTTTGTACTCCTGAAACTTCGGCTCTCGCCTTTGGAGCTTTATCCTGGGCAGAGGGGATGGTGTGTGCCTGGAAATGCCCAAAGCCAATCCAGGGCCTCGTATGAAGATTGTTAGACTGATCCTGGACAGACAGGGTATGGAGCCCAGCGAGCAGATGTGTTTCCATTTCTAGGATTGGGGCAGGGAGCACCCAGACCCTGGAACATACAGTACTGGTCAGAATGCTAAATGTCTCCCTCCTCGCAGGGAGAAGGGGACCTACTGTGTTCTCTGAGCTCCTGAGTGCTGGCCATAAGGTCATCCCTCCGTTTCTCCTCAGTCTGATTCTGTATTCGTAAGCCAACCAAGCTTAAAACTTGGTTGAAAGTGTATTGCTTTCTAGGTGGTGAGAACCATTTATGCACAGACTCCTGTATTAGAGTCTCTGGCTGTAACTTTTAATAAAGTGTGGAAAACTCATGTACTGGCCATCCCGTTGTGTTTAAATATGTAGTTTACTAATCATTTGGTAGGAATCATTTGGTAGAAAATATGTACTTTGTTCTTCACTTGGCAGGAACGAAACTCCACAGATCAAGCGCTTGCAGGATCTTGAATCTTTGTCAGCCTGATATTTGCCTTTGTAAGTCCTGCTAACTTTATTCTTTTATTAATGCTCCTTTCAGTGTCCTCTTTCAGTCTTTTTTTTTTTTTTTCATCCAGGCCACGTCTTACAAATTTGCGTGTAGCTTTTTCTCTGTGGTTTCCGTAATCCTCAATCATGCTATAAACTCTTGTCTTGCCGGCCTCAAGTGGGTTCTGAATTTGAAAACAAAAGGTGGTATCTGTGTGCTCTTGACGAGTTTGGCTACTTTTCTCTGAATATTTTAGGTACTGCTGACTTTCTAGGCTGAAGGGCATCTTGTGACCATTTGTCTCTAATGAAGCTGAAGGGCATCTTGTGACCATTTGTCTCTAATGAAGCGTTAGTGATGAATGCTGTGATCTAGATAATTAACAGGTCATTCATGATGGCTGCCGGATACCAGGCAGTGAGGGAGGAAAAGAACGAATTTTTAGTCTACTGAAAAAAACCTTTTTTTAAAGGCCCCAACATTAGAGATACATTTAAAGTTCCCACATACCCCTCTCTGATTCCATTTTCCTCTTCCCCTTCTCCAAACGTTAACTACTATCCTGAATTTATCATTCCTGTTGGCTGTTTTTATACCATCGACACATGTATGTGTCCCTAAAGAATATATTGTTTTGTATGTTTTAACTTTTCTATAAATGACGTCATACTGTATTGTTTTGTAACTCACCGTATGGCTCCGGGATGAGATTTACTAATATGTCGTTCACTTGTTTTCACTGCTGTACAGTATCCTACTGTATGAATCTGTCATTCCACTCCCCTGACGATGATTAGTGTATTTCTAATTTTTACCATCACGGACAATGCGTGTCCTGTTCCACATGCACTGAATTTCTCTACAAGTCAAATTTCTCGTGATAGAACATGTGGATTTTACTGGACGTTGATAAATTCCTCTCCAGAATTGATAGTCTCTCAACAACAGCATGTGAGCCCCCAATTCTTCCAAATGTTCACTAATCTTGACGTGCTCACTTATTTTCCTAAAATTAATAAACTGGGATTTTAAAATTTTATGTATCTATGTGTGTGCGTGTGTGTGTGTGTGTGTGTGAGTTTGGTTATCCTGTCAATCACCAGGACTGTAGTTAGTTAGTTTGTGGACTTGCAGAGGTCAGGATCATTGGCTATGCATGAAGAGGCTAAAAAGATAAGTTACACACGCGGAGAAATATTTGCAAACCATGTATCCAATAAAGGGCGAGTATACAGAATAGACAAAGAACCCTCAAAACAGAACAGTAGGGGCACCTGGATACCTTAGTCGGTTAAGTGTCTGACTCTTGATTTTGGCTCAGGTCATGATCTCACAGTTGGTGAGATGGAGCCCTGTATCAGGCTCTGTGCTAACAGCAGAGCCTGCTTGGGATTCTCTCTCTCCCTCTGTCTGCCCTTCCTCTGCATACGCTCTCTCTCTCTCTCAAATAACTAAACATTAAAATTAATAACAGTAAAAAAACAATCCATTTAGAAAATAGGCAAAAGACAGATATTTTACTAAAAAAGATATTAGATGGCAAATAAACACGTGAAGAGATGTTCACCATGACTAGCTATTAAGGAAACAAAGCCACAATGATATATCCTTTACAAAAATGGCTAAAATAAAAAGTAGTGACAACAGTAAGTGCAAGGAAGGGTGCAGAGAAGTTGATCACTCATCCATCACTGATGGGAATGTGAAATGGTCCATTCTGGAAGACAGTTTAGCAGTTGTTTAAAGATCCAAGCATCAACTACCCTGTGGTCCAGCAACTGCACTCCTGGGCATTATCCCCAAGAAATGAAAACTTATGTTCACACGAAAACCTATACGGGAATGTTCACAGCAACTTTATTAATAATAGCCCCAAACTGGGAGCAACCCAGATGTCCTTCAATGGGTGGGTGACTGGCTAAACCAGCTGTGATACATCCGTACCTTGAAATACCACTCGACGATACAAAGACATCTGCAATCTAGATGACTCTCCAGATAATTATGCAGAGTAAAAAGTCAATCCCAAAAGGTCACATACCATATGATTTCATATATATATGTACGTTAATATCCTAGTTAATGTCCTGGTTGTAGTAGTATACTATAGTTTTGTAAAATGTTACCACTGGGGGGGGGGGCTGGGTAAAGGGTACTTGGGGTCTTTATTATTTCTTACAACTGTATATGTATCTCAATCATTAAATCAAAAGCTTCTTTATTATTCTGTGTCAATGAATTCTATATATTTTCTGCATATTTTCTATATATTTTTCTAAAATTATATCGGACATTAATTCAGCGATTTAAGAATCAAAGTTACTGTTCTGAATAGCAATCCGACAGGAGTGAAAAAAGGCAATACTCAGAGGCACTACTAGGCTTGGCCTTGTACTTGGGCCTTTTTAGCCAGTCTCTGGTGTATGGCTGTCCTTGTGACTCTTTCCCTTCTACCCCAACTTGTTTCTTTTGCTGTGGGTTAGAAAATCATCATTCATGCTTCATGCATTATTTTCCAGCCAGCAAGACTCTGAATGAGGGCCTCTCTTCTTAATGAGGATTTGTAATCTTAGAATTTCCTCTTACTTTTAGATTATTATATGGAGAAGTAAAACGGATGAAGTAAGGTCTTGAATTAAAATACCTGATCTGAAGGGCACCTCAATTGGTTAAGCATCCAGCTCTTGACTTTGGCTCATGTCACGATCTTACGGTTCCTGGGTTTGAGCCCTGTGTCGAGCTCTGTGGTAACAGTGCGGAACGGGCTTGGGAATCTCTCTCTCCCTCTCTCTGACCCTTCCCCTGCTCGTGTGCTCTGCCCCGGTCTCTCGCTCTTCTCAAAATAAATAAACTTAAAAAAATACAAAAATACCCGATTTGACAGTTGGTCCCCAAAGGTCATTACCCTTGCATATGTAAAGTTCAAGGAAAATGGCTGAGAAAAATTCTTCCCTCTTGAGCAAAGTAGTCAACATGGTAAAGACGGGCATATTTATTTCATATGACAGCACATTTCACAGATATGTACAGAATGTCTGTATACCACTGACTGTAATACTGTACTTCTATAAAGTATATAGTTATAAATATTGTATGCCACATAAGCAATAAAATTCTTACATATAAACAGCAATCTACTATAGAGAACAAGGAATTCACAAAGAGATCCTTAGTGTCTAATTTCTGCTCTGCTTTTAACAGAACTGGTAAATATTTTAATAACACAGAATAATGGCTAGTTATTGGCAGCATACCTTTAGCTTTCCTAACTCTGTGCCCTTTCAGCAACTTGCCAAATATATCTTTCCTGATAAAGGCTGAGCTGCTGCATGATACGTATATTTTAGACAGTAGTTTATATTCAATAGGAAACATTGCTCACAGAACTGCAATCTGCACTAGTGGTTTATAATGAATTCTTTTTGCTAATGGAGAGCAAATACCATACACACTAACACCTAGATGTTAAAGCCACAGTTTCAACAAGTTAATTCACATTCTGAAGCACACTGCTTATAGGAATACTGCTGTTTAAAATATACTACCGCTGAAATGATTAGAACCCCCAAAAAGCACAATATAAAACTCACAAGAGTTAGTTCTGACAGCAAATCCTGGCTGTTAACAGAGAGAGGATTACTTCTATAAATATAGTATTTTGATAACATTTGACCATTTAGAAAAGTGCTTTTTTTCCTACTAGATTTGCCTTAAGTGCAATGCAGTTTGCTGTGCTTTTCCATGTTACATAATCTTAGCCATGAACTCTATTTTCTGATATTCCCCCAATGCACATCTTTAAAGGCTAAATGTGGACAATGGAATTTAGGTGGACATCTATAACTCTTCCTACAAACGGAACGTTAGTATCAGTCAGGTAAGGATGACTTTAACTTAAGCTGACAACAAAACATCGCTCACGGAGTTTTCTGTTTGGGATTATGTAATGACATCAAAATACTACACTGTGTAAAAATTCTGTGAACTTCATAAAATAAGAGCAGGATCAGTTGCGTACCGGCAGTGCAGGAGACAAAATCCACAGCTACTTTGAGGGGCAGCTTCTGAAAATGTAAAGCAGCTTCACAGATGGGTTGCGTAGCCTCTGACGGGGGACAGAGCACACACGCTGAGTAGATCCCCAATTCCAAGGATTCTGAGGACGGCTGCCTTCCCTGCTAGGAAGTTCCAGAGCAAAAGCAGCAAAGGGAAAGTGGGGGGTGGGGGAAGTAGGTAACATACACCTTAGTGCAGAGAGGGGGGAGTGCACTGCACTGTATATACTTCTCATTGAACTTGGAGGTATGTGCCTTCCTGACAGATAAGGCCATAGTGCTTTTTTGTGTGGGCCGGAGTGTCCGTCCACATGACCGTGACCACAAAATAGGCTGCTTCCGGCGGCAAGACCCTCCTCCCAGAGAAAAGCGTAAGGAGGTGCTGGAGTGCAAAGTAACAAAGATGCGAGTTATGTGTGGAATGGTAGGAAAATCTGGTTCTGTAGTGAGATTCTCGTTTGGGGAAAGAAAATTAATGAACTGTCCAAATTTTGCATATAGCCATCCTTTTGGTAATGAAATACTGAAAAAAATAACTCTGTTAGAACGTTTAGGTAAATATTGTCTGAGTTCTAAGGTTTCCAAATAGGGAAGTGTATATATATGTGTGTGTGTACACATGCTTTCTTTTTTTTTCTTTTTTTAAAGCCATGCCTTTCAAAATGGTCTCAGTCTAACTTTGATAGCTCTTTGGTAAATACCTGGAAACCCCAATTGTTCACAAGTATGAGAGGGCTGGCAGTAGTGTCAGCTACAAGTTGTTTGGGCTTTTTGAGATTCTTCAGAGAAGACGGACAAAGCATTTCTGAATAAGGACTATTGTCTAAAGTAGTTTTGAGCACTGTTTAGGGCTACTTCTCTCTCTCATTTATCCAAACAGAAACACACCAAAACTCCAGTTAATAATGAGAAGGACTTTTTCCTTATTTCCAATATACACATATGCCAACTTTGTACACATTAAATAGTGGTATTTCGTGACAACATCAGTGCACGTAACAATTCCATATTGCACATTATGAGTAACTAATGCCCGATTCTTTTGGCTCTCACCTGCCCAAACTAAAAACAACAACACTGTTTTCTATTGCATAACCTTATCTTTCTGTAAAGTCTAGTGTGGGTGACGCCTTCGATGACAAGGTTGTGAAAGGAGCTACTGAAGTGGTTGTGGCAGATGGGGGCTGAGAGACAGGAGGTGGAGGTGGCCGTCTTGATGGCATCACACAGAAAGGAACACTCGTACCTTTATTCCAGTCATCATCAAAGGTCACATTGGAGCCAGAGAGCAAACTTGGCTGATTATTCAGTAAGTCTGGACAAGCGGACTTTGACTTCCCTTTCACACCAAAGTCCTCTTCTTCCTCGAAGGTTACCCATCCTTTCGGGGTGCTGATTTTTGCCGTAGACTGGCCCTGCAGATCAAAACTGTCCTTGAAACCATCAAAGGAAGATGAAGTCTTGCTATTGTCATGACCAAGAGGCCTCAGAGAAGGGAAAGGACTGTTAGCAAGAGGCTCGTCTCTGGAGAACCATGAAGTTGCCTCCGATTCTTGAGACTCGGCTCTAAATGGGTTTCCAGGAGCTGCAGTCCTGTCGGTAAACGGATTTGTGCTGGTCAAGCTAGTAATAAATGGGTTTGGAGAATATCGCATATTCTCCTGGGATTTACTCCGGGCTGGAATTGGAGGCATGCAAGCTATAGAACTCAAAGTATTCATGTTATTTTGTGTTGCAGAAGGCAACTGAATCAACCCCATTGGGTTTGGAGCTGGAGCAGATGACGTTTGAGTGGATAACTGAGCCTTTGATACAGCAAGCAGATTGAATGACAGATCTTCAAATGGGTCACTCTTTAAGGGTGATTCCAGTCTGACAGCCGAGACTCCATTTGTTTTCACCTGAAAAAGAGAGCACTCAATAATCAGCAAAAAAAAGGTAATATATTACTTTTAACAACCCCTCTATGCTTCTTCCTGTCTCAATTATTCATTGAGGGGAGGTGGCGGCAAGGATGCAAATTTGAAACTTAAAAAACAGCTTTGTATAGTTTGTCCCCTGGTAGTTTAAGGAAGATAAGACAACTAAAACCTTATTCTATAAAATCTCCCTACTGAATAACCCCCTTTATTAAATACATTTGTTTAAACCCCAAAGAAATGAAGTAGAGTTTGTTTCATTCATGCAAGTTCTAATAGGATGTAAAATGGAGAATTGTACAGAAATTAGCAAATGACTTTTGTACATGCCCGGTTTTAGCAAATGTTAGCACGAAATTAAGAAACCCGTATTTAGAACTTGTGCTAAATCTATATATTTAACTTCCAACACCTATCATGATGATGCTGTGGTTTCACTGTTCTTTTAAATATATTTTTATTTAAAGTCAATGTTACTATGGACATTCAACGTCATGATTGGAAATTGATTTTATCAGTATATTTATATTCATAAGCTAAAGACAATGCATCTCTTCCTTTTCTACTTGGAAAAATGAATTTTCAGAGCATTTTTTGCCTTTAAGTTCTCCTCTGTAGACCAAATGCTGCTAATAACGTGACAATATTCCTTAACGGACCTTCCTCATCTTGTGAAAAAGCGTTTCAAAACAGATATGCTTATTGATAACCATATGCAATGATTGTTTAAAACCGCGGGGTGGGGGTGGAATCCTATTTTCTATCTGGTATATTAATCCTAAAACCAAGATGAGTGGTCCACCGTTCTTTCCATGTGGCAAAGTTGGCTGTGAACTGGTAGGAAGAGTGTTCTGAATTACTTTATGGGAATGAAAAGTGTGCGCTCTAGGCCTAATTCACAAGGAAGCCAGCTGGGAGAGGGCATGACTATGGGACAGAGCTAAAACCAACTTCTCTTATGGGGAAGAGAACCCTGGCCTTAGGAGCAAAATTAGCTCATCAGATACTTCATTTTAGTTAAAAAAAAAAAAAAAAACTGTACATAATTATTGACACTAAATAGATGACTTGGATATTGATGCCAAATTTAAAGATAAGAAGACAAACTTTTGGTTGAAAAGGAAAGGGGAGGGAGCATTTTGGCTCAAGACCTGCAATGTAACAAAATGGAGCACTACCCAAAATAAACTTAGATAGTTTTGAGAGCGAAATAACTACATGCTCATGAACTGTGTTGAAAAAAAGAACAGCGGTTCCCCCCAAAAAACATAATTCCATTTTATGAAACAGTAACTTGCTACTTTCACAACAGGGAAGGCTATTCATTTGCATAAGAAAATGATGAATAACTTCATTAAGTGAGCAACTTTCAAGTATCTGACTGTTTTAGTCAATTTTCCAGAATATACTTCCTAACTGAATAAAGAAGTGTATTTTTCTTCAAACAACTAAGACAATAAATTTGTATAAAAGAGTTCACACATAACAGACTCATAACTGTATTCTAAGTGTATTAAAGGTAAGTAGCTATGTTTATGGAAATCTGCCTGAGAGACAAATCTATTACAGACATTAAGAAATTAGTTAACTCTATATGAGAAATCATCTCTGCATTATTTACTAAAGCAGCAAATGGGAGTATCTAATTGGCTCTGTGACCCAATTCTCCCATGGCACATGGGGCAGTTCACAGCACAGACATTACAGCGAAGGAGAATTTTATGCTCTGCAAAGCTTAGGATAGCAGGCCCTTGGCAAATAAATGCTTTATGTTTAAATAAATTTCTTTATTTTCATATATTAAAAAATTTGTTTTCAAGCATTAATTTGATAGAAGCAGGAGCAGTCTCCCCAGATTTGAAATGAGAATGAAAGCCACACCATCATTCATTATGCTAGAATGGGTTTATAATCTTAGCAGGATTTGTGATGAATTAATATGAAAAAGGGTGAGAGGTGTTGGAAGGACATTTAAATAATCCTATTATAATATTAACTTTTATCTTTCTAAAAGTTCTCCCTTACCAAAAATAATCTTGTTACTAAAATGATTTGAAAAAAATTTCCCAAAAGAAACCTAAGAAAAGAAGTTGAATTTTGTAGTTATGTAATTCCGCCATCATTAAAACCAAGACCCAGTTTGGTCACTGTCAGACAGGCTTCTGTATACCTAAAGCTTCCCCATCTGGAAGTTACACTTTTTAGTTTTGTTAATTTCCAAAAAAAAAAAAAAAAAAAGGCAAAAAAAATGGTAAAGCTTTAATAAGAACTAAAGTGGTTCCTAAAAACTTGAAATACTAAGGAAAAAAAAAGGTTTATGGTATGATAATAGAATTTATTAATGTGGACGGGTGGTTTTAAAAATGGGTGAAACCTTAGATGTATGAAGCAGAAGATTCATACATCTAATGTGCTAAGACAGATGAAAAGCACAGATAAGATTGAGAAATAATCCGATACCTGTTACCCTGATGGTTGCTCCTGCTTTGAGAAAGGGAACACAGACATCAAAGGAAAGAGTTAGGAGGACAATCTGAGACCAAAACAGCAACCCTAACATTCAGTCTTCGAAATGCTTTTATCTCTACATTGTACACAGACCCTGATGGCGGCAACATTTGCAAATTATGGCGTGAGTTCAAGAGACAACTCCAATTTCTTCTGTAATTTTGAATTAAAAAAAGTATCGTTGAATTAGGTAATTCTGCCAGAGGTTGATGACCTTCAAAACAAAAGTAGTAATCCAAATAGGTTTTTGGAGCTCTAAGATATTCTAAGCAGTCTGTTATGGACTGAATGTTTGTGTCCCCACAAATTCACATGGTGAAGCCCTAATCCTCAATGTGACGGGTATTTGGAGGTGGGGCCTTTGGGAGGTAAGTGGGGTTGGATGAGGCCATGGGTTGGCCTCATGAGGGATTAGTGCCCTCATGGAAGGACACGTCAGAGAGTTGCTCTCCCCCCACCCCGGAAGCACTGAGGGAAGGCCATGTGAGCACGCAGTGAGAAGGCAGCTACCTGCAAGCTGGGAAAAGAACCCTCACCAGAACTCAACTGAGTTGGCCTCCTGATCTCAGACTTCGAGCCTCTGGAACTGTGAGATCACACATTTCTGTTGTGTAAGCCACCCAGTTTTTGGCATTTTGTCATGGCAGAGCCCAAGATGAGTAGGACACAGCCACAAAATCGCCCACTGGTTTCTCACCATTAGAGGAAATGTAGAAGATGGCAACACTTCACAGAAGTACGACCCCACTGAACATCAGTATGTATTGTAACAAAATGACCAGGACCCAGGCATATTATACATTACTCAAATTTTCAGAAGGAGGATACGATCATTAATTCATCCCGTAACTTATTAGTTATAAGGTACAATAATGTAAGAAATTTTGTCATTTAAAAATGAAATCATCTTTCCGTACCACAGCAGTATTTAAAAAAAACAACAGTAGGCTCAACAACAGTTTTGAGCAAATCTTCCCCAATATCTAAAGCTTACCTCATTTTAAGATACCAAAACCCATTCTGACAATCGAGGGAGACATCATTCTAAAACGTATTAGGCATTAACAGAGTTTCCTGACTACCCAAAACAAGACTCCTGGATTTAAATGAATACTTTCTCAATGATCTCAGGGTTCTGTGTATGGGCTCTGGCAGTGATAGAAGGTAGGAGGTATTAATAGATTAAGAATGCTGAGATTTCCTACTTGGTGTCTTCTCTCACTGTCAGCCATCATGGCGACAGTATGGTAGTGAGGCTGTTACTCTACTTCCTGTTGGCTTTCCTAACTTCAGGATCTTAGATGACAATCAAATGACCAAGATGCCAGAAGTCAGGCCGGTAAGTGAGGCGTTTCTACGTTTTGCACATATTATATGATCATTTGAATCGGAAGGGTCTTTTCTATATCAAACTATAGAGTAAAAAAACCATTTAAATGATAATAAAAAGCACTAGGCCATGTATGTTTTTATATTTTAAATACCTTGTATATTTTGGGCAGAATTAATAATAAAGACTTGTAAACATTATTCAGTGTTAAATTCTAAGACTACTTCATAGATCACCAAAACATCAAATATATTGTACTTTAAATTCTCATCCTATAGATGAGAATTAAATTTTTCAACCTATAGCCATTGAAAACAATTTTTAAATTTTAGATGTTTCTTATCTTTTGAACAGGCATTATTCTTATGGTTCAAAATTTAAGAGGTATAAATGGGTAAAATGCCTCTCCTTCCTTCCGGCCCTCTAGCTCTCTAGGAAGAAACTGTTAACCACTTTGTGATCCTTCCCAAAGACAGTCTGCACATAAACAAGGACCCTGCTCCCCCAAGAAAGTGTGCGTGTGTGTGTGTGTGTGTGTGTGTGTGTGTGTGTAATGTTTGGAGGAATCTGATCTCAATGACTGAGGCCAAAAAAATATTTAAAATTTAAAACAAACATCCCGGGTAGTTTCAATGAAATGAATCACACAAGACTCAAGAACATTCTCTACTAGGCCACACACAAAGCACAGGCTGTCTGCCACCAAATCACCGTACCCATCCCAACAGAAAACAGAAACCAAATGACCTAAGAAAATGATAATGTGGTAGTGAATGGAATATTCGTCCTGTAGTACTTTTGTGTTACGATTTTCTACTGAAAACCGCAATCTTACTGAACAGTTTGCTTTTCTCTGTTTTTTTCAGAGTTTTTCTCCAGTTTTTCAGTTTTCCAGTGTTCATATTGGTCTAAGAATACTTAAACCATTACAGACTTTTAGGAATTGAGGTTCCCTTTCCTATGAAATAGATGCTTACTTTCTGTCTTAAAACAGTAGTAAACGCTCTAAGGTGGCTAGTTTGAAAGTGTTTTGCCCTCCAACTACATTTAACAAAATAGGATAGTACACGTTACAAGAAAAAGAGAAGACAAATTCACGACTCACTAAAAGTGGATCCGCAGAGAGAAAAGAATAGTGGACATTTATTGTCTGAAGGATTTCTGCAATTTTTATACACTGTCAACATCCTCAATATTCTGAACTAAAAAATGTAGAATACTTTATGGTATTAAGCAGCTTAAGAAAACATTTTATCTCTTTCAATTATATATCCTGCTTTAGTTTTTATAAATGTGACCAACTGTCTAAAGAGAAAGTGCTAACTGCTAACAATATTCATTTTAAGACTTGTATTTACTGGGGCGCCTGGGTGGCTTAGTCGGTTAAGCGTCCGACTTTCGCTTAGGTCATGATCTCGCAGTTCGTGGGTTCAAGCCCCGTGTCGGGCTCTGTGCTGACTGCCAGCTCAGAGCCTGGAGCCTATTTCAGAGCCTGTGTCTCCCTCTCTCTCTGACCCTCCCCTGCTCACGCTGTCTCTCTCTCTCTCTCCTAGAAATAAATTTAAAAAAAAAAAAAAAAAAGACTTGTATTTACTTTAGCATCTGTTTTTCACCATATAGAAGCATAAGGGACTGGCAACTTCTGCCTACTAGCTGGGCATATCTAGAAAGCTGTAAAGATGGATGTAAACTAGTATTTATAAATGTGCTCAACTTATAAATGTGCTTGCCCGCAAAAAAGAGAAGACTTATTAAGCCTGACACATTCATTTGGCCTTGATAACAGTTTTAAGTTAAAACAATAGGATAAAATAAAATGTAAGGCTAGACAACAAAGAATGTTCTTACTCAACGAATTTTATTTTAACAATTTTACCAGAATGTATGTAGCAAAATGAAGTAAAATGGCATCCAAATAAAAATAAAACAACTTACCTTGCATGATCATCCCCGTATTAAAGTTACTCTGTATATATGCACCAAAGTCTTTCCAACCTGAGGTCACGCCGACGTAACAAGAACCCTTGTGATCCTACAGCTGTCCCCCACTAAGGAAATGGCACTGTCTTCTGTGTGACACCAGTGAGGGGCCCTTATTCTTTTGATGGTTGTTACTTGGTAAATAAGCCCACTGCTGCACCCCCAAAACAGAAATACCTGAAGACCCCAGTGCCAGCTGCGGCTCAGAAAAGAGCTAGTGTTGGCATCTGAGGAGCACAGGGATTATTCTCTGTGTACTGGAAGTTAACCACCCTGCCAGTGGGAAGGCCTCCCCCTCCAGAAGGTGAAAAGCAACACTAATGTATCAGTTGTGAGCAACAAGCTGTGACTGCTGTTGTTTGTACTAAGGTACTAAGTATCCAAAGTAAAGTGGGCATTTAAAAAGATGAAAAAGTCACAAATGCTTTAAATATGAGCAAGATAAAGGAGCCTGGGAACTCCTTGGAAATTCGAGCAAGAACCCAATTCCAGGCTTGCTCTCTGAGAACCCTGGGTCCAAGGGAAGCACAGGGAAGTACACGTGAAGACTGCACCAAAGGCACCTAAGGTGCAGTCCCATTCACGGGTGGGCCTCACCTGTGGCGGCGAAGGCTCCGGGGGCAAGCTGTGCGCCGACCTGCTCCGAGGGGGCGGCTGCGGCGGGGTCTCCAAGCCCGGCTGGGGGGCCGCCGACTGAGGCAGAGGTGCTGCCACGGGGACCAGGGGCTCCTGCATCTTCTGAACGGGTGGGGGCAGAGCAGGCTGCACAGGGGGCGCGGCCTGAGGCTTCAGCGGCTCGGGAAGAAGAACCGAACCTAAACAGTGAGTTTTCGGATGTCAGGCCCGGTCTGGAGAACCACTTGCTGTTCTTCCCTTGGTGAGGCCTCGGGAGGCTCCAGCCTCCCCACCTGCCCCGCTGCTCCCCCACCTGCGGCCTCCCTGCCTGTGGCCCAGAGAAGGAAGGTGAGATGTGACAGAAGGCAGAAGGAGAGGTGAAAGAGCTCAGAGCAAAACTGGCATTTCTAAACCCCGGTCTACCTTTCGGTCCTTCGGGCGGTCTGCTCTGGCTCTCAGGAGCGGGTCTCCCTGCAGATGCCCGGGCATGGCTCTGCGGGGCGCTGATCACTCCGGCCCGGGGCGGGATAGTCTGCAGACGGGAAACACAACATCTGAGACACTTGCTTATTTCCACCAGATAAGATTTTGAGAAAACACTTGCTTTTGTATCTCATCTCGTCACCTCTCGGGCATTAGCCCCCATCCCGTCATTTTAATTGCTATTTAGAGTCGTACACTTTAAAACCTTCCTTTTTCCTTTTGGACTGTTTACTAGGTGCCAGGCACACTGGCAATTAAGCACCATAGAGGCACTTCCATTGCATCTTCAAAATACCGCCCAGAGGCAGGTGTTGTTTATCATGTCTATTTTAAATGACGAAGAAGAAATGTATACAACTTTCCCGAGGCCACTAAGCTGGAAGGTAAGGCCAGGAGCGAAGCTCGGGTGTGCCGGGCAGGGGGGTGGTGGCCTGATCTTCCCCATGTGCAGCGGGGCCCTCACCGGGGACAGGCATGCTGTTTCAGCTCACAGGGAGAGGGATGCACATGCGTGCAACAACTAAGAGGCTTAAGAAAATCCACACCCTAAGGGTTTTTTTCTTTTTCAAACACAGAAGTAAAAACTCTTGAATGACTAAACCAATGTGCTAAATTAATTAAGAGCGACACTGGTGAGGAGCGCCTGGGTGGCTCGGTCAGTTAAGTGCCTGACTCTGGGTCAGGTCATGATGTCCTGGTTGACGAGTCCAAGCCCCACGACAGGCTCTGTGCTGACGGCTCAGAGCCTGGAGACTGTTTTGGATTCTGTGTCTCCCTCTTTCTCTGCCCCTCCCCTGCTCACACTCTGTCTCTCTCTCTAAAAAATAAATAAACATTAAACATTAAAACAATTTTTAAAATAAACATTAAAAAAATTTAAAAAGAGAGAGACTCTGGTGAAACGTATGTTGTCTATCTTCATAAGTTTGCTGGAGCCTCTAAGTCCCCCATATTTCTTATTTTAGGCAAAAGTTATTATTGCAATCACAAAATCCTGTGACTTACCTTCCCTAGTCTTATGGCATTATCTAAAGTGCTTGTGGGAAGTGTGCTGGTAAAGCCAGTGAATAGCAACTTTCCCTTTTCTGAGAAAAGGAGAATGGGTTATAGATATCTGTAGGGGTGTGTATGTGTGTATTTACCTATAGGTATATTCCACAGACACTTTAATTTGGAGTGTACTATTACACACAGTAAAGAACTTCTAGGGTGGATGTTAACTGGACAGTTACTACAGAAAAGACAAGGGATTCCTACCTCGGAAATTTTATGACAATTCCTTCCTAGGAACCAGGAGCGGTTTCATTAGAAGTGACCCCTACATTTCCCCTGGGGGTCCAGCCCCAGAGCCCATTCTCCAGCTCCAGGGCCTCCCCCACAGCGGTCCCAGGAGCCACTAGATGAGGCACTGACTGTGGTTTCCATTTCCGTTTACTACTTACTTGTGAGACCTCAGCGAAAGTCTTCACTAGGGTAAATGTTAGGATAGTGACGGGTCTACGAGAGCACATGATGAACACGGAAAAGCACAGATCTAAGGAAGGGGAAAACCCTGCAACGCCATCTGCTCTCCTACTTTACTCCCTTCAGAGCCGGTTTTAGTATATAGACTCTTACTATGAATTTTTTCTCCTGCAATCTAGTTTTAAAATCTTTCTTATTGAAGGATGACTTTATATCCGCATTAATTACTCAGAGAATACCTTAAAACGCTGCCCAAATTCATCGCCGTCTAATAAATGTTAAGATTCTAAGTTATTTAGTGGCCACCATTACTTACAGGCGTCACTCTTATTCAAATGATAAAGTGTATTGCGTTATTTTTGACGAGTGTGCTACAACGTTACAGCTGAAAGGCTCTCTGGAGGTCACGAGTGCGACTCCCTCATTTTGGAGTTGGGGAAACCTGGCCTTGACCGGCCACATGATTTTCCAAGGTAACACGTCTGACTAACAGCAAACCGGGACCTAGAACCTGAACCTCTAGGCTCCCAGGCTAGGTGCTGCCTACCGGTCTGGCTGCACTGTATCCAGCAGGTCCTGGGCCCGGAAGTCCTGCCTGAGGTATAGGCTGAGTGCGTCCTGAAAACAAAGACATCCCACCATAGGTATTTAGGTTCTTTTAAAGAAAGAAAGACACAAGAAACCATGTACTTAAATCCCAAGCGTCTAAATGGTCCAGTTTTAAGATTACGTAGCTAAATTCAAGTGTTTTTACCTATATTATCTCTCCGTGTCGTTCCAGGGCTTTTGGGTGCTTTGAAGCAGGAAGGGAAAGAAATGAGTCATAAGTAAACAGTCAAGCAACACTGCGTAACATCAGTTGGCTGTTCTGTTTCGTTACCAGCACAAATGGGGGCGTGAGATGGAAACCAAAGGTACGCTGCTTTGGATAATGATGAAGGCTATTATCACTCCTGAAGGGAATGTCCCCACAAGAGAGAAAAATTAAAATACTTCTAGGGAAGTATTGTGGGAGAGACAGCTTAGCCCTCGGTCTGATACCTCACTCACAGGGTTACTTCCTAAGGTGACTTTCCTAGCAGAGTTCTCTCCTGTGAACCTTGAACACATAAGGTCGGCCTCCGTGAATGGTCACAAGATGTGACCTCACTGCTTCTCAGAGTTTGGCAGACAGAGCTCCTGGGCAAACAGCACTTTCCGAGTTACCCCAGGGGCTCCTAACAACACTGTTTTAGAACTTCATGCTGTAGATACCACTGTGGATAAAGACATCTTACAATGAGATCTTTTCGACTTCCACAACAAAAATCCCACGATTAAGGTAGAAGGTAAGCATATCTTACAACTAAGTATTTGCTGTATGGAAGACAGTGTTAATATGTGGCTCAAACTCACTAGAAAGGTAGAGGAGAATGAAATGATATTAATTTTAGGGGCCAAAAGGAGTGGGGGGTGGGTGCCAACAAGGGTGACATCTCAAATCTATTCTTTTTTAAAGGAAATTCAAGTGCAATTGCTGTCTTCTAGTCTTAGGTCTTTTAAGCAACTTTAGTTCAGCGTCATTATGCATAAAAGAATTTATGTTATTTGAAATTACCCACAAAAATACTTAGTCTTGGACTGGAATCAGCAGGATTTAATTACAATTATTAGTTTTTCAAACTTCAGAGTTGGTGTAGTACATTTCTGACTTACTCTGAAAAGAATTTTGAAAGGCATTCTTCTTAAAATACCATTGTGCAGTATTTTCACATCCTAACGAGGTATGAAAATATACACAAAACAGAGGGCAAAACAACACTAAGAGTTGTAGGGAGATTAAATGGGTCACCTGTTAGAAACTATCCACAACACAGAATGAGAAGAGAAAAAGTACAAGGTTACACGGTGTACAGGAGGGGGGGTGGGGAGGTTTACACGCAGACCGAGGGCAGATTTAGTGTGCCTTTACACACTGGGGGGCTGACACTTAGAAGTGAGATGAGAGGTCCATTTCTATGGTGCAGAAGTCGTGTTACCTTCCATCTCTCGCCTAGCTGCCCCAGGGCTGGGAGGGGCTCCGACACCTTTTTAGAGAAAGAACAGAAGCTGTGTATTTGTGCAGGGCCCAAGGCACAGATCGAAAGGCAGGCACACGAAACAATTTCTTCCTTCCACTGACTTTTGCCAAAAAGGTTCTTTTACTGCTTTACATTGCTTCAAAGATATCACTACAAACCCAAGTGACTTTGGGTGCCTTGCCCAAAACCCCAGGCCCCGTTTTCCTCAAACGGGATACAAAGGGGATGACAGTTTTCTTTTTACAGCTGAGATTACTAGGGAATTTTAAAATATCTTCATGAAAGCCTTTAGGATTTCTTGTTACAGTCACAGTTAAATCAAGAATAAAAAGCTCTAATATTTGACAGTCAAAAAGGAAAAAATTATCAGCTTCAATTTCATTTTAAATTTCTATGAGACTATATTACATATTAGTTTCTTAGAAGTTAGTTTTTGATGCATTATTTTAAGAAAACTCTAAAAGTACTATAGTGATTTTCTCTAAGTTACCGCCTTATAGGGTTAAAAAAAATAAGCTGCAAACATTGCCTATGAAAGAATTGTGAAAAGAAGCAGTTTTTAAAAATTAAATCCGATTTCTAAGTTTGATATAACTTTTTCACAAATTCATTTAAAAATTTATTTTCAGCAAGTTGTTTTCCTAATTACAGGAAGAGGATAAACAGAACTTATCCTAAAAATATAAATAAAGGCGGGAGTTTAAAATGGGGAACATTAAGGTTTTTTGCAAGCTGACGGAGAAATGGTCCCCTGGAGGTATTCTGCGGAAATAACTGAGCTCTACTTTTCTTACAAAGTCCCTAAACCTGCGCACGAGCAAAGACAGCCTGTGATAACATGCGACTTGGCATTCGGCGGCCAGAACAGAAACAGAGCAACCACACATGTCTAGTGAGCCTTCAAAATATTCACAGGAGATTTGTAAAGGCTCTTCTTCAGAATTATGATAACCTGGCCCATCCTCTCTTGAGAGGCAGATTCAACGAACTTGTCAAATGCATACCTCTGACGGAGTTTTGTGAGAAATTTTCATGTAAGCCAAATAAAGTACACTTTTTAAAAGAGTGACCCATCTGTTAATAAAAATTTCCTTTTAGGAAAAAATCACTCTTGTATTAAAAAAGAAGTGAAGCTTAAGTTTTATGACAAGCTATGATATAGTCATGAAAAATGAAAGATATGTTTCGGGTAATTATCACTTTAAGTTGCATTCCTGGACATTTTGCTGATCACTAGATTTGCTGAGCTTCTAGAGAAGGAATGTACTAGAGCACGATCAATCAAATACTTGGAAAATGTTCTATATTTACTATACCTGAATTCCTTTGGAAATTAATGTGATTCGGGGGAATTAAATCTTTGGCACCAAACTAACTATATTTGTTAAGCAAAAACTATATTGGTCCTTGATAGGGTAATTCAACTACATCTACCTGGAAAATGCTGTATTCCCTAATAAAACTAAACTCTTTTACTTAACAGGAATAGAGGGAAAGTTCGGAGCCATTTTTAACTTGGGAGTATACATATCATTCACTTTGACTTTTATGAAACAAATCTGAATTTTTTTTTTTAGTTACAGGGATCAAATTCCAAAACATGAATGAAGCAAGATGCGTATATTAGGACAAAGATAAACGGTTACCTCCAATTTCCTTTCTAGCAGGTGCAGGACTCCTAGCCCCTTAGAGTTCGTAAGAAAATATGCAGCAGAAAGGAAATGACATTAAATAAAAAACTGAAATGTCGAAGATTTATTACAGTATTCACGGTTGTTAATATCATGTAGGAACTACACCTTAGTATCTTGGTACTATAAAAAAGCTATTATTTAATACAAATACTTCTAACAATTTAAGTAGCAACACTGAACTTACTTAAAAAGAGTATTTAAGCAAATCTATAAAACTTGATGGTAAATAAGTACATGTATGTTCTTAGTTCTAATGATATATCTTACAGAAGTTAATACAACCGCATCAAATCAGCAAAAACAAAACAAACATCTCGTGCACCCCTGTAAGAAGGCAGCTAGAAGCCTTTTACAGAAATCTAGTTGGGAACCACTCCTTTTACCTGTTCCGAGGTGCCTACCTTGCTCCTTAGAGAAAGGCTGAGGCAGTAGCAGCAATGAGAGAAAAGTAATAAAATCTAGAAGCTAGAGCTTTGAAAACATGCAAAACACCGGAGAAGAGAATGGAGGACGCTGTGAAGTCTAGCAGAGATGGAAAACACAAGGTTTCTTACCTGAAGGTGGGGGTGGTCTCTGGGGGGGGGCCGGGCGCGCAGGAGGGGCCACTGGGCGGGGAGGAGGAGGCCGCTTGGGCTCCAAGGTCTGAGAGTCTTTCTGCGGCAGCTGTGTTGCTGGTAGAGCGTCAACAGGAGAACCTAAAAAAGCACAGCGGGTGAGATCAGTGGATGTGAGTGCGAAGGTACGGTACTTCCCAGTACGCAGGATAAATTCTCGATTTTGCTCATTTTTGATACGAATAACGGAAGCGGTTGTGCGTTAAATTCCGCCTGGGTGCCGTGGAGGCAGTGGACGCAATGGTGCCAGGTCCGTGTGGACGCCTCGCCCAGGCCCTAGGCGCTGGGGACTGCTTTCCCGAGTGGCCCCGTCAGGGCGGTACACGGTGTTGGCTGAACGAAGTCATTGGCAATCCAGGAAGGAAACAGGAATCTCTTCTCTGTACCTGAGCTTATCCTGAGTCTAACGAATGAAGCCAGGCCTCTAAGAGCAGAATGGCAGAACTGGAGAAATTCATGAAATGGAGGGCATCTTCTGGAGATGTTGGTTAGCGTGGAACAGTGATTTAATCATGTGACGTAACAATTTCCAGAGACAGATATTCCAACTCTGGGGAATAATGACTACAAATTTGAATTAAAAAACAAAACAAAACTGTTTTTGTCTCTTCTTACTTCAGACTACAATATAGGTTATATACAGAAATATACATAAGCCCAGATAGTTATGAATTCTTACTATAGTGATAGAAATACATCCGTTTTAAGACACGGGTAAACCTAAGCACATAGAAAAAAGTGCAAGAAGAATTCTCATCGAGTGAAGTGACGGGGAGCTTCCTCTCCACTTAGGGCTTGCCACCTACAAAGTTCCCTCTTCCTGTACGTAGAAAACACGGTACAGATCTGAAGGCAACAGAGATCTGACCATCTGAAATCAAATGTATCAGCTAGGGAAGGGCGTACGCAACGCTGAATAAAATACGCACCTTGTGAAGCTGGGTGCCCAGGAGTTCTTGACGGCGCCCGACTCGGTCTTATGGGAAGGGCAGGCACAGGACCGTCTGGTACCGTCGGCGACTGGCAGGGACTGGTCCGGGGTGAAGAGCCGGGGGACGTGCCGAGGCCGGAGCCGGAGGACGGCTGCAGGTGCTGGGGAAGAATTTCCTCAACTTCAGCACTGTAGTCATCCACGTCGCCTAAGGACACAAGGTTATCAAAATGGCACCGCTTCAACTTTCCCAGAGACTGCGCCAATCCAGGTTTTGAGGGGTTCAGTACACAGCATAAACGTGTCCACGTTATGGCACTGCAGACATGCATACGTATGTAGACACATGCAAAAACTGTGTATGTACAGAACTGGAATTAGTACCAGCGCCCTCAGAGAAAAGGTAATTAAAGACAGCCTGTTACCTCAGAGCACCGGCATGCCAGCGGTGACCAACAGCTAGAGCTGGGTGACCACGGCTTCCAGGAGCCACTGCCCGGCCATCTCAGCGCTGCTGATCTAGCGTTCACTGCTCTCCTTCCAAACCTTCCTAAGTGCTCCGTGGAACCGCTCCCTTCCCTGGCCCTCAGCTCGGCCCCAACCCTTACAGCAGCCGCACACCCTTCCCCAAAAGTCTCTACCCCACTCCCCCTGAGCTCCCCCCAACTCCCTTTCCTCAAGGCTAGAAAGTAGAGCCAGGGTGCCCCCTTGCAACCTCGTTCCAATCTCAGAGCATTAACCTTCCAGTCCTGAACAGACGGGTCTCCGTCTCTGAGGCTATGCCAGCCGGAGTCCACGGAACACCCTCTACACTCCCCCTGCGGTCATGATCCCCAACCTCCATCCTCCCGGTCACTTGAAACCATTCCCCCAGGATTCTAAGCAGAGAGCAGGACGGCAGTTGGGTCCTGCCATCTTCCTGGGTGACATCGAAGTCCGAGACGGTAACGCATCGACAGCCCGAGTGCCCGGTCTTGTCCTTCCCCTCTTCCACTCACACACCCGCAGCCCTCACAGCCGCACTCCTGCTGAAACACCACTCCCTGCACTTCATCCTGACCCCTGGCTCCCGGCCTCCCGGCCCTCGCCCTCGGTTACCCTTTCCTCTCCTGGCTTCATCAGGATCCGGGCCCCTGTCCCCTGTCCGATTCTGCTCTGGGGAAGCTGACTTCACATTCTATGGCACGTCACTCTCCTGTCCCCCCCGCCCCCCCGCACTGCCATTTTGTCCCACCTGTCTCTTCCAGCACTGCTACTGAGGGGATCACATGGTGCTGACGCTCGCAGTGCCATTAAATTTGCAGTCTTCAGCCTCCTCTGGGATCCCAAAGCCGCCTGGCAAGCCACAGTTTTGTGACTGGCTCTCCCCCGACTCTGTCTCGGAAGCTTTATCTCGTAACTTCTCAGCTCTTCCTGAAACAGCGGGTTGCCCTAGGCCCGCAGATGGCCTACACTTGTAACACTTGATAGAGGAAAGGGAAGCCCTAAGATGGGCCCCGGCTCCTTGGACAACCTGCTGCCAGGCTGGAGTCCAATCCCGCGGCTGCACTTAGGTCTCTGTGGATGAAACAGCGGGGGTCCTGCCCATCCCCCGTTTCCTCAGTGACCTGCGCTCTCGTGCCTCCTCCCCTGCTGGTCCCCAACATTGTCCGCCCTTCCCATCAGCAGGAAGCATTCTCAAGCCTCCCTCATTTCAAACAGCACTCCCTGGACCCCCAATCTCCCTGGAGCAACTGCCCTTTTCTCTCCGCCACCCCCCATCTCCGCTCCTTCGTCGTCTGCCCACACCTCTATTTACCACCATCTGGCTTCATCGCTGCGCTGAAAGTACTCTCACGAGTGTCCCCAACAGCCTCTTTCACTGTTATTAAATCCAAAGGGCAAGTAGTGGCCCCCATTCCTCCTCATCTCTCTGTGACACAGGACTCTGCTGACTATGCCTCCTTTGTTATCACTTGCCTTGATTTTTAGCCCAATCTTTTGGGTCTTTGACATTTCTTAGTTGTTTCTTCTCATTTTCCTTTTAAGAGCAGCCGCCTTCTGCCTGTCCTTAAAATCTGTGTTTCTCTGCTCGTTCCCAGGACCAGTTTTCTCCCATCTCTATGTAGCCCTTCTGGCCAAGCTAATGACTAGCCATGGCTGTCACTGCTATTACAGCAACCCCGTGAGCGCAGAGCTCTCTGCGGAGCACCTGGCCCACGTACCCACAGCCTACATGTGGGCCCAGCAGGCTCCAAAGGCACCTCAGAGTGACATGATCGAAACCACATCCGTCTCCCAGCCCCCACTGCCTCCCCTCCTGCTTCCTTTTCTCCCCATTTAGTTCCTCATGAGCAGATTTATGGAAGAACTTTGAGGCTTTCCCCTCTTCGGTCTTGCGCATTCCTTCTTCCTAGGTTTCCCTCTCTACCTTCTCTCATCTAATTCTCACCCAGCCTTTAGATTCTCAACCTCAATTTCCATTCCTCTGGGAAACCGTTCCCAACTTCCCAAGTCTGGGATAGGCAACTGTCCCGTGAGTCGCTGGCCACATTGCTGTCACGGGATTCTCAGTGCCTGCTCACTTGTAACACCACTAAGCTAAGAGTTCTGAAAGGGCGAGGCTGACATCTGTTGAATTTCCAGCACCTGGTATGCAGTTGGCACATAAAAGGTATGACATAAATGTATGGATGAAGTCACAAATGAATAGAGAAAAGTGAAAACTGGCGCCGTTTCCTAAGGTGGTCAACCCTTAAATGTGTTATCTAGATGTACAGGGTCTCACAGGACGATAGGTTGTCACTTTATAAACCAAGGCATGCATCTTACTGGAAAATAATACAGCATACAGTGTTAGAAAGCACCTGCATTTCTTAATCACATTTAAGGAAACCACTACCCAGGTGGTTTACTGAACAGTACATTTGAGATGGCTACATTCACATGGGTCGGTTCAAATGCATGTGCTCCTAGCCACCTTGACAATCTTTCTAAAATTGCTTTGAAATATATCTTCTTCTGTAGTAATTGTTTTGAACTCATTTCTCTTGTTAGAACACTCACTTTGACCTTCTACTTTTCTACCTTAACTGCAATTAGTAGGACCAAACCACACACCAGAAATACCAATTTGTGCTCTTATCAGACAAGGTCATGAACTAACACTTGTAAAGATCTTATCCTTTAAATGTCGGGAGGGCAAACACGTTTGCAGTTTGAAGTCCAGGTACAGGCAAAATAAACACAATACACTGCAAAACAAAATCTAATTAAGGCTGCTCTGTGTGTTGCAAGAAGAAAGAGATGGATATGTCTGGAGACGAAGACTTCACTGCTGGGAGGGACACTTATCTAGAGGAGAAATAATTGTGTTCAATAAACGAACCTTCCATATCGAAGTCTGCTGCGACCTCCGCATCTTCACCGAGCAGGGTAGAGCTTGTCGATGATGGCAACGGAACGTTAATTTTCTCTAAACTCATTTCTTCTTCCAAATTTTTGATCCAATCTGGACTTTTTAAAGTAATAGTTATAGTCCGACCCAGTAACTAGTTGATAAAAAGAGATGGAAAAGAAACATTCACCGGCATGAAAATTATCTGGGAAAAAAGTGACTGCTCTCGTTATACTAAGCAACAGGACAGGCTTACTTCAGCTAGACCCCATTCGACATACACTGTCTCACATATACTAAATTTTTAACTAGTGTAAACATGCACAATTTTTCCTTTACAAGCCTGTGTTGCTGTATCTAAGGTCTTCTGTTCTAGAATGCACAGAGACTCGGGTTTCCTTTGCTGGAGTCAGTATCTTTCCCTGGCCAGATGTAAACCAACTGACAACATCACCACATAGTTTTATATGTTCTTTATTTTGATTCACATATTCAGTTCCTACGTGAAACAATTACAGAAGAGACAGACCGGCACTCTGCCTTTCTTACAAACGTGAGCGGCTTTTAGACCAAAGTATAATCTAAAACAGTCAAATACAGTATGATTAAGTCACACTGTCCTGCTGATGTGTTCAAAAAATAGTTTCAAAAAACTTGCAGACAATCACAAATCCCCTTGGTCAGGGGTGCCTGGGTACCTCATTCGATTGGGTGACTGACTCTTGATTGTGGCTCAGGTCATGGTCTTACAGTTCATGAGTTTGAGCCCTGCATCGGGCTCTGCGCTGATAGGGCAGACCCTGCTTGGGATTCTCTCCCTCCATCTCTCTGATCCTCCCCTTCTCACACTTATTTTCTCTCTCTCTTTCTCTCTCTCTCTCAATAAATAACTAAATGTTAAAAAAAAAAAAGATTCCTTGGTCAATCAGAGGCTGTGCACTAGAAAGCCATTCTCATTGAAACCATAGCATGTAACAAATCTGCTTTCTAAAATGCAAGCTCTCTCCTACACAGTTTCAGCTTCCTCCGTTTAAAGAGCTTCTGCAGTATATAAAATAAGTGAACTTTTCTGGTATTTTCAAATGAACTGTGTAGCTGTGACCGACATGCTGTGAAGACAGCTGGCACCTTTGTGGGTTACAGATCTTTCTTGGCCCAAAGTTCTATCGAAAGACGTGAGAATTCCTTGAAGGCACAGGATGGAGACAGTGAAAGGCACTGAATGCTACAGGAAGTAGTTCTTAACAGTAATTTAGTGTCCGCAATAAGCTTTGAAGTCAGCGTTCTAAGAAACTAATAATCTTTTCTTTACTTGCTTATCAGACCCAATCGATTCCACTTCAGAACTTGGCAACAGGCTTCACAGGTCTTTAAAGAACATGCTCAGGAAGGTCATCCTGTGGGTTGCCCCCCCACTTACACCATCTACTTTTTCCAGATTCTTCCCTGGAATGGAAGAGCTCTTACAGAACTACATCCTAGATTTCAGGCTGAAATAATGTTATTAGCAAAGGCAACAGACTGGAGATTTGAAACTATCTAGCTTTCAAAAGGATGAATTAAACATTATGAGGCACTTTCCACAAACATCATTTTTACAGAATTTTCAAAATCTTTTTAGGGAGTTCAGAGTGGGTACTTTCTAAGAGCATAACACAGATAACTAGACTTGAGGGTGAGGGGCAGGGCTGAAGAGGAGGGGAAAATATAAAACAAGGAAAATGAAAGTATCAGAGAAAGACAAAAGAAATACTCAGCAAAAGAGCAAGCTGACAAAGAAGAGGCCAACTTCAGAGTTGCTCTTAAGTATTTATACCCTCACGGGATGAGAACACGCTTTTGAAGAGACCAAAGCTGGAGTCAAATGTAAAAATCAGTAATTTCCATACACTGAAGACACAACAAAGTTATAAGATCGACAGGAACATCTGCAGCACACATGGAAACGGACTGAATTTAACACTGAGGGCGATGTCATACGCCAGGGAAAAATGGGCTAAGGACATATGCAATTCATTTAGAAAGTACCAATGACACTAAGCTGAGATAGCCAGCAGTCAAAATCTTAATGGAAATGAAATACTACTTCCTGGTTTTTCCGACTGTCAAAGTTAGAAATGACCCAATATCGATTAGGATGTAGATGGTGGGTAATCTGAGGCATAAGGGAAATAGATCCATTCTTTCTGAAGAGCAATTAGGCAACAAGCGGCAGACTGTAATATACTTATATTCTCTGACACAGCAAATTTACATTTAGGAATTTGTCCTCAGGTGACGAATAACAGGACAGGCACACAAAGCTATAGTGTACACAGGGCTTCCCTGGAATGCTGGTTTTAATAATGAAAAGTTAGAAACAATCTGGCTATTAATAAGAGTTTGTTAAATAAATTTGTGTATTTGTCCACATAACAAAATGAATGCAGACAGTAAAATTGACCTATTTGCTCACGAAGAAAAATGTCTATGATATAGTCTCAAGTGAAGAGGTGTAAGAAAACAGCAAGTATGGCAAGATCTTATTTGTGTTGATACATATGCATATGTATATATAATCCCACTGGGTCTTATATATATATGCATAGATGAAGGTTAGGAGAAATTATTTTGCAATGGTAGGATTAGAGTTCTTCATTATTTCTTCCTTTATACTTTTCTGTGTTTCAGGACTTACTTTTGCTAGAGAGTATTACTATTACATTCAGGAAAACCTGGCAAATAAAACCCTATAAAACCTGTTTTAAAAGTAATATATACATGGAAATCTTTTTCTCTAAGGAAGTTTAAGTAATGTGACAGAACAGGAGCCTCAGGAAAGTCATTATGAGTTGCATACGGCTGGAGAAATCAGGCCCGGATTTTAGTCTATCCTGTCTAGTGATTGTATACTTAGAAACAGAATGTGTCTAAAAGTGTTCAGAAAAAAATGACAGACACAGCACTTTATGGAAGTAAAACTATCCCAGGCCAAATTGATGTAAATTTTCCCCATCAGTAACATTTTAAATGTTTTTGTTTTGTTAATGTTTTATTTATTTCTAGGAGAGAGAGAGAGAGAGAGACAGCGTGAGCAGGGGAGGGTCAGAGAGAGAGGGAGACACAGAATTGGAAACAGGCTCCAGGCTCTGAGCTGTCAGCACAGAGCCCGACGCGGGGCTCGAACCCATGAACCGCGAGATCATAACCTAAGTGAAAGTCGGACGCTCAACCGACTAAGCCACCCAGGCGCCCCGTAGTAACATTTTAAATCACAGGTTAGGAATACTTATTTAATACTTTCTAAAATATCTTGGTGGGATGGATTTGTTATCTATGGGAATTATTTTACCCACACCTGAAAAGGGTATCTGGGTACCATGATCCGAGCCAAGAAAACACATTCCTAGGGATAAAGAGCCCCTTTTCTCCCTTGTTTTCTTGTAAATAAAGCATTTCCTTCATTTGACGGCAATCTTTCCTACTATAAATGAGTCAGAGTATCTATCCTAACTGATAAAGTTTCCATATAATAAAAACCAAGTTGGGTGGTAACATGTTTTCTCCTTAGTCTGTTACCAATTGTTAGTATCTGTAGGGAGGACCAAAATAATTCCAAGCTGGTCAGATACCTGGTCTAAATAAGAAATATGAAAGCACACCACAAGGTTTTCTACAGTTCTGCACTGGAAATACATTTAGATAATCCTGCTGCATGGCTATAAAACTATCATCTTTGGGGGCGCCTGGGTGGCTCAGTCAGTTAAGCTACCGACTTCAGCTCAGGTCATGATCTCGCAGTTTGTGGGTTCGAGCCCCGCGTTGGACTCTGTGCTGACAGCTCAGAGCCTGGAGCCTGCTTCAGATTCTGTGTCTCCCTCTCTCTCTGCCCCTCCGCCACTCATGCTCTGTTTCTGGCTCAATAATAAATACACATTAAAAATTTTAAAAAAAAAACAACTATAATCTTTGGATACAGAATTTCAAAATGGCTTAGGATCAACAAATTCTACCTACCTCTTTACCATTTAGGTTCAGAACACTCAAGGCAGAGCTTCCCTCCAAAAATGTAACCCACATTTTGTCTTCTACAAAGCTTTAAGAAAGAAAAACAAACAATAAAAAATAATCAATACCTTAGATATAACTAGTCAAACAACCAGCCCAGTGACTATTGATTAACAAAGGCCTAAGGAGGCCAGAAGTAAAACACAACAGGGAGAGCAGGAAAACCACTGGTGGCCTGCAGAGGGCGCTCTTCTTCTCAAAGCTTTCAAATTTGAATTTCTTTCAAATACCATGCTAATAAAACAGCCCGCCAGAAGAAGGGAACTGTGGTCCTCCACTTGTGATCCCTGCTAATCTAATCTTTCATTTCACTGACAAGGAAAAAAGGGCCAGAGATTATAAGTGGCTGGTTCAAAGCCACACCACCACGAGGAGACACAGTTACAGGGCTAGAATGCAAATTTCCTGATCCCAGAGTCCAGTACTATGTATTTTCATGGTCTCAGTGACTTCTCTGAAGCAAATTTCCTTGACCAAGAAAGAGAGGGGGAGCTGTCATTAAAATATACATATCTGATTGGCCCCACGGTGCCTTACTGTACTATGGTCCTTCTCTTTATGCACGGGACAGCCATTTACTCTCTTGGGACTTCAACGGCCTTTGCTATGACTCGACATTTATAATTTTAAAATTAGAAACCGTTTCGCCCAAAAGAAAAAACTAAAAGGACATTAGAATAAGTTCTGAATTAAGACAATCACTGACATGTAATAACGTTATCATGCAAAAACAAGTAAAACAAGAACATTAGCAGTCTTATTTATAGAAACAATTTTACACATTGAACTACTGATATAAATCAAGATCAGAAATCCCTGCAGATTTTTCAAAGATGAGGGGAAATTATGTACACACACACACAGACACACACACACAGAGCTAGGATTCAAAAGCATGGCTTATGGATAGCAAGCGGAAGAGGCTAAAAACAGAAATATGAACAAGTACTTTATCCTGTCTAAATCAGAGGCCTGGAACAGATTTCTACAATCACCCAAATATGACGAAGATAAGTGACTCAATTTCTTTGGCATGGAAGTTATTGAGCTGCAGGATGCCATCAGTTGAAAGACCTAGGACATCATTCCTTTTTAAATACTGTGAATGGTATCTTCGTCATATCGCTGGCAATGGAGAAGATCCCTCCTCCAAAGGTTATAATCGCTACTATAAAGGCCGCACTCATGCTGCACCAGTCCCCCCACCTGGAAACATTACAACAGCCCCCCCCCCCACCTTCCTTACCCACAGAAGTTACATTCCAACGCCCCCAGGGGATACCTGAAACTGCAGACTGTACCACACCCTATCTATGCTATGTTTTTCCTATACCTACATACCTACAATAAAGTTTAATTTGTAAATCAGGCACAGTAAGACATTAATAACATGAACTAGTAATAAAATAGAACAATGTACTATAATAAAAATTATGTGAATGCAGTCTCTCTCAAAATGCCTTATCATGTTGTCCCCGCCCTTTTTCTTATGTGGATGGGAGATGATAAAATGCCTATGTGATGAGATGAAGTGAGGGGAGTGATGTAGTCACTGTCACGTGACACCAGTGACCTTCTGATGCTACGTCAGAACGAGGGTCACCTGCTTCCAGACCACAGCTGACCGCAGGTAACTGAAACCATGGATAAGGGGGCGTCTACTCTGTGTGTTCTTTGATAGTGGTACCAAAACATCTGTGGTTGTAGGGCAGGGCCAATTTCTTGATCCTATCCTTAATTAGCAATGTGCTCCTTATGTATTCATAACTTTAACAAGAGATTCTGGGGCACCTGGGTGGCTCCGTCGGTTAAGTGTCCGACTTCGGCCAGGTCATGATCTCGGGTTTGTGAGTTCGAGCCCTACATCGGGCTCTGTGCTGATCGCTCAGGGCCTGGAGCCTGCTTCAGATTCCTTGTCTCCCTCTCTCTCTGCCCCTCCCCAACTTGTTCTCATTCTCTCTCGCTCGCTCTCTCAAAAAATGTATAAACATTAAAAAAATAAGAGATTCTGGTTCTAATATACATGGATATATGGAAGTCATTTTGGAAGCTGCATTTTCTTCCTATTTTCACCCACTAGTGTAAAAACTTCTAGATTTCCCCCCAATTAATATAAATATCTAAATCTGTCCCATTCACGTGTCCAGGGAATCTCTTGCTTACATATAAAGGACTTTAGAGACTTCAGTCACTCCTGAACCATTGTCTTTTTCTAGAACAAAAGGTAATGATCAATTTAGCCTTACTGACAGCAGTCCTCTCCTTGTTAATAACTTCCATTGTCTGATTTTTCCATTGTCTGAAGGTATGTAACAAGCAGAACATTCCATGTGTGGGGGTATGAATGGTTTTATGTTACGTTAATACCTTGTTTTGTTACCAATACTTTTTCTAATGATGACAAGCACTTTGGGGAAAGCTTTTGGCTCCAACTTAATACCAAGTTCCTTCAAGACTAGGTTATAAACACAGGTCCTTTTCTTGTATCAGAGTCTTTCTTTTTAAAATTTTTTTTTTATTTTAAATGTTTATCTATCATGGAGAGACAGAGCATGATCACGGGAGGGGCAAAGAGAGCGAGAGACACAGAATCCGATGTAGGCTCTGGGCTCTGAGCTGTCAGCACAGAGCCCATTGTGGGGCTCGAACTCATGAACCGTGAGATCATGACCTGAGCTGAAGTTGGACACTCAACCTACTGAGCCCCCCAGCTGCCCCTCCTGTATCAGAGTCTTTCATCCCTATTCTCTCCGGCCCAGTGCCGTGATTCACATTTGCTCACGAGGACATGACCTGCTGCTACGCTGCCCACATCGTGCCCCTGGCAACTTGGCTGTTTGTACTTGGCAAAGCTTTCTGCCATCTGTAAACCCGGAGATTTCACTCTGTACTTCCGAGTGCCTTGGGATTTTAGAAAATTTTTGTTTATTTTAAAACTTTGGGGTAGATCTTTGTTAGAAGATCTGAGGGAAATATAAATGTAATTTCTTCTCTATCTGCTCATTCATTCTCTGAAAGGACTCCAGGTTTCTTTGGCGTGCTTCTTGGCTCTACAGGAAGCACACTATCTTCAATCTGCGGACTATCCCGCCCAGTACAGAGATCTATCCAGCAAATATCTATGGAAGGGACCTAAGTGAGCAGATGTAAAGCACAGAAAGCAATCAAACCCCTTCCCTCTGAAATTCAAACACACGCATGGCATATAGTCTTTCAAAACTGTGGTACACTTGGAAAAGAACATTTTTTTAAACAAGGAAAGAAGCATCTGATTCTGCAAGAGGCAGATGGTTAAATCAATAACGGAAATGAAAACTGGAATAGAGGACTCCTGACTGATCTGATGGTGCTGCCTTCTCTGTTAGTTGGAAATCAAATGTACTTAAAATCCTTTAAAATATCAAATTTCTTAAACGGAGGGAGGAAAAGTCACTCTGCTTTACTCCTAACTCTCCTTTAAAAAATTAAACAGTGTGGGGCGCCTGGGTGGCTCAGTCGGTCAAGCATCCGACTTCAGCTCAGGCGATGATCTCATGGTTTGTGGGTTTGAGCTCTGTGTTGGGCTCTGTGCTGACAGCTCAAAGCCTGGAGCCTGCTTCCAATTCTGTGTCTCCCCGTCTCCCTGCTCCTTCCCTCTCATGTTCGTGCTCTAGCGCACTCTCTCTCTCTCTCAAAAATAAACAAACATTTAAAATAAAATAAAACGGTGATCACAGCTTCATTTTGCCATAGGGCTTTCTCCTACACTGTACCGTATGGGAATCTTAAGATACCACACCTAAACGTGCACATAGTTTTTGTTCATCAATTGTTCATATAAACTTTTACTACTCAACTTTAAACTCTGGAAACAGAATTCAGTTTCAAAACCTATGAGCTCTTTGAATAACATTTCTATAGTATGACTGTCCTGCAATTTGGAAATAAAAATACAGCTGACCCTTGAACAACACAGGTTTGAATTGCACAGATCCCCTCATACACAGATTTTTCTCGATACAGGACAGTACCGTAAATAGACGTCCTTTTGCTTATGATTTCCTTAATGACTTCTTTCCTCCAGCTGATTTTATTGTAAGTACATAAGACATATATCATGTAAAATATGTGTTAATTAGCTGTTGACTGTTTCCATTATTGGTAAGGCTTCCAGTCAACGGTAGGCCATTAGTAGTCTTTGGGGAGTCAAACTTCTAAGTGGATTTTGGACTGCATGGCGGGCAGTGTGCCTGACTCCCATATTACTCAAGCGCCTACTGAACTCATACGCTACTCAAACAATAAAAAAGGAAATTTCAAACGTGGAAAACATCTATGAGTCATGAGCTGCTTCCGGACAATAAATATTTTACTCACCGTATGAGTATAACTTCGCCAAAATCTGTAAACTGCTGCAGAAGCTCATCAATCAAAGCATCATCGAAAAAATTGTTTTCTGGGACAGAACTTTTGATTGACACCAAGACTGTCCCATCTGGTGGACCCTGAACTGCAATCACTTCTTTATAAATGTTTTGCCTCTCTTCGGCTTCAACTTCAAATATATCTATATCAATCAGGGCAACGACAGGCCTTAAGGCACAAAGGAAGATGGGCGTGTTAGAAATGTCTACGAAAGGATGTATTTGAAATAAATTTCAAGCAGCATTAGAAATACCAAGACTGTTTAAACCTATGGTCAGAAGTCTTCAGCTCGGCTCTTCCATAGTGCAGCAAAGTGCCAGGGGTCCACGTGTACAGGATTTTGCTTCCGTCTTGAAAACTAGCATTTAGAAGGTCTAAATCTTCAGCTGTAGTCAGAATGAAACAAATGCAAAAATAAAACCATATGCGCATGGCAGATCGTGGGGCGCAAGGAGCAAGCTTCTTCGCTTTACTGGCTTTGGCTGTCTGAGGCTGGGACCCCTGGCATGCATGTGACTCAGCGGGAAGTCTAGACACCTTTAAGTTAGAAAGGTGCTTTGGTTGAATTACCATTTTATGCTTTACTTAGCAAAATTAAGAGAAGGCTTCATTTCTGAGATTATTTAAAGGCCAAATAGTGTTTCATAAGTAGCCCAACAGACAAGTAGCAGTTCACAATATTTACAAACCGTATTATTCAAATTAAAAACCTTCATTAGCACTCCACTGAAATTTTCATTGCAATTGCATAAAAATGAAATTTCCTTGCTTCTCTTTATATGAAATTATGTTACGGGAAGAAAATACACTAAAAAAACTAAATTATTACAAGCAAGTCTGAGCATATTTTAAGATGGTTTTATATTTATTCTATTCTAGAAAACCTTTGTTGAAAAAAAAAACCAGCCCTCCTCCCTTGATATCTGTATCATTCCCTTCTTTCTCATAAAGCCTGCATTAGCTCATTTAAATGAAGAAGTCCATTTCCCAACCTGATCTATCAAAAGGCCACTTCCTTCTTCTCCAGAGGACACGGTCTGTCCACGCAGGGGTGCGGCACTTTTCACTGGTGTCATAGTCGTCAGAGAACAAATCGTATTTGTATGTTGGAGCAAAGGTAACTTTTCCTTCTAAAAATCCTCTAAAAATCTAAAATAACCATATAAAAAGTTATTTTTAAAAGAAGTTCTGTTTTCATTCAGGCAGCCATTCAGTAAGTGTCTATTATGTGCTGGAGATTCACACAAGATCTATGTACATCAGACACGCACACCTCTGAGTGGAACAAAGGATAAGAAAACAGAACCTAGGACTCGTCCATGCCACTTGGTTGACCTCTGATGAGCAAAGTGCAAAAACGTGAATAAGGAACTCTACCAGACCTTTAAGCTATAAAAACTCAAACTATGACAGATTTTAGAAATCATATATATGGTCTGATATCTTATTGTCAAATGAGGAAATAAAACCCAAAATGTGAAGTGGGGCCCAAAGTGAGAATTTAAGTCAGATGATCACGAAGCCACCCTAGTAAGTGGCCTCAATCATCTCTTACTTAAAAAAATTGGGGGCGCCTGGTTAGCTGTCAGTCGGGCGTCCAACTTCAGCTCAGGTCATAATCTCATGGTCCGCGAGTTTGAGCCCCGTGTGCGGCTCTGTGCTGACAGCTCAGAGCCTGGAGCCTGCTTCAGGTTCTGTGTGTGTCTCTCTCTCTGCCCTCCCCCACTCATGCTTGCTCGCTCTTGCTCTCTCTCTCTCTCTCTCAAAAATAAATAAACATTAAAAAAAAAACCTGAGTCTTACAGAAATTTTAATACAGTTTTCCTCCTAGGAATTATTACGAGTCTTCCTTTTATTTTTTTTTTTCTTATTTTTAAAGGAAAGGTAATTCTGTATCTATTAAACTAGAGATATGTAGTTAAGTACAGACTCCAAGAGATTTAAAAAAATGGCAACACTGTGATTAAGGAAAGCATGTTTTATAACAAAAGATCCCCTTTTTCTCAGCACAAGTATCTTCTTAAGTATGTGCATACCTGTCCAGCATTTTTCTGATTGATAAGCTGATCTCCTGCTATAAGCGAATCCCAATTTTGCTGTCTGATGAGCTCTTTAACTTCTTCATTAGGGAGATCGATGCGATAGTTGAAATCACCACACCAAAATACGTAGTCGTGGGAAAACAGCATCCTTCCCTGGAGGCAAGGAGAAGGCATTTTAGATCTAGACGGTCAATCGGAAACCTGTTTTACCACTATTTCTCTGCCTCAGGTATGCTCGCCTCCCCCTGGCCAGGCCCTGTTTATTTGACCCCAGACGAAGAACACATGAAGTATCTGTTTAGGTGAACACGGTTGATGTTTCTCTTTTCAAAAGCTGATGGGGAATTCGGAACAAGCTAAAGTATACTTCGAAGCTTCACCCTCAAGAACCAGCAGTTAAAAGCTCACCATTGGAAAACTCAACTTCCGTGCTATTTCTACAAAGTCTTCGTTCCTCTCTTTGACTTGGGACTGGCCGGCAGCAAAGTGGCTGCAGACGAAGCACAGGCTGGTGGTGTGGAGCAGCATGCGGATGGCCACCGCGCCCTTGTTGCCCGTGGCGCCTCCCATCCCGGTCTTTACCGTGTCGACCGCGACGTCCCTTTAAAACAAAGGACTCTTAAGTCCAAGATCTGAACTGCCAGCACAGTTCTGTGCGCAGAAGACGTTGGGAAGGTCTGGGATGTAAATGGACAGCTATGGTTTAAGGTCAAGGCTGTGCGATAGAACGATTAGTGACTCTTTCATCAAAAACACATTTAAAAATAAGATGCAGGAGTGATTGTTTCTCTGAAGCAACACACATCCCAGGCCTCTTTCTGGTTACGGGGAGGTTGAAAAAGGGCCTGCCTAGAGGGCCGTGCTCACTGACCTGATGAAGGGAGCGTGCTGGGGTCTGATGAAAACAAACAGGCAGACGCCCACCAGCTGCTCTGAGGCCAGCAGCACGTACTTGTTGTCTCTGGAGATGGTCTTCTGCAGCTCCACTGCCCAGAGCTTTTGATTTGTTGTGCTGCCAGAAAGTATTACAAAGGGAATCTTTTAAAAGATATGGACAAAACAGCCTATAAGACAGCTGTCAATTAACATCTTATACATCCGAATTTAGTAAGACTACGAACAGTCCTGAAATCCACACCAAGACTGAACTCTTTACCTAAGCTGTTTTTTTGTTTCCTTTAAAATGAAAAACCTAAAATGTAACCAAAAGACTACCACACTTCCAAGTCTACTACTCCTTTCCGAAGAAAACCTGAGCTTACTTATTAAAGGAGTGCTCGCCAGTTGAGTAATTGCGAGTTGTTACTTTTTCCTTCACTATTCATTAGGATGACAGAGAAGTATATGCAACAGACATTATTTCCCCCTATGACTTTTCTGTGTTATAATTAATATATTTTAAAAACTTACCATGGAAAATTTTAAGCATGTACAGAAAAGAGATAATCATAAAATAAAGCACCATATACCTATTATCTAGCTTCAACAATTATCAACATTTTGTCATTTTTTTCTTCCACCCCGTCATTTGTGTGTGTGTGTGCGTGCATGTGCACATGTGAATACACGCGTGGCCCTGGAATATGTTAAACCAAATCTACGATACACGCCACTCCAATCATACATACTTTACTACACATCATCTAATGTAATGGACATTTTTATTTTTACACAATCACAATACTCATCATACAATTACTTAATACCATTAGTTCATATTTAAATTTCCCTAATTATCTAAAAAAATGTCTTCTCACAGTTGATTTCTTTACAACAGGGTCCAAACAGGGCCCACACGTTGCATTTGCTTGTTATATCTCTTGACTCTTTAATAGTCCCTCAACCCTCCCCACCTCATCTGCTTTCAAATGCTATTTATTTTTAAGAAGTTGGGCCATTTGCCTGTAAAATGTTCAACAGTCTGGATTTGACTGATGTGTCTTCAAGAGTACCTTAACTTGTCCCTCTAACTCTCATATTTATGCTGGTTAGTGTGGAAGCTTAAGAAACTCATTCAAAACTATTTATTTGTTTTGGCAAAAATAACCTCATGGTTAGTGCAGTCAGCCTTGTGTCAAAGCAGGAAGTACCTAATCTCTGTGCTGTTACACCAGATCCACTGTTCAGACTGTCAATCATACAACTCTTTACAATGAAAAGTGCCCCCCGTTAATCCTTCTAAGGTTTTGGCATCTATTGTCCACTGTCATCACTTCACTAGGGGTTGCACAATGTTGATTTTATCATTTCGGCATTCCATAGGCATTTGTAGTAAGTTAGAATTCTTCTATAAAGAATTTTTCTCAATTAACCAAGGACTCTGCAACAGTTCATACAAAGCACGTCGCGTAAATGCTAGAAGTCTTTATAAATTTTCAGAGTAGTAAGTGTAAACCTCCAAAGAACTCCCAAGAAACTCTAAAGGAGAGCAAGAGTGTCTCTCATAGTTCCAGGTCACCCACGCGATAAGCGGTAAGCAGAACATGAGGCCACACCCACTCATCTAATCTAACACCGCCACACCACATCCAAAATACAACGGCAGCACATGGCTTCTGTACCTAGCAGAACCCTACCACTACAACCCGGATTCTGAAAAGAGAATGACAGCTTTTCATCTCCTTATCCAGCTTCCTTCTCAGGTCATCTTCTCAGTGAACCCCGCCCTCATCATTTCACTCAAGCCACAACCCTCCCCCCGCCTCCCCGGCCCCAATTTCACAAATTGAAGGTCTGTGGCAACCCTGTGTCAAGAGGCGTTATCAGTGGCATTTTTCCAACAGCACTTGCTTACTTCATGTCTCTATCACATTTGGTAATTCTGATCACGTTTCATGCTTATTCATTTTTATTATATTTGTTGTGGTGATCTGTGGTCAGTGATTATGACCAGCAGGAAGCTCTGATGATGAGTAGAATTTTTTTAGGAATGAAGTATTTTTTTAAATTAAGGTGTATACAGTGTCTGTTACACATAATGCCATTGCAGACTTAACAGACTAGAGTATAGGGTGATCTTAACTTTTATGTGCACTGAGAAACCCAAAAATTCACTTGACTAGGTACAGGGCCATACTCGCTTTACAGCAGTGGTGGAGAGCTGAACCCGCAGTGTCCCCGAGGCATGCCTGTAACTTCCTTGTTACAGTTATTGTGTGTTGTCTGTCTCTTCAACTAAAATAGAAGGTTCATGCAGGGAGGGACTTTTGTCGCTCTTATTCATTCATGTATCTGTAGCGCCTAAAGTAAGTGCTCAGCAGATACTGGTTAAAGAAACAAGCACCAGTTTGCTGAGGAATAATTTGATTAAACTCTAGACAGGTAATCAATTGGACAATTTGGTACTAGGAACACAAAGAGTATGCTCTACTTTAAGATCTGAATATGTATTTTCAGGACAGAGATTCAAAACAGCAAAATGAATGAAGTTGGGTTTCTTTTCTACTTCCCTGTGTGAATGTTATTTACTTAAAGTGAAGGAAAAAAAAGTCATTTGTAAGATTGAAGACTATCCCATACTATTTCAGCCCATAATCTTACTCGGAAAATCTTTAAAAAGGTCACAAAAGATGGACAACTGCTCAACTTTGAAAATTGGCATACTTTCTTAAAACACTTAAGCTTTCAGTTCCACTTAACTAATTTGCATGTGTGATTAAGGCTTCAGAACCGCAGTTCTCAAAGTACGGTCTGGGAACACCCCTGGGACTCCCCCAAACCCATGAGGTCAAAACTATCTTTATAATACTACTAAGGCTTTTTTGCCTCATCCACGGTGTTCACTGACATTTGCACGATGATGTAAAAACAAAAACGAGTAAAATGGCTAATGTCTTCACAACGAATCCGGGCACCGAACTGTACTGGGGAGACTTATTAGTCTTTACCACCATGCACCTGCAGTTAAAAAAATGCTGTTTCACCTAAGAATATCCCTGTTGAAGCAGTCTGTGTTATTAATCTTTTTTTTAAATGTTATTATCTGATCAAAGCTCCACCCTTGAGTCATAGCTTCATAATATTCTATGTGATAAACAGGAAAGACACACAAAGTACCACCTGCTTTGTACTGAAGTGTGATGGTTAGAGGAACACTGAGGGAGCGGAGAGCTCAACTGCTACCTTTTTCTCATGGAAAACCATTTTTATTTGAAACAACTAAGGACAGACAGACTATGGTTATTCAACAAATATTTTTTAAACGGACCTGCCTTTTAGAGGGAAACAGCCAATATGACTTCTTTCCAATGATTAAATTTGAGTTTTCAGGCAAAAAGAAAAATTTTGGAAAACTTGTATCTGCTACTGTGATCTTTATAGCTTCCAAATATTTGAAAAATTTGCTGATGAGATCAGTAATGAGAGACTGATTAATCAATATGATGCTTTGATGTCAAATAATGAAATGTGTCAAGATTTGGAAGATCTGCTTAACTCAGTGAACTCATATTTTTAGAATGATCAATACACGATGTTTCAAGATCATGCAAGGATAAAAAATAGACCAATGAATTTCTGTATAATAGAGCAGAAAAAGCTCATTGCTGCAGCTTCATATTCCATACTGAACTAACCTTTAAGGAACTATTTGTTGAGCTTCAGTGTAGTATCATGGAAGAAATTACCTCAAAAGGCTATAAAATTCTTTCCATTTCCAACTACACATTTATGTGATTTTCTTCATCTACTTCAAGCAAAACAACACACTGTAACAGACTAATACAAGAGTAGACGTGAGGGGCGCCTGGGTGGCTCAATCGGTTAAGCGTCTGACTTCAGCTCAGGTCATGATCTCACAGTTCGTGGGTTCGAGCCCCACATCGGGCTCTGCGCTGACAGCTAGCTCAGAGCTTGGAGCCTGCTTCAGATTCTGTGTCTCCCACTCTCTCTCTGACCCTCCCTGTTCACGCTGTCTCTCTCTCTCAGAAATAAATAAAACATTTAAAAAATTAAAAAAAAAAAAAAAGAAACAGATGTGAGAATTCACTTTCACATTAAATTAAAAGATTTGCAAAACTACAATCAATGACAACCTTCTCAGGACATTTTGGTTTTGGAGAATTGTTACTTTTCAGGAAAAAAAAAGTGTTACTTATGCTAACATATCATAGGTTAATTGTTTTTTAAAGAATTAAATGTTTTGAAATTTTCATTTTTAAATTTCTAATGTAATATTTAGAGATATAACCCACATGAACAAAAGTTCTTTAAGATTTTCAACACTTTTAAGAGTGTAGAAAGATCCTAAGACCAGAAAGTTCGAGAACTCTACTTTATAGTTTAAAAAGCACCTTTACATATATTATCCCAATCTATCTTTGTAAAAACTACTTAGTTATCTGTCTTCCATGTCCCTCAACGAGAAAACGACCTTGCCGGCTTACCTTGCATTCACAATGTTTCCAGCATTCAACTCTACCATTTCTTCAAAGCCAATTGCAAATATATCAGTAGGCTTACTTCTTTTATCTACAATTAAGCATCCCAGAAAAGCTGTTAAAAATATAGCTTTAGTCAAATGGCACCCACCCCACCCCACCCTCAGCACAACTAAGACCAACACCAGACCTCATAAAGTCCATTTCTGTGTTTTACATTTAACCAAATTCAAATTATAGGCAAGACCAACAAATAGGACAAAACGATAAATTTAGCTTCCATTCAGGCCTCCTAAGTTTGCTTCTTTAAGATTGTTATTCCTAAAGATCCTGAAATCCTTTCAGAAACCATTTTGAAAGAACTCTTGCTAAAGCCTGCATACGGGCACTAGAGAAACAAGCCACTTCGCAAAAGCTGAAGTGAAAAAAAGTTGGGGGAAGTAAAGGGATTCTTCAGAAAAGGCCCAGAGTGGCTGAAAAATCATCTCAAATTAAGAGATAACAGGTAGGATTTTTCACATTTAAATTTGAAAAACAGAGGCTTGACCCTTTTACTATTTCCTAGGTGGAAGATTCCAAGAAAATGAAAAGAGACCCCGGGGTTAAGATGTATCCCTCTGCTCCAGCCATTAGCTCCCTCCTAACAGACAAGGAGGGAAAGAACAGAAGCCATTTGAGATAAGCGGCCCAGGGGATGTAGGTGGCCAAAGCAGTCAGAAAAGAGAAGTAGCTAGAAAGGGCCTATCAATAGTATGAACTAATACTGAGAGACAAAATGAAAATATTTATTGACAGCTATTACATGTAAGGAGTATGCACGCACCATCTTGTTTACCACACACTTTAGAAGACAGATTATTTTTACCCTTTAGTTACAGACAAGAAACTGAGGCTTTGGAGAACCTGAGCAACTTGCCCAAATTCTCACACAAGCCGCAGTGTGACACAGTGGTCCTGGAGCCAGACTGCTAGAGCTCAAATCCTGCCTTGCCATTAACAACCAGGCTGCATGACCTGGGGCAGATTGCTTCCCTTACTGTGACTCAGTTTCCTCATCTGTGGAATTGGAATAATAAGAGTGTCTGTGCAGAAGGTCTGTTATAGAAAATAAATGAATAGATGTAAAGTACTTAGAGAACTGTAGTAGTTAGCTGCTATTCTAAATAGTGATTAAAAAAATTTTTTTAACGTTTACTTATTTTTGAGAGGCAGAGAGTGAGTGGGGGAGGGGCAGAGAGAGAGGGAGACACAGAATCCGAACCAGGCTCCAGGCTGTGAGCTGTCAGCACAGAGCCTGACACGGGGCTCGAACCCACGAACCGTGAAATCATGACCTAAGCCAAAGTCGGACACTTAACCGACTGAGCCACCCAGATGCCCTGCTGCTATTCTAGTATTATCACTACTACTACAACTACTACTACGACTACTACTACTATTACTATAACTACAATTTCAAGGTAGGTTCAATGTATGTGAAAAGGATAGTTTCAATAAAAGTCTGGGGGAAACCCCAGAATTTAAGGTGTGACTGATTAAAGATAACTAAAAAAATAAAATCTGTATCTCACATTCCTATGTACTTTTTTTAAGTTTATTTATTTATTTTTGAGAACAAGAGACAGCACTGACCGTGCAGAGCATGACGTGGGCTCACAAACCACAAGATTATGACTGAGTTGAAATCAAGAGTCAGATGCTTAACTGACTGAGCCACCCAGGTGCCCCGGCACTTCACCTTTATTCATAATACTTGCTATGTGTGCACTATTTTAAAAAGGAAAATTCAAAGCGACTTTAAAAAAAGAAGAAGCCCTCATATTCATGATTCTAATTAAAATTTTAAAAGCATCCTCAGCTCAGTGTTTGGTTTGGGCTGTTAAAAGCTTGATGGCTGAATGACGACCAAGTTTTTACAAGGATAAATCGGTACTGCTAAATTATAAAGTGCCAACAAATGTCACAACAAGTTTTGAAAGATATTTCATAATCTATCCTGAATATTTATCTGAGTAACTAAACAGAGAACTAGATTTGAAAAACGGAATATACCAGGTTCAAGAAATTAGCAGTCACAAAATAAGCTTGCTGTGTGTCCATTTAAAAGAATAAAAACAACTAGTTTTTCTTATTTGTGTGGTTACCTTTAAAGATCTGGCCTTCATACTTAGAAATCCAAGTTTCTTTTAGAAAGGAAGGCATACTAAGAAGTATTACATTTGCTTTATAGATTAATAAGTCCCAGGGTTTATTAGGTGAATCCCCATTATAAAAAAGCGAACCTTGAAACTCCTGGATGCCAGCTAACTTGGGCGCGTCAAGAAGCCAGTCGGTGAGTGTCTGATTCTTAAAAGCTATGCTGCGAAACTGCTTCCCACCATTCACGTTCCAGGTTCCAACACATACTCGAATTTTCTTGGGCTTTGAATACTTGTAGAAATTCTCACACATGCTCTTTAGTACTTTGGAAGATGCTAGTCAAAAACAAAACACCACAGCATTTTAGCTGCATGAAACCACTTTTAGAAACGGATTTTTATACCTGAGAAATGAAGCCGGGCAAGTACAATTATCACGAGAAGCATAAACAAGTCTAAGATACATGCACAGCCCAGCACGGTGCCAGTAACCAACGCAGTTTTTGAAAAATACTGGCACTTGATACAACAGCCAAAGTAAAAATTACTGCAGCAACATAAAGCATGCAGAACAATTCCATTTCAATGATGCAGTCCATCGTTTTATAATGTACAGAACTAGAGATTATACATTTTTAGGAATACAGCAATTGACTTTCATATAGCTTTAGTTCAAAGGCTGGTGAAAACATAAATCTCACTTCCAAACAAAAAGATTTAAGAACATTTATATTTAAGCTTCTAACTGCTGACAGGTGGTCTGAGGAGTAATGGCTCCCTGACAAAAATACTGATGATGGACGATCATGAGATGTCGGAGACTGAAGTCACTATGAAACTCCTCCTAACTCACTCAGACAGAAGCCAAAGACCGTAACAATGGTCTGCAAGACCCTAAACAATCCGCATAGCCATCCTGCCCTCATTGGCTACCTCTTCCCAGCCAGCTCGCTGCTCAGCTGCTGCTGCCTCCCTGCTGTCTCTGAGCCACTCCCACAAGGCCTCTTGTGGCCTTGGCTTTGACCATTGGCAAAGCCCAAGACAGTCTTTCCTCACCTCTTCTGGGTCTTAACTTTCCAGTGAGGCTTCTCCTGACTATCTAATTAAAATGTGCATTCTGTCCCCAACCTTCCATATCCCTTCCTCATCTTATTTTTCTCTATAGCATTTATCATCATTTACAAACTCTGGGTCTTATTTATCCTGTAAGCATGTCTCCCCTCTCGAGAAGGGAAGTCCCACAAGCACAGAAATGGTCTATTTTGCTTACTACAGTATCTCCAGTGACTGGAAGAGTGTCTGGTACACAGTAAGCGCTCAATAAATCACTGTTAAATGAATGTTCAATATATTTGGACCCTCAGTCTCTTCCTTGCATATTTTTTTTTTACTACCATTTACCCCTTCCTTCTAAATCACACTTCCTTTGATTAAATTAAATCCTCAGCACTTAATGTAGCTAGAACCTTCACAGGACCTCAATCTAGCAGAGACTAAACACTTACTTAGCAATTAATTGGTAAGAAGAAAAGGAAATCATGATGATTCTCACCTTTTATCACATGACTGTATTATTGTTTATTATTTTAGGATACCAAGATACATAGGAGAATTAGAGTAAAAAGGCTGATTATAGAATCAAAAGGAAAATAGTTTAACGTGTGAGTCTCCTGAGGGGACTGCTGCCGTAGGTTAAGCTCATCACCACTGTTTCCAGGAGCAGACACGCAGATCTGCAGCCCTCCTGCTATCTGAATTGACTCATTCAGGTGGGAATGAGAGCAGATGATTTGCTCTGGTCTGCTGGTGTGGTTAACTGGAGGCTGGCTGTACCCAAAGCATCATTCCCCATGACATGGTCTTTGTAAATGAAATCACTGCCATCGTTCCTACTATGAAAACAGCCTCTGTGATCCATTCTATATCAAAATACAAGTTCTATAACGATTTAACAGCTTAAAATACTCAACCAGACAAGTAATAAAGTATGTGAAAACATGCGGCCATGTTGTGTGAACTAATAAAGTCAGACTGGTGTATAAATGGAATAGAAAGTTTTTAAAGTTTTCTGGTTTACTCTTAACTGGTTGGCACCTTAATGTGCAGCAACGAGGCTGTGTTCAAACAGATGTCCATTCCTAAATGCCATATCATTTCAGAAAATGGATTTCACTACATAACTCAAAAATATATCCAAGTGCTCTCTTCTTTCATCCTTCTCACAAAAATAACCAATAGTTTCTCAAAACATTCAGAACAGTAACTAAGCAAAACAAATCTTAAGATACCAAACATTAAGTGAAAGGAAGAAAAGATGTCTTTTTCTGATTAATCTCGGGCAAGAATTTAAGCCCCTTTTGTGCCTTTCGCCACAGGTTCATGTTTAAGGACAAGTTCATAAACCTTGTCCAGAAAATGAAGGCATGAGATTCTTATGAATAGGAAAGGCAAGAAAAATAACAACCTTTAGGTCCTAATCACTTAACTCCTCTATTGTTACCAATTTTGATACTTCTTACAAGAATTCAGATCACATTTTAGTGCATGTCTTAGAGTTACAGAAAATATATCATTCACAGTATGAAAAAATAAGTCAATTTTTTTTTCAAATATTATGATGAGAAACACTGCTGATAATCCGATATCCCAGATGGGACTCTGAAATTAATCCAAAATAGTCACATTGGGGTTTTTACCTTCAGCCTATTAAAAGTAAGGTATAATACCAACAGTGTTTGTTCAATGAAGTATAAAGGTGAAATTAAAACGGATTAGCTAATTTAATCAGAATTAAGCATTTCCTAGAGGAAGACAGGCAGTATTGCAGATTTCCTCCTAAGGAAGTACTTCATTTTTCTCAAACTCAAATTTTTTTTTCTCAGATTAAAAGAAGGTATCAATTTATCCTATTAGAATCTGAGGACAAAATAAGAGAAAGTTTCCACTTATACGGCTTTATTGATTTACAGTATCAACTTTAGGAAAATAAAGACAAATTTGCTTTTATTTATAGATTGGTTTTCTATACTGTACCTGACTGTAATGTCTGTTCAGAAACTATGGATGCATCGAGAAGAAAACAAAGAATCATTAGTAAAACAACAAGTTACAATTAAAGTCTAGAGTGTTATGACAATACATTCTAAGATGACCTCACTTTTTTCTTTTACATCAATTTGATGACTGTTTTTTTCTGATGGCTATACGACACCAAAGATTAAAAATAAGTGACAATATCTCACGCAAACCCTCTTCATCTGTGAAAAACCCTACGGCAACTCAGAGATATCCAGAGTTTCACAATCAGGAGGTCCTTGGCCTGCTTTTCAGGCTGCTCCTATGCGTGTGTGCACATGTATGCATACACACGTGAGGGAAAAGAATGCGAATGTAAAAACCCAAGGGGCTAGAGGGTATTGAACACATGAGGACGCTACCCTAACACACATGTTCTAGTATTCTTTCTGGGACTCAGCAGATAAGTACAATCAGTTCAGCTGTGACAAAACATATACATTCCACAAAAATCATCATGCAGTGCAAAAGTGTGCAAAGTCCCATAGCCATAGAGCTTATGGGCATAATGGGGTTAGGGCACAACACTCCAAATTTTAACAGTGACCCTCCAAAACAGAGGGGACCCTAATAGAAACAGCAGTAGAGTTTTCCATGTTAAAATGGCTTGAGATGTACGAACACTCCTTCAATATGGCACTTCTTTATGAAAATGACCGCAAGTTCGCCCGTAGAGGTGAGCCTGGGGAGGGTGGCCGCTGGCGAGTATGCCGACCCTTTGAACAAACAGGTGTGAGCCGTCCAGGTCCACCGATACGTGAATTTCTTTTTGGTAAATCCAGTACTGTAAATATATTTTCTCTTTTTGTGATTTTCTTAACACTTTCTTTATTGTAAAGACTATAGTATATAATACATATAACATACGAAGTATGTGTTAATCAACTGTTTACATAAGGCTTCTGGTCCACAGTAGGTTATTGGCAGGTAAGCTTGAGGAATCAGAAGTTATACATGGATTTTCAACTGTGGGGGGCAAGCGCCCCAGCCCCCGTATTGTTCAGGGGTCAGCTGTAATTGTGAATGATGGAAGAAGGGTTCTCTGGAGTTGGGATGGAAATCTGTAACCCCAGATGTGAACGGGTGGGTCTCATGGCACATCTGGCGAATGGAGGCAGAGAAAGGCTTGCAGCATGTGCCTATGTGTGTGCATCTTTTGTGCCTCTCTACCCATCCAAGTTCTGCCAGGTGGGCCCATGCATAAACTAATGCAAACTGGCTTCACACTCAAAATGTCCCCTAACAGAGAGTCCCTGGTGGAACAAAGTGCCACTCTCAGAACTAGTGTTATAACAGAACTGACTGTACTTTTTTTTAGGTGTATTTGACACACAGTAACATGTGCAGGAAACTAAAAAAACTGATGATCAGATTTGGGAATTCTTAAGCTCCTCGCTTCTCCTTTACTTTCCTTCAATTGCTTACTTTCAACTGTTGCTTAGCAATGCCTCCACATCAGAGAAGGCATAGGAAGAAGGAGGTGGTGAGATGCACAGCAGCCAAGTGTCTAGTGCTGGCAGCCAGGAAGAAAGCCTCAAGATAAAAGTAGGAGATAAGGTCAGACTTTGTTTTTCAGAGCTTTCGTAGGCCTCAGTCTCCTGGCCTACTCATAGGTCCCCGAGGAGCCAACTATACCCAACTACCCCTGGCACCATGCACAATTCTGAAAGAATCCACAATAACCTTGATCAAGTAATTATCTAAGAGTTACTTGATGAGGAACCATTTCTCTTAACATGCACAGGGAAACTGTAAGGTTTGGTTTGGGGCTAACAGAAGAAGTAAACATGTTTAGAGTGCTGAAAAGTAGAGACAGAAAAAATACGGAATTAAGGAAGTCAGTTCGAGTTCTACAATGCATGGTGAGTTTTCCCATGATGAAACTAAATACATACTCACTGACATGAGCTCAAATTCTTTGGATTTTAATAAAAGACTCAGTGAAAGTTAAAAAGCCACCCTGAAAGCCATACATGTATGTCAAATATTCAACAGTGTCCAATAATAAGCAATATTTTAAATGATTATCTAACATGATTTAACGTTCATTCAAACAATAGCAAGGCAAGGTAAGGTAAGACCAAGTTATAGAAATTTGGGGTTGGAAGTTAGCAAAATCAATAATATTGGCACTGCTTTTTCTCAATAAGGCATCTGCTGTCTACATAACTAGGTTACCGAATGCTCTGTTCAAAGCACTAGCTAGATATTCTATGAAATCTTGCCTTGCATGGGCCTCATTTTACAGGTTAGTAACACCACTGATGATATAAACATTTCCAAAGAGATGAACTTCCTTTAGAGAATGCAGTTTTTAAAAATTACTTTCATAGAAATTCCTCCCAAAGCTATTTTAATCAACCTGATCTAAAAAAGGTTTACGTAAATAAGTTTACAGTCACTTCTTGGACTATTAGAAGGGATATAAATAACATAAAGCAATCAAAATATAAAATAAGCACGCATACCACGCAAACTTCCTGTAGTTAAAAGTGCTCGAGCTTTGTCAGCTAAGTCACTATTTAGAGTATTTCCCAGTAGTAAAACATCGATGGCCTCTTGCTTGGAGCTGTCAAAGAAGTTATTCTGAATCGTTCTAGTAACAGAACGAGCGCCATCTTTTAACTTTCCAGCCTGTTGGGGAAAAAAAGAGCAAGGAGCAAGCAAATATTGTTGATTTTATTCAGCAGGCATTTTGAACTTTAAATCAGTTTTATGGGGCCTTACTGCAATAAAAAGGACCGAATCATTCTATTTTGAGTATCAAATCATCATATTAAAGTGGCTCAAGACGTCATTGTTTCCTTTACTTCTGAATAAACAGCTCTGCACAAAAAGATGGAAAAAGCTGAGTACCACAACCGCATCCACTAATGATATCAAGCGCAGTGAATGTCTAAAACTGCTTACTATAAAGGAAATAAAGTGAAATGTACTTATTTAAAACAAGGACATTACTTCTTACCGTAACCGGGAGCACTAGGGACGGGGGAGGGGTTGCAGAGGAGATCAGGGAGGATGTGGTGCATTTATATGCTCTTAGAAAAACTTGAAAGCACTTTAACAGTAGAAAAGTAACATGTAGAAAAACAAGATTGGAATTGCTCCTCAATAACTTATACTAGTTAGAACGAAAACTGAACCTAAGAATGAAGGATTAGCCTAAAAAGCAGCTTATAATTATAGTTCATAGATAAATACTAAATGTAAGCTACAGTATGTATATCTTAGGTCATTTTATTCCCTATGTAAATATAAGTAATAAAAGTAATAAACTCAGGCCAGTTCCTACAGTGAGAGTGTTGATTATAACTTTTTATTTTTTTAGTATAGCTGACACACACGTTACGTTAGTTTCAGGTGTACAGCACAGTGACTGGATAACTCTAGAAATTCTGCTGTGCTCACCACCAGTGCAGCTGCGATCTGTCACCATGCAACACTATTACAGTACCGTTCACTATATTCCCTATATTTTGCCCTTTATTCCCGTGACCTATTCCCATAACTAGAAGCCTGACATTTCCTGATTATAACGTTTTAAGAAAATTTTTATTTTTTCTTCTGATTATAACTTTTAATGAACATATATTTTTACTTAGGCATGTTAGTTATCATAATGATTTCTTTTGATCTTACAGATTTTGATGACTGTTTAAAAATATATACATACCAAACTCTTGCCTTTTAAAAAAGCACTTTCATTTGTAATGTGTAGTTTTCACTCCTTATAGAAGTGACAGTAATTTGAAAATTAAAATGTTATTTCCTTCCATATGATAACATATACAAATGACAGTATTTGTAAAGACACTCACCATTCACATTATCAGGCAATTAACCAAAAGGAACCCAGAGAAAGGAAAAGAAAGAGCAGTTCAGATGTTAGATTTTAGTTCAGTTCAGAATAGTATATTTAACATATGAGAATTTGTATCTACTACGTTAGAGACAAAAGACTACTGAAAATATACGTAACCTCTGTATATATATTATCTTGGCAGAAACAAAAAAGCAGAACATAAAAGAATATTTTAAGCAATAGTTGTAGAGAATCAAGTTTTAACAGTAAGAATTACATTCTCTTTTTTAAAAAGAATAATAAAGGAGGTTTAACAATTTCAGGTTTTCAAAAAGAGGGCTCATTTAAGAAGTAAGTATTTGTAAATGTCAACAAAATCATTTCTGTGAGTTGGACAAAAGAAACTTCGCAGGTAAGGCCAATAACTGAAAAGAGACAGACATGGCATTTTAGGAGATGCAGAGGAGGAGGAAGATTTGGAAATAAAAAGACTTAGAGATGACAAATGGTCTTCAAAGAATTTCAGCTGCTGTACTGCTGGGGTGGCAGAATTATAAAAATGGTAAATGCTCCTATTTCTATTCCTGAGGTAATGTGAAGAATTGTAGAGATTTAAAACATTAATAAGATCCAACTGCAAATGGAAGCCTTAAAAAGTCAGTATTTAAGTATATAAAATAATGAAAAATATCTCAAGTGTGTTTCCAAAGTCTCTTGGTAAGTGCCAAGCACTTAGAGTAGGAAGTAGTCTGTAGATAATGCCAGATATTAAAAAGTAATGAGGAGGCAGAAAATTATGAGGAAGTCCATCTCTCACACTTCTGTACATTGTAACAGCCTCCTTTTCAAGGTAAGATAAGTAAAAGAATAAAAACTTAATAATCAAGCCCTAGAGGTGTTGGGCTCATAATAAGTGCTGCACAAATTGTCCCCTGGTTTATTCATCCAACCAGTATTTGTCACAACCCTATTAAATGGCAGGCACTCCGTCAAGTGCTGGGACCACAAACTCAAATGACACAGGACCCTTTTTTAGGACGACAGGATTTTTAAAGAGTTATAATCAAAATAAACAACATAATAAGTGAAACAGCTATGTAAGGGAAAATCATGAAACAAAATGTAAGCAACACGTATGTAGGCCGAATGGATTATCACCAAATGGCTAAGTCATACGTAAGATGCCCCAAAGCCTAGGGACAAAACTCTCTTCCACCCAATCATTAGTATCCGCTACAGAAGGAAGTGTTAAAGAGGACACGGAACGATAATAAAACGGAATTCTAGAACAGACACCGAAAAAGGCCCAGCTATTAACTTCAAAAGAGACCATTTAAAAGTGTTATTGAAAGGAGAATGAGGCTCTTTCGTCGTCGTGTTAGGAGGAATCTAGCTCTACCTTAGCCTTTCCTTCAAGGGCTCCAGTGCCCGCGTATATCTTACTGATTGAATCACCGTTCACGGACCACATTGACCGAAAAACTTCTTGAAAGCGAGTCACCAGCTGAGGCTTTTCGGCTAAGCCAAGAGCTTCCAACTGTTTAGCTAGCATCTAAAACAGCAAAAGAGAAACTTCTGTAAGTATATTAATACATTAATTGTGGTGTGACTTTTCAAGAACTACAAGAATCTAAGCAAAGTTTGCATTTTACAGGACAATGTGGGACTGGATTTTGACAAGCTACTAATTTACTAGGCTAACTGTGTTCCATCCCACCATTTCGGTTCGTAAAGTGAATACAACCTCAGTGAGTCTTACAAGTATCTTAATATTCCCGGGTAGTAATTAAGAACCTCTTTCTGGTTAAATGATGAAATTAACCTTATTAAAATGTCTCTATAAATCAGACTGGTTTACCTTGTTCACTTTTATTCAACAGCATGCAATAAAGCACAGAAAAAAAATCTGGCCAGGTTATTTATATATATAGCATATACAAATATATATAAATATAGAGGAAATTAATTTTCTTCAGTTTTTTGGTTGGGTTCTACATATGTGGGTATTTAAAATCAAGAGATTATGAGAAAAGTAGAACTGCTCTTGAACTATCACAAAAACAAAGAAATTAGTCCTGTTTCTGAATAAAGTCATGACAGTTTTTTAGGTATAAAATCTATACTGGTAACGTATATAAAGGAATACGTCATGCAAGAATGCAAAGTCTTTAGGCCACCCCAATTCCTTCATGGACAACAATAAAAGTCTTTAGAAGAGTCATTGGTCTTTACTCTGAATGAACTTGGGCCTTGAAATCTGGCAGTCAGAGCAATGTATGATCCTTACCCAGTCTGTCTTATTTGGAACCCAGTCATATTCTACGCCTTGCATTTGTACATAACTCCTTGCCATTTGTCCTTCATCTGTAAGTAGTATTGACTATCCATATTTGGAGAGGGCTCAAAAACTAACATAATATAAAAAACACTAAACTAAGGTTCATTTGATTATCTGGAGATTTGAACCAGATGTTCTTGGCTGGCATGAAGAATAAAACAAAATGAGCTCCTAGGACTTGCTTTATCATCTACAGCTCCCTCTCTTCAAGGAATTGGGCAAAACTAGTCTTCGCCCTAGTTTGGCTTTGTCTACTTTAGCAGTAGATTTTATAAACAGTCAACCAGTTGCTACAGATGAGGGAGTTCCCTCACACCTAACTACCGACCGTGGATAGTCAGCTAAGTCAAATTCTGAGAACTAACACTTGCTATGATTTGAATGAAGACTTCAAGGATTTCTAGAAGTTCACTGTGAGAACCTAAGTAAACGTATTCAGCCACTTAAAAACACAACTCAAAACAAACCCAAGCCATGTGATTAACGTCATTCAAATGACCAACTGCCTGCTTTCACTTTTGTCTCGGTCATATTTTCTATGTAAATTGTAATGATAAGTCTCAATGAGAGAATTTTAAAGAGGCAAAACGGCAGAACCTATTTGGCTACACGAAGAACACACTACTGTAGCTGAGAACGCTACACACTGTCCTTTCCTTTTTGAGACAGTAAGAATCCCAGCGGCAGGGTAACTAATGAGTCAGTGTCCTGGCCAAATTTGAGATCATTCACTGGAGGAAATAAAAGCATGTTATTTCCTACTCCTGTTTTTATAGTATTTGAGCACTGGGCTAAGTTCCTATGGCACTACGTGGAAACCCTCTACAGCCTGATGACCACCCCACAGCTGCATAACAGGAAAGACCTAGAAAGCTCAGCATTGCTGCTTTGTCATACAGAGAGACTATGTCTATGTTAGAGAGAATTTATGGATAGATGGTAAAGAAAAACACTTTTAAAACAAAAACTTTGTTAGACAAGCTGAGTCTCATGCACTCTCGCTCCCAACTAGCAATGGGCATTTTCATCACTAATTTGAAAACTGATTTGAAAACACCACAGAAACTGCACCGGGTTATAGACGGTCAAAATAGGACTGCACACGTGAAGACAGATCCTCACCAATTCTGAAGAAATTACACAAAGAATAAAGGCCAATATATGTTACGTATATTGTTTATATATATATATAATTTTTTTCCCTTCCAAAAGGCAAAAGAAGCAATTGTTGGAATAGTATAAATAGCAGTTTTTAAAGAGAGAGTTAAAGGGGCGCCTGGGTGGCTCAGTCAGCTAAGCGTCTGACTTCGGCTCAGGTCATGATCTCACGGTTCATGGGTTCGAACCCCATGTAGGGTTCTGAGCTGGCAGCTCAGAGCCTGGAGCCTGTCTCAATTCTGTGTCTCCCTCTCTCTTTGCCCCTCCCCTGCTCATGCTCTGTCTCAAAAATAAATAAAGTATTAAAAAAAAGAGAGAGAGAGAGTTAAGGAACAACGCAGGGAAATATCAGCTACCTGAAGAGAGGACTGGGAACAGGTAGAGGAAATATTTAAATGAAAAGGAATTCTTACAGGGGGAAAAAACCCATAAAAAAAATGCCTTTAATGAAGCATAATTTCATCTTATAAAAAGTAAGTAATGAGAAGCATAAATATTACAAAAGCACTGAATGAGGCATCTGGTACAAGTCACATACATACACTTCAACTTTATTCACTTATTGTTTTACCTCCAGGCCAAGGAACGCCTGCACACTGTTGGTTCTGTCCAGACAGTCCAAGCAGTTCGTTCGAACTGTACCACTCTGACATCTGCAACAAATTCGGTAGTGTTAACAGCTAGTTTGAAACAACAATAATAAAGCTAAAACAAAATATGAACAATTAAAGTGGTCACCAAGATAGGGCATCCCCTAACTTTTTATTACTACCATTTTCAAATATACAAAAAAGATGAAAGAATTTTACAGCAAACCTCCACATACTCATCTAGATTCTACAGCTGTTAACATTCTGTCGTACATTCTTGATCACACATCTATTTATCTACGCCCACTTATTTCTAATTAGGCCAGTAGTCAGGAGCTAAACATACATTCAGATTTATGACCGCAGGGCTCTTTGCACATAAAAGATGATCAAATACTTATGGAAGAAATCTTAAAAACCTAAGATCTGTCATCTCCACTGTCCTATATAGATTCTATGGCACTGATGTTAAACTTCGCACAAAGAGAAAAACTAAAAATTGGAGCTTTGTTCATTAAAGTTGACCTCATCCTATACTCTGAACTTCATTTTTCCAATATTTCCTTTCCCCCCTCTACTTCATTATCAAAAACTAAAGACTTAAATCGTACTAAAGCAGACAATAAGCAATGTCTTCTACTTCTAGTTGCATATAATAGTCCTTACTGCAGTCAAGACATAGTAAAATATTAGTTCTAGGAGAAGTGGAATAGTCTCGTAGATAACAGCATGAGGTCTGGAGCCAGGTAAATCCTTGCTCTAACACTTTTCGGCTTTGCGATTTGGGGCACATTATAGCTTATGCCTCAGTCTCCCCAAACATAAATGGTGATAATAGAACTTCTTCCTATGACTGCTCTTATCGGTACATGTACAGACCGAGTACACTGCCTGGCTCATTAGATGTGCCCAATAACAGAAGCTATTGTTATTACCTATTCAATTCTGAAGAAAGAAAAACAAGTCAAAAATCAAGTATAATAAATAAATTTTACTCAATTATAAACTTTGATATAAAAAAAGGAAATTTAAGCGTTCAGTGTTAAGAATAATTTTTAAAATAGAGCAACGTTCCAACTCAAAGAAATGAGAAACAGAGTAGCCAAACCTTTGAACTTCACTTCCATCGAAATAAAAAAATCCATAATCTACAAACTTTTGGACTTGAGGTTTAAGAACACTGTGCAATTTTTCTGCCTTTCCTCCTTTAACCATTTGATGATAGTCAAAATTCACCATCTGGATATCAGCAGCATGTTCAGAAGCTTTCAAATGACTCTGAAAGTAAAAAAAGGCAAATACTCATCTAAATACTCATCTAAAATACACATCAATCTTATCAAGTGATGTTAAAATGGAACCTTACATTTTAAATTTAAACCTCAGCATGGTCCCCTGAAATCTCACTGATCTCACACAAAGCTTTAGTCAACACTGGCAGTAAAACGGAAAATTACTTGATGGTATCCAATAATACCTTTTTTGTGAAACCTTGCATACTGTCTCAGAGAGATTAGGTGGCATAATTAACATTAGAGAACTTAAGTAATATTCTCATCTGGTTTAGAAAATTAAAATTATCTCAAACCACCAACCCTTCATTTTTTAACAAATTTAATAACTGTACCTATTACAGAATCTCAAAATAAAGTAACTGATTTAAGACAAAATCTAAAGACCTAAAAAATTCACAGTTTTATACTTACATTCAGATGTTTTAAAAGTCATTCTCTAAAGTATAATCTGTTTATTAACGATACTTATTTCACAAGTTTCACACAAAACAAACAAATTACTTTCGGACTTCATTACCCTGAACTTCAGAAAATGGTCTCTGTTTTGTTTAATTTAAGTTTATAATCCTATGGGACATCATTATTGATATTGATTCATTGCTGGTTCAATAAGCACTGATGAAGGATGCTTTTTCTTTAGAAGTTGGACATATATTATTTGGGTTCTTTACTTGCAGTTCTCAAGTTTTCTCTCATCAATACGAGAAGGTACGGTCTTACATGTATTATTCGCCATATCATAGGTTTAAAATCGTAACTGTGGTTTCTAGGAACCACACGGATGGAGGCAACACACGGATGGAGGAGGAAACCGCCTGATGTCTTTTTACCAGTGACAGGCAAACAGTTTTCAGAGGGGAGGACATTCTTTCTGCTTCTCCACAACATTAAGAAGTGCATTTCAGAAAACAGCGTCAACCACTTTGAAAGCTTTCCCTAATCCCAAGGTCAGCAACATCATGCAAAACTGTTCCTTGGTAGCCCAGAGAGTTAATGGTTCCAATAGGTACCCAACCTTTTACTGGGAAGTAAGTTCATTATTGTACCACATAATTTTTTAGTATCGTTCTAGGTGTCCATGGGAACAGAAGAAAAGATGATCATGCCTACCTGGAAAGCCTTACTTAGCATATGTTCACCTTCCTTAGATCCAAGCAAATTTACTATTATTTGTTTACCATATAAATTCTTCAGTGTTCTAAAATGCCTGTTAAAGAAAAGAAAAAAAGAAGTATGTGTCAAGTGGCATCTGAATTTTGTCCCCAACAAACAGAAATCCAATCAATGGAACCTAGGAGGCAGTATTCTACACTCCTAGAATTGGCAAAGCTGGGTACAGATTCATTCCACAAATTCATTCCTCTCAAAACTCTGAATTTATGAAAATTCAGTTAAGGCCATTTCCTCTCTGACTCATCGATGCTGAGGCTTCCATCTGTGCCAAAGCCGCCGGACCCGCCCAGCCCCATCTCCCGTCTGTGGGGCTAGTACCAGACAAGTGCAGAGGGCACAGGCCACCAGCTGGGGAGGGAAGTTAGGGCAGAGGGCTGCCCCTCATGTGAGGACATTGCATATGCCATGGGCGTTAGAGGGACCTCCTTAACCATTCCGGTCTTAAGGAGAATAGGCCCCAAATAGGAAGGGTTTTTTTCTCTCCAGCTTCTAACCACTCCAGGGGCTACAGGGCAATGCGTTCCTAAGGAAATATAACACGCGCCACAGATGTAATTTTAAATTTTCTAGAAGGTACATTTAAAAAAGCAAAAATAAATAATGAAATTAATTTATAGATTTTATTTAACCCAATACAGTCCAAATATCATTTCAACATGTACCAGAAAACAAATATTAGTAAGATATTTTATATTCTTTTTGCACTAAGTCTTTGACATCCGGTGTACATTTTATACTTAAAGTATATCTCAATTTGGACTAGTCACATTTTAACTGCTCGGGAGTGACATGAGGCTAGTGGCTACCGTATTAGTCGGCATATCCAAACACGTAGTTCGGTTTTGTTTTTTAAAATTTGTTTTAATGTTTTTATTTATTTTTGAGAGAGAGAGAGACAGCGTGTACAGGGGAGGTCAGAGAAAGAGGGAGACACAGAATCTGAAACAGGCTCCAGGCTCTGAACTGGCTGTCAGCACAGAGCCCAATGCGGGGCTCGAACTCACAAACCATAAGATCATGACTTAAGCCGAGGTCGGACGCTCTACCGACTGAGCCACCCAGGCGCCCCCCAAACAGGTTGTTTTAAGGCCAAGAGATGAAGCCCCACAACCTAGTGCTTCCAACCCCCAAAGTCATAACACTAGGTATCACCTTCTTCTGATTAAATTATATGTCAGAAAAAGTTTACTTGGGGCAAACAAGCAGAAGAAATGAACCAGAAAAATAATAACTAGTTTCGCTGCTTAATGATATCAAAACTTAGAGCATCAGGTAAAATTAATCCATCTTACCTGTCAAAAGCAGGTGCATTGGCTTCAAATCCCCTTGACATACGAACACGATGAGATCCCACCTACAGCAAGAGGAACACATTTAATCACACCGAAAGCCGACATGGAGACTAAAGAAAGAGCATTGTTTCTAACAAATGATAATCCATCTGCAGAACACACAATAGAAAATTGAATAATTGATTTTCATTCACATTATTGTTTTCTTTTAAATAAACAAGTTCAATAGGGTTCCTTTCCCTCTATTTTTAAAAACACGACCTTAAAATAAGAACAGAAGGTATGAAACAGCATAATGAAAACTCACCAACAGGAATTTTTACTTATGAAAGATACTTTAAAGAGGTCTTTCTTATACATTACCTTGTTTTAAGCTCAAACTACATGCCTGTGTAAGTTAACATAATACTGCCAGGGGGGCACCTGGGTGGCTCAGTTGTTTGAGCGTCCGACTTCGGCTTAAGTCATGATATCACGGTTCGTGGGTTTGAACCTCGCAACAGGCTCTGTGTTGACAGCTCAGAGCCTGGAGCCTGTTTCGGATTTTGTGCCTCCCTCTCTCTCTGACCCTCCCCTGCTCATGATCTATCTCTCAAAAATAAATAAATGTTAAAAAACATTTTTTTAAATAATACTGCTATTTGGGCAATTAAAAAAACTGAAATGCAGGCAAGTGAAATAACTTGTCCTCTGAGGTCAAGAGAACTAATTCCAAAAAAGATTCACATGAAGATTTAGGTCCCCTGAACCTGATTCCTACTCTTCCAAGCTGCCTACAAGTACAAGGTCTACATATTTTTTCTTTGTTTGGCTCAGTTCTCTATTCACTCTTCCTGCATCCAAAGGTCCAACAAATTAAAGACACTGTTTCTGGAAAACAGATTTTCCAAGTCAATCTCACAGTCATGCACACAGAATCAGAAAATATGGGTTAAGAGAATTATATATCTACCTTTCTGTTTTGTTACAGTTTTTCTTTTCTCACATAAGAAAGGAGCAGAGATGAGACAAAATTAAGAAATAAGAGGGGCGCCTGGGTGGCTCAGTCCAGGTAAGCACTAGACTCTTGATCTCAGCTGAGGTCATGATCTCATGGTTCCTAAGAGCAAGCCCTGTCTGGGGCTCTCTGCTGACAGCTCAATGCCAACTTGGGATTCTCTCTCTCTCTGTACCTCTCTCTCCCTTTCTCTCTCTCTCTCTCTCAAAATAAACATGTTTTAAACAGAAAGAAAGAAGAGATGCCAAGAAGAAATATAAAGGTGATACCAGATTATTTCCCTGAACTTCACTTTGAAACATTTCCCCTGAGGCCCTGGGATCCAAGTTCCCCAGAATTCATTCTCCCTAATCTGAACAAGGTGACTTTAATGCGGGCCTGAGAAGAGGGCTACCAAATTGGTCATGCAGTTCGACAAATAAAATCAGAAAATAAGCTCTAACATGTTCATCCAATTCAAAAATTGAATTAGCAGTATTATCATTCATTAAACATTCTTCTGTCCTGGTAAGTGAGACAGTCTAATAACTCTCCTGATAATCAGTATTCTCTCTTTAATGTTTCTTCTTTTCAATAAGAAAGTGATTAGCCTAATGTCACATTTATATTCAATTTCACTCTAGAGTGCTTAATAGTCTTTACAAAGTTTTAAAATTTTGTGTACCACGAGACATCAAGCATTCTGGACTGAAGAAAACTCAGCAGAAGTCAACACCTTTTCTTTGGAGTTTCCTCAGCTAATTGCCTATAACTCTATAAATAAAGTCCATGACTTTGCATTTTGCTTACTGACTAATACTTATCTTGAACAGTACTGCCAACTGTCAAGAGGGTAAAAAAATACACGTTCTGTTTTCCAAGCAATGGCTGTGGTTGTCCCCCATTGCCCTGCTCTTCAACACAGATAGACAACTAGCCACCATGCAGCTATCATGCAACGAGTTACATCATAAGCCTTGGAGTATATGTTGGGTAAACTCGACTGGCTTTATTACTCGATTAGGCTTTAAGACAACTGCCTAAAAAAACTCTATACTAACAGAGTTCTTACATCAACTGTCATAAAAGCTGTACTCTCGAAAGTTTTAAGGCTTTCCATAATCATAAATTTATAAAAAGTTGTACTAGCGATAGGTTTTGAAAACCAATTAAGTGGGTGGTACGGAGCATCATTTTCCACTAATATTATTGCTCCATGTTCACATATTTCTAAAACTTCAACTCAACCAAGAATTGAGTGTGCAACACTAGACAGAGCTGATGATGCTTACCATCTTCTAAGACTCATATAAGCTAAAACATAATGTCAGACTAACAGTATGGACTGTAAATGTTAAATAACTTCAGAGAAAGGAAGTCATACATAAAATGAATGAGTTGCTGACCCTTAAAATATCATTCTAACCTGTGTGTAGCACATAATGATGACTCTTATAATTCCTCAAACGAATTCATATTGACATTTACCTTTTCCACAAAAGGCCTGACTCCCCAGACTGTAAACTCTCTCTGAAGCACCAACGGAGCCTTCGAATCTCTCACAGTATATGACCCCGTACACTCAGTATAAAATAATACACATTTGAGGAACTTAAGTATTTAAAGAACAGATCAGTGTGGAGGAGGAACTGAATCCATTCGATGAGACCTGAGTTGGCTACACTGAAGGACAACACACCTTACATTTGGGGAGGAGAGGAGAGCTGTTAGAAAACAGCCAGGCATGAAGCTGGACAGGCAAAGGAAGGCAGATCATGAAGAAAAGGGCGTCTAGTAGATTTGATGAGTAGAATATGTCAGAAGTGGGAAGTACTACCAGTTAGACCAGTTCGAAAGCTGTGAGAGTCTTCCAGGCAAGAAGAAATCTGGAGGACCCTAACGGGGATGGATGATAAGAGGGGCACCCAGAAGAAAGGGCGAGTCCCAGGACCTAGGGGAACGCTGGGGCTAAGTGTGAAGGGCTCCCTTTGCTGGTTCAGGACTGGCTGTTGGAGCCCACGGGGCGGGAGATGCTTCAAGGTCAACAGAATAGGACCAGGTACACAGAAGTTCTCAAACTTGAATGGTAAGGAACTTGGTTAAAAATATAGATTTCTGGACCCATTCCAAGAGATTCGATTTCAGCTGATGTGAAGTTAAGGCCATGAATCTTAAAATGATCTTTAAAATCACCTCAGGTGATTCCTTAAAATCTTCTAATTTAAAAAACCTCAGAGGGGGGTGCCTGGGTGGCTCAGTCGGTTAAGCACCGGACTTCGGCTCAGGTCATGATCTCACAGTTCGTGGGTTCGAGCCCCGCATCGGGCTCTGTGCTGACAGCTAGCTCAGAGCCTGGAGCCTGTGTCAGATTCTGTGTCCCCCTCTCTCTCAGACCCTCCCCTGCTCATGTTGTCTCTCTCTCTCTCTCTCTCACACTCTCTCTCTCTCAGAAATAAATAAAAACATTAAAAAACAAAACAAAAACCTCAGAGGAATTAACTGTGGAGGATAAGAGGCAAGTCCAGGGACAAGGGCCTAGGGTGCCTCTCTGTCTATGCCTTTTGAAGTGGGACATCTCACCAGGCAACACTAACTGCAAGGAACCCTAAAATTAATTCCAGTCCTGGGTGCCTGGGAACTCCGTCGGTTATGCCTCCAACTCTTGATTTTGGCTCAGGTCATGATCTCACAGTTCCTGTAATCGAGCCCCAGGCTGGGCTCTTCACTGATGGTGTGAAGCCTGCTTGGGATTCTCTCTCCCACTGCCCCTCCACTATTTGCGCATGTGCGTGCTCCCCCTCTCTCTCAAATCAAAAAATTTTTTAAAAAAGTTTTTTTATTTTTAAAAAATAAAAATTGATTTTCACATCAGGTTTTTAAAATTGATTAAATATTTTCATTCCTCTATGACCTATTCTTAGAATGATAGGGAAGATGTTTTTTCTGTAAAAGATACTTATGAAACTATTCCTGTTCAAAGAAAGGCTGGCTTTAAAAACTACTAAACTAAATAATTGAGAACCACTTAGTCGATCTTTACCCAAGACAACAATAGGCCAGCTCTGTGACAATTTAGCAGAACTGCTGGACTATTTCAATGTCTTAAAAATTACCATCTCTATCTAGAAACACATGATTTAAAAATCTGTAGTTCTCAGTCCATAAACAATGACATTGGCCAGACAGACCGGGCCAGCCACAGAACACAGAAGGAGGGAGGAGGGTAACCTCACCCAGGGAGGACCCCTCAATGTAACTACTCAACATTCAATCGTATTGAATAATCAAACACTGTAATTCTGAGCTTCTAATGAAATATCACAGAAAGCAGCATAACAGAGGGACCATAAATGGGTTATTACAGTTTCTTACAGTAGCCTATCTCTAAAGGAAAAGCATTCACCTTGCATCAAAACAAGGCTTTAGGAATGTTCTCAGAGCAAACATTCCAAACACCCTTCTCTGATCACACAGGCTTAGGAGACGTAGAGTAGGGTTGGGATTCTTTCCCAAAAGAGACTTGGAGAGAGACAGATCTACTTAAGTTACCCCTACATACCAAAGAGAAAACCCACAGAAGCCAAAATTCTTGACAAGAACTCAAGAATTATTAGCTGCTTTTAACCCTTGTTAAATCTTAGCCTGTCTTATATATAAAGTGCAGTACTGCAAAGACTGAAATGGTCTACAATCTTTCTCCACCACAGCCATCCTAAAATGGAAGAGATCCAGCTGTGAACTAAAAGGAGGCAAGATTTTTTTCCAATCCATTTTCTAAATACTATAGGCTAAGGCATAAAACTTACTAGACAGGGGCACCTGGGTGGCTCAGTTTGTTAGGTGGCCAACCTCAGCTCAGGTCATCATCTTGTGGTTTGTAAGTTCCGGCCCCACACCAGGCTCTGTGCTGACAGCTCAGAGCCTGGTGCCTGCTTCGGATTCTGTGTCTCCCTCTCTCTGTCCCTCCACTGCTCATGCTCATGCTCTCTCTCTCTCTCTCTCTCTCTCAAAAATAAACATTAAAAAATTTTTTTTAACTTACCAGATAATACATACTAGAGGCCTAAGACGAAAATAACTTATACTTTAAGGACTAAAGATTTTTGAATAAAAATAAAATGCAAAATCACACAATTATGGGCAATCTAATATTATGAACTTACATGAAAATACCTTTTATTTTAAACATTAGATATTTATATCAGTAAAATTTTTCTTGAATTTTTTAAAGGTTTATTTATTTTTGAGTGAGAAAGAGTGGGGGAGCAGAGAGAGAGGGAGACAGAGAATCTGAAGCAGGCTCCACACAGTCAGTGCAGAGCCTGATGTGGGGCTCAAACCCATGAACTGTGAGATCATGAGCTGAGCCAAAGTCGGATGCTTAAACGACTGAGCCACCCGGGCATCCCTACATCAACAGAGTTTTAAAGAAATCAGAAAGCAAACCGAAGAACGTATTAAAGATGACAGGTCCCTATAAAATACAAAATAAAATTTCAGAAGCAGATGTAATATTGATAACAACAATAGCTACCCCTTACACAATGCTGCCCATGGGTGCTAGGCATTGTCTTAGCATTTTTCATTTTATCTTTACAACCCTATGAATAGGAACTACTAATATTATTGTTCCCATTTTATAGATAAGCAAACTGAGACACAGAGGAGTTAAACCACTTGCCCAAGATCACACAGCTAGTTGTGGCAGAGTAAGAATCCAAACTGAGAAGTTTGGTCTCAGAAGCTTCTTTTTAATTACTACATTCTTCTACCTAAAGAGGCCGAATTGCTGTATGTTAAGATATTGAGATTGTAAATACGAAACACTGTGAATATCAGCATGCTATGAAAACGTTAAAATTTTAATATGAAATACAGCAGTTGAATTCCTACAGACATCTGAAAGAACATTAAAGGAAAAGCATCTAAGACAATTCCAAGAACTAGTGCATTGAGACCCGCATTTGGGAAGCTAGCTAGTATTACTAGACTGAATAACAGAACTATCCAATGAACTAGCAAACTCTCCTGAGACCTTAGAAAATGTGGAAAATATTCAAGAGAAAAAGCAAAACAATGTTAAATAGATACCTGCAACCCCGGCTGCTCCCAGAAGAGCGGAACAGACCCCCGGATTTGGATGAAAGAAGAAACAGAGTCATCCAAGTATACAACCTGCAGAGAAAAACAAGAGATAAAAGATTTCCACACAGGTATTACCTTGACATCACAAAGGCAACTTTACTAACATCTGTTGCATGCTAGTCACATCTTATGACCAATGTCTCCCACCCAACTGGCCTAACAGAATATCCAGGAGGGGCTACTAAGTAAGTTTGATTTTCTTCTCTTGAGTGAGTTTTTCTGTATATTCACCAAAAAAAATAGTGAAGCCATAAGCATAAGAAGCACAGCTTTTACAAAGGAATTCCTTCTAAATTTCAATATTTTACACACATACCTTTATATGTAATTTTTTTCTTTAGTTTTCAATATTTTCCAAAAACTAATTTGAAGAACTGGTTTGGGCTGCAGGGTGTGGCCTGAATTTACAATTCCATAGTTTTGAGCCAAATGTGTCATAATTCTTTTTAAAATTCTTTTAAATTCAAGTATAAATAACATATTGTGTTGTATTAGTTTCGGGCGTACAATATAGTGATTCAACAATGATTTCTTAGTGCTCATCAAGATAAGTGTGCTCTTAATCTCCTCTATCTCACCCATCCCTCCCCCCAACCGCCCCTCTGGCAACCACCAGTTTGTTCTCTGTCTTTAAGTCTTTTTGGTGCGTTTCTTTTTTTCTTTGTTCATTTTGTTTCTTAAATTCCACATGAGTGAAATCATATGGTATTTGTCTTTCTAATTGAAAATGTCATAATTTTTCATTTTAGATGATGTATCTTTAAAGAGCTGAGTTTGGTTTAAGTTCAGACACACAAAAGCCACTTCTATGAAGTTGTCTAGCTCTATATAATTGAGGATTTTAAAAATTCAATACCAAACTGTACAGCACTGACAGTGTCATGCTAATTAATTAGTAAAACTCTTGTTACTCATTTGAAGAGGCTCACCTAAGTTTGTTTATAAGTAAGTCTGGTTCAGGGAAGCCTTTCTTAAGGCCAGAAGGGAGCCAAGAATAACCACAAAATGGCATTACAGATGTGAAAATGAGTTCTGAATCAAATCAAAATCTGTGGTTCTATTAGTTTCTGGCCCTCGCATCTAATACATGAACTAAGCGACATAAGATGCTATGTACCTGTTCTGTTTCTACAAAATTAGCAACGTGGCCGTCATCATTTGTTCCCCGGACATTGAACCTGGTCCCAGCTCGTTCACAGCTGAGTCTGGAAATGAGGCAAGCCTTTGCCTGCTTATGAGCAGCATAGATTGTTCTGATTTCTACTCCCCCACACATGAGGCGTAACAGCCAGTCATCACAATTCACGCCGTAGTGCTTGAGATGCAAGTGCAAAGACTGATTCCTAACAGAAAAGAAATAACTCATTAGCTCACTGAGTGCCAGCTAACACTGGATAAGCTTTAATAAAACAGTGCTCCTGAAGCATTAACCTAATGCTATTCAATGAAAAGGCCCCTACAAATAAATCAATTCATTTACATTTACCGTGCTAGGAGTCAGAAGGCGAGGCAAGAAAACGCGATCCTCTGGCATGTGATCTATGGTTCACAGAAAAGAAGCAGATCTTTTGTTTTTAGCATCCATGCCTTATTCTGTTATCTTTTTATATAATGTATATATAACCTACCTTTCCCAAAAAAGGACTTCATACACATATCCTCATCCCACTTCATAAAGCTTTATTTACGCTTAAGGCTCAACTTTAGTAAGGCTCTATTTTAATTCATTTTAATTCAAATAGCCAATTGAACTAGTAGCTACCATATTAATATATGTCTAGAGTTTTCCATTACTCCAAAAAGTTTAGCACTCTATGTAACAGAGGTGGCCTGGTTTTCACATTTTTTTAGGGCAAAAAGTTTTATTCAGACAAACACACAGAAGTCCAATGATTAGGAAACATATCAAAGCAGAGCCTTTATGGCTAAATCAGGGACACAGGCTGTAGTCCTGCCCAGCTGGCCACCTTCTCATCCCGCTGACTGGAGCCTTCCTCCTCCACAGAATGCATCTGGAATCTCCGAACCAACCTCTGACCAAGGAAAATATACTGTTGCGCAGAAAAACTTTGGTCATTTCAGATAACAAGGTGTCTTATAAAAGTGGATTCTCTATAATACTGAAGCCTGGTTGGGGGCGCCTGGGTGGCTCAGTGGGCTGAGCGTCCGACTCTTGACTTTGGCTCAGGTCATGATCCCAGGGTCGTGGGATCGAGCCCCACGTGGGGCTGTGTGTTGGGCATGGAGCCTGCTTGAGGTTCTCTACTTCCTTCCTCCCTCTTTCTCTGCCTCTCTTCCTCACTGGCATGATCTCTAAAGTAAAAATAAATATATAAAAATTTTAAAATAAAAAAAAAATACTGAAGCCTGGTTCTCTGAGTTTTAAAACTCTTCTGTTTTAAGTAGAGATTGTTCTTCTTAAGTGCTCTCCACTATCTTGCTGTCTTAATCATTAACACACAGCAATACAGCTAGACCAGCAGTAGCCCAGCCCTCCTCCCCAGGGTGTGGCTGCTGTAGAGATAAAACAGATGGGGGTCATGTGCAGTTCTGGTAAACCACCCGTTCAAGAAAATGTACTGGAATGTGAATGAGTGGTGAGATCACTACTGGACTAACACTGAATCCAACAGCCGTTATGCATTTTAAAAGTATGACTTTCTGACCGTGACCCAGTATGCCTAGATGCCATAGCGAGTCCCATGTCATGGCAGAGGTATACGAAACTTACTTATCCCCATTTAAATAGAAGTGGGATCCTGTGCGTTTGTTCAGGTAGAGTTTCTCTCTCTGCCATCAGTTTTCACTTTCCTTTGCTGTCAACGTGTTGCTGCTTTAGTTCTACCTAAATTTATAAACAACTGTCAACTGGCATCAGCTTCAACTCTCCAATGGAGTAAAATGACTTGGGTTTTTGTGACAGGCGTTTATGACTCTGGCAACAAAACTTACTGGGCTGTATCCTGGAAAATATTTCTGCTACGCTACAAGAGGATGCATAATAAATGCATAAAGCTTTTGTTTTTCTGTTCAAATTTTCTGGAATTCTCAAGAATTCCAATCCTTAGCAAAATGTAGAAAGTGTTAAGTGACCAAAACTTGTCTTTGGTGTTCTAGTCTCCCCTTTGTTCAACCTGTCTTCCACTAGATAAACTCCCTCAATCTTTTATCTAAACTTGTCCCCACCTCCAACCTTAATTGAATGAAATAGTAAATAAATTATTCCTAATGGCTAAACTTAACAAATGTGCTTAATTGCTGATCATTGAGCCAATGCATCTGCACCTGCTTAAACTTCCAATTATGGTGGGAAAACTTCTTTTTTTTTTAAATTTTTTAATGTTTTTTATTTATTTCTAGGAGAGAGAGAGAGAGAGCGTGAGCAGGGGAGGGTCAGAGAGAGAGGGAGTCACAGACTCTGAAACAGGCTCCAGGCTGTGAGCTGGCAGTCAGCACAGAGCCCGATGCGGGGCTCGAACCCACGAACCGCAAGATCATGACCTAAGCGAAAGTCGGACGCTTAACCGACTAAGCCACCCAGGCGCCCCAATGGTGGGAAAACTTCTAACTCTTAATATAAGGAAGTTGGGGTGAAGAATGAGCAGGGTGCAGGGGTAAAAAAGTAAGGACAGCTGCCCAGTCCAGCCGCACCATCACTAGGAACTTCAATGTCTCTTCCATCAGAAAAAGTATACGGCTGACATGGACTCTATGCCCACTCATTTGCCCTATTAACCCTGCTCTCCCCACCTCTCCATCATCTCCTCCTTCGTGAGGCTCCAAGTCTTTGACTACAGTTCACTACAGTTTGTTTGTTTTTTCATTCTACCCTGTTTCTCCTCCACGCTACTGTGCTGGGCCAAAAAACTTCCATGTTAGCTACAAAGTTTGCTCTAAAATTAGTCTCCCATCTTAAGGTTGCTGTTGACTTTGAGCCCTCTGACAACCAGGCCAGATGGGTCACACTTGAACATGCTANTACAGAAAAATGGTGGTAGTCAGGGGTAGGGGTGGGTGGGAATATACAGGAGGAACATCTTGAATCTGAAGTACTAAGGGAGACCAAGAACACAGTTATAATATATGTAGACATAATGAAATATAATTGGTACAGGATATTAAGGTAAAAAGTCAACATCAGTGCTGGCTGGGGACAAGAGAACCACATACTAGAAATCTGGTCTATTCCAATAAAGGAGTGCTAATTATAGTCACATGTGCTCACCCTTGGTGCATACTTCTAATAGAGCACATTAATGCATAATCATGAAATATATCAGCTACCTACTTAAGTCTTATTACAGTACTCAACGTTATCCAAGTGTACCACTTCCTCACAGTCTATTGCTCTTGAACCAAGATTATCTACCTATAACCTTTAAATTAAAAATAATAAGGTGATGCTGTCTTAGAAAAACAGTACTGCCAGAGGAAAGTTATCAAAACCAAGAGCAGTAAACATTCATAACGCAATTCTACTACAACTAATTCATTCTTAATTTTAAAATAAATATCCTGAATATATTTTGGAAAGGAAAAGTCAGTCTAGATCAGGGAGAGCAAATGGGTGTCATGTCACATGAGAACTTCGACAAACTGACACTGGATGCCTGCTCTGCTCCTCTGAGGATTCTGGAAGCAGGAGAGAGGGTATGCTCCATCAGCAATGCCCATCCCTGCTATCTCTGGAAATAACTGCTGAGCACACTGTAACCCAAATCAGCAAACTACTGCACAGCAAGCGTGTGATTATGAAGGGGAAAAATGTAACACAAACTCACCAGAAAAATCTATTATCAGTTGTGTGTTCTTGCATGCTACGATGTGCATTAAGACTCAGATCTAAACTTACTCCAGATGCAGACCACGCAAAATAAAAGTTTCCTGAATTCAAAACTTTTCGCACTTCTGAAATGCGATCCTCCTCTGAAGAATCGATTCGTAGTGATATAAATTCAGTGGAAGTAACTCGGAAAACCTCAGATTCTTGAATTTTTCCAACAGACATACAACCAGTGACTAAGACCAGATAATGTAACATAGTGTCACCTGCAAAAAACAAAGAATTAGTTGGATGAAAAGTCTCAGTATTTCTCAAGCTATTCAAAGCTTCTTCCAACTTTCTTGCCAGGTCTCCAACTTTTTAAATCTGACAGCATGGTTATTTTAAATTGACACTGACATGTTTACGTTACAAGGGGATTTGGGCAAGAGCTGAAAAAACATCCTTGCTTGAGCACATTTAGTATAATGAAGCATTTACACATTAACAGAATAATCTCACATTTATGAAATTGCTCCTCTACTTAATCTGAGGATATACAAAATTTGCCAAGTAAAAAACTGTGTGTCTTATGCTCCCCATCTTTCCTTTATAATTGTTAGGAAATCCAGATAATACAATAAATGTTAGAGTTCTTTGTAAATAGCCCAGTTGGAAAGAATGCTATATAAATGTGAGCTGCTGCTGCTGCTGATATATGGGCAGAAAGCCCCTGCCGACAGTTTATAAAGCAATTCGGTTTACGAAAACTTTCACAGAGACTTTTCACTAATCTTGACAGAATCTTATGAAATCAGTATGAAGGTGAAATTCAGCAGCGGTGTGCTTTGAGCGTGGGCTCTGATGAGGCAGGGATGGCCCTGAATCCCGGCTCCCTGACTTATCACCCAACCCGACTTCAGTGTGTTAACATAACCCAACCTGAGCTCTGCTCCCTGATAAGCCAGGATTAAGATAAGTCTTGCGGCACTGTGTGGAATACCTAAGATGGTGTTAGCACCTAGGCACAGGGCTTTATGTGTGATAGATTCGTAACAGGTGACAAATCTCCACTTCATAGCCCAATACTCTTCAAGGTATGGCCCATCAACTGTCACAGTGAGAAAAGGTGCTTGTGACATGAAAATCAACTACCTCACCAAATTCACCATTTAGTTTAGCTGACTTTTTTCTCATAGTAAGACTTTACCAACGAAGGGAGCCGTGTGTTGATCTGCATGAAGGCACAAGCTTCCTTATCTCGTCACAGACCAACAGCAAAATGGCTCACGGACGGGTACCAGGTCCTGGGCCATGCTTCCAGTCATACAGACAGACTAGTAATCACAAAGGTTACTCTGCAGCCCATGGTGACATTAAGTGGCAGAGACAGATTTAAGCTGAGACTTTTAAATACAAAGAAGATATCCTTTCCAGTATAAACCAGAGTAATCAGTCTGTTCTCATGAACATCTTTTCCTAAAGCACTGAAGCAAAGAAAAGGGGCAATGCCCTGATTTTCTCTTTTGACAACTGATTCAAATCCTTCAAGGATTCACACTGGATGACGTCTCTGGAACTTAAAATCACAAGAGTATGTAGCAGACTTTTGCAGTCAACATTTTCCCTAGATTAACATAATTTAGATTAGCATAATTAGGGTTTAAAAGATGTCACCAGGCTTTAGCTCAAATATAGAGTCTGACATGATAAACAGTCTCCCTGAAATCATTAGAATTAAAAAATAAAAGAAATGAAGAAGACTAATTATATTGAAAAATAAACTTACCAAGATTTAATCGTAAAACACCTAAGAGTCCATAAGCATCAAGCACTTTGGAGTATGTACCCTTGATTGCCTCTTTTTCTGCAGATGCTACAAAAAAAAGTTTCAGGGTAAGAAAAATGGCCTGAAATATCAGATTCTATTTTGCTATGAAGCCAGAGTTTGTCTAAATCTGATATTCTATTTTTTTTAATTTTTTTTTTTTTTAATTTCTGAGAGAGAAACAATGTGAGCAGGAGAGGGTCAGAGGGTCAGAGGGAGACACAGAATCTGAAGCAGGCTCCAGGCTCTGAGCTGGCTGTCAGCACAGAGCCCGACGTGGGGCTTGAACCCACAAACTGTGAGATCATGACCTGAGCTGGGGTTGGACGCTTAACCGACTGAGCCACCCAGGTGCCCCTATTCTATTTTTTTAAATCTCATAGTCTTCACTTTTTTTAAATACTTTTTCTAAGTTTATTTACTTACTTTGAGAGACAGAGAGAGAGAGAGCGAGCACAAGTAGGGGAGGGCAGAGACAGAGGGAGAGACTCACAAGCAGGCTCAGCGCTATCAGCGCTTATCTCTTGCCCCAACCCCTTTTCCTTCCCTCATTCATCTACAATGTAGAATTATAGAACATTTCGGCAAAAGTACGTGTTCCACATTAGAAAAGCATGTTATTAGATCCTTAAGGCCTTCCTGATTCCTGTTAATCTTTACTGCCAACAAAAGGGCTATCCTCTCAGCCTACTGCCTTGCCTAATACTCCTTAGGGCTTTGTGTTCGAGAGCTTCTCCTCTGCCCTGAGCTGTCTCTTCCAGGGCTCTACAGACCATCTCATTTTCCCTGCCTGCTTCACCTCTTTTCAGACCATCTACTCATAGACCTTCTTTCCAGTTAAGCCACTTCTGCCTTTGAATGAGTTGTGCTCTGCTAGCTGGCCACACAGGCTAAAACTAAATTAATTACTCAATCACTCACTTAGCTGATCCTGTCATAATTTTCTAATATGCTCATTATTAAGTGTAGGCCTTTACCTTTACCAAAGCACCCCGTATGAAATTAGGGAGTGGATAAGATTTCACCAAGCCATTAATAGTAGTTATAGGGATTTGTAGTTCTGCATTCCTAGAGTTCTTCTTACTATTATACCATGGGTTTAAATAACAGTTACTCCTAACATTAAATGACAAGCGACACAAATACAAAATGCCAGAGTATTAATTTTAGTTATATTTTATAAAGTAAATCAAGATTGCCTGCCCCTAAGTACTGCCTCATTAAGAATACCACATGGACATTAAAGCAAACATTGGAGAAGCTTGTTATATCTCTGACGACAGAGGCATGGCTTCCTGGACAAATATTATAGTTCTAGAGGTTAATGCTCTATATATTTAATACCATCACTAATATACTAATAATATTACTAGATGTATCAGTCTCAGCAGCAATCACTATTTGGGTTCAAATACCAGGAATGAGTAAGATTAGAAAGAAAACTATTATCATCAAGATAGTATGGTAGTGACACAAAAACAGACACATAGATCAATGGAACAGAATAGAGAACTCCGAAATGGACCCTCAAACATATGGCTGACTAATCTTCGACAAAGCAGGAAAGAATATCCAATGGAAAAAAAGACAGTCTCTTCAGCAAATGGAAAACTGGACAGCGACATGCAGAAGCATGAACCTGGACCATTTTCTTACACCATATACAAAAATAAACTCAAAATGGATGAAAGACCTAAACTTAAGAAAGGAAGCCATCAAAATCCTAGAGGATAAAGCAGGCAACAACCTCTTTGACTTCGGCTACAGCAACTTCTTACCTGACATGTCTCTAGGGGCAAGGGAAGCAAAAGCAGAAATGAACTATTGGGACCTCATCAAGATACAAAGCTTCCACAGAGCGAAGGAAACAATCAGCTAATAAAAGGCAACCGATGGAACAGGAAAAGATATTTGCAAATGACATTATCAGATAAAGAGTTAGCATCCAAAATCCATAAAGAACTTATCAAACTCACCACCCAAAAAAACCCAAATAATCCAGTGAAGAAATGGGCAGAAGACATGAATACACACTTCCAAAAAAGATATCCAGATGGCCAATTGACACATGAAAAGATGCTCAACATCACTCATCATCAGGGAAATACAAATGAAAACCACAATGAGATACCACCTCACACCCGTCACAATGGCTGAAATTAACAACTCAGGAAACCGTAGATGTTGGAGAGAATGCAGAGAAGGAAGAACCCTTTTGCACTGCTGGTGGGAATGCAAACTGGTGCAGCCACTCTAGAAAATAGTATGGAGATTCCTCAAAAAGTTAAAAAGAGAAATCCCCTATGACCAGCAATTGTACTACTAGGTATTTACCCAAAGGATACAAAAATGCTGATTCGAAGGGATATGTGTACTCCAATGTTTATAGCAGTACTATTGACAATAGCCAAAGTATGGAAAGAGCCCAAATGTCTATCAACTGATGAATGGATAAAGAAGATCTATATATATACACACACACATATACACAATAGAATATTAATCAGTGATCAAAAAGAATGAAACCTTACCATTTGCAACAATGTGCATGGAACTAGAGTGTATTATGCTAAGTGAAGTGAGTCAGTCAGAGAAAGACATACATGATTTCACTCATATGTGGTATTTAAGAAACAAAAACAGCTGAACATAGGGGAAGGGAAGCAAAGACAAGATAAAAACAGAGAGGGAAACAAACCACATGAGACTAAATACAGAGGATAAACTGGGTTGCTGGTGGGATGGGGGGGATGGGCTAAACAGGCAACTGGCATTAAGGAGGGCACTTGTTGGGATAAGCATTGGGTGTTATATGTAAGTGATGGATCACTAAATTCTATCCCTTAGATCTTCAGTACGCTATATGTTAACTAACTTGTATTTAAATTTTTAAAAAAAAAGAAAATAAAGTGTATTTTTAATAATATGCCGTTGCCTTCCCTTAAAAACAACAACAACAACAACAAAAAAGTCACTTTATAACGTAAATTCCCGTGCAACAAAATGTTTCTCTTCTAGGGATGAGTGGTTCAGGCGGTTAAGCATCTGACTTTGGCTCAGGTCACGAGCTTGCAGTTTGTGGGTTCGAGCCCTACATCGGGCTCTGCACAGACTGACAGCGCAGTCTGCTTGGGATTTTCTCTCTCTCTCTCTCCCTCTCTCTCTGCCCCTCCCCCACGTACATGTGCACTCATTCTCTCTCTCTCAAAATAATAAATGAACTTAAAAAAAGTTCCCTCCTCTAAATATATGAATATATCGTGTCTCTCAGGCTCCTTGAACACCCAACTATTGAACTGTCCTCTGATTCAAACATTCCAACAAATGTCCTGCTGCTTATTTATACTTTTATATTATATTCTAAGGCTCAGGAAACAATATAGACACACACACAAGCACACAATTTAATCTAAAGTGCCTATTCTTAGATAAAAGTACTAATTGAAAGAGTAGATATCACTTTCCTTCCCAGGAATTTCTTGCTTTCTCCTCAATATTAAGTGGAATTTAAAAATAACGTTTAGAGTGAGGACTGACGTTTCACAATCTGTATGCTGGTTGTGAAGGATTATGACAGTAACTAAGACAGGGAGAAGTATTTTTCATGCACTATTCAATTTTCACCGCAACCCCATGAGCAAAGTTACTACTATTTCCATTTGACATATGAGCAAACAGGCTTAGAGAGGCCACCAATTTGTCACTAACTGTCTAAGCCTAAACGGCCAGAGTCACAGAACACAGCTTTGTGCAGGAAGGGGTTTCGCCTAGTTCGCTGTGCTAACCCCAGTGGCCTAGCTCAGTGCCTGGCACTCAACAGGAGTTCAAAGAGTTTATGTTCAATGAATTTGTGAGTGAAATTTTAAAGTCCTATGCATTTTTAAGTCCAGATACTTCCAACTTCCTAAGAGAAAACAATGTTTTCTTCCTAAACGTCTCTTATGTAAAGTACTGTAGATGTTTCCCTATTCTTCCATATATGCTTCAAGGATGGGGGCAGAATGGAAGGCGGTCTTTTGCAGGCTGTCAGAGCCCAGGCTGACGAAGAACAATGGCCCTGGGCATGGATGCGAAGCCAGAGGCAGGGAGAGAGGGCATCCAGTTGAGGGGCACGACGGCCTGTGATGAGTTCGCGTGGGGTGAGGAGGGTGGTGTCGAGCCAGAGAGGTGGGCAGTGGGCTGGTATGGTAGGTTCAGGGTGGGGAGGGCAGGGTGCACTGGAGGGAACCCCAGGACAGGGTGCCGGAGCCCCTGTGGGCTGAGAAGGGCACCCACGCGGTGGCGGGGGCTGCTGTGACAACAGGACAGTGGCTGAGCACAGAGGGGCATGGTCAGCATAATGGCAGCCAGGGTCCTCACTGCTGGAGAATGACAGTGCAGATATGGAAAGGCAGAAAAGCAGAAGGGGCACCGCAGTCCTGACTAAAATTGGAGTTACCACTGGGGAACTCATAGTTTTCTAGACAGACAGACAGACAGACAGACATAGATACAAATGGGTGTTATACAACCATCAATACACAGACATAGTCAACTGCATACTGCCCTTAGCTCCCTCCTTACAGGGCCTGAGATCAGCAGCACCCCAAGAGCAATGGCCATACCTAGCACCCAGATCTTGCTTTCTAATACCATTTTCCACGGTAGGGACTCCTTAGAGAAATGGCTGATTCCAGGGTAAGGGCAGCGACAAGACGAGCCTGGGAGATATTCTTGCGCGGAAAGGGAATACTCACAGGATATTGGAGACATGGCACAAAACTGCAGAAGCCAGCCTGAAGGGACTTCTACTAGAGAAATCTGGAACAATGTGAGCAGTAAGACAAATTATAAGAGTAACAGATTAAACCTAAAGTGTGATGAGTAACGGGGAGGTTTACATACTCACAAAGTACCTGCTCTCGGAACACTTGCTAACACAACAGAAAGGTGTCTACCAGCGACCACCTCACCCAAACAATCAGAGTGAACACCAGCAGGAATGGGACAAGTCAAAACTGCGTGCCCTGACAGGGTACAGGGAGAAGAACACAGCAGCAGTTTGTAATATTCCTGCCAACATACATAACGCGAATCAGAGCAGGAGGAACCATCAGACAAACCCAAAGTGAGGTGCAGCCGACAAAACAACCGGCCTTCATCTTCAGATGTTTTAAGGTCTTAAACATCAAAGATTGAGGAACTTTCCCAGATTTAAAGAGATGAAAGAGACATGGCAACAAATACAAAAGAGACATGGCAACAAATACAATGACAAATCTGAACTGGACCCTCTGGCTGCAAGAGTCCTTGTAGGGACAACTGGTAAACTTGAATGGAGTCTGACGATTAGAAAGAAGTACAATGTTAACTTAGTTATGGTTCTATTGTAGTTACGAAGGAGCAAATCTTCCCTATTCTAGGAAATAAGTAATGATATTTGTGGGTGATGGGTCATCATGTCAGCAACTTATTCTCAAGACCTCAGAGAAAAGTTCTTTGTACTGAACTTCAGCTTTTCTGTATTTTTGACATTGTTTCAAAATTAAAAAAAATAAATGTAGCCATCGAAAATAAATTTATAAAACACATACGTATATTCCTAAATTAAGAAGCTTTTATGTCTACATAGCACTAAGATAAACTCTTATAGTACCATGTTATCCCCTCCTCACACATTTAAAAAAAATTTTTATTAACGCTTATTCACTTTTGAGAGATGGAGAAAGACAGAGCATGAGTAAGAGAGAGTCAGAGAGAGAGGGAGACACAGAATCTGAAGCAGGCCCCAGGGTTTGAGCTGTCAGCGCAGAACCCGATGCGGGGCTAGAACCCACAGACTGCGAGATCATGACCTGAGCCGAAGTCAGACACTTAACCGACTGAGCCAGCCAGGCGCCCGGTCTCCCCATGCATTTTTTAATGGGGAAAAGTTTCCCTCTATTTTATGAAACCCCATGAAATATAGAGAAATACATGAGGTAAGAGGGAGAGACTTAATTAAATTATTATCCTATTTTTCTGCTAATTTTTAATTCTAGGATAATGTGAGAATCTTCCACTAGAAGGGATTATTTAAAATAAAAAAATCCACACTACTTTAAAATGATGCATATGACCTTTAGATAAAACACAGGATTTACAAACAGTTTTACTCACTCCTCTCCATCTTTCCTTTTCCCTAATGCTCTCCCCTTGCATCCCACACTGCAGCCAAAATGAATAAAATATGAAAAACGGGCGGCTCCTTGTATGCTCCACACTCTCCCCTTTTTCCCTTTGTTCACAGTGTTTTCTCCATCCGGAACACCCCTGAGTCATCTCTGCAGTTCCAAACATTACCCAGCCCTCAGTACCCAACTCAAATGCCTCTTCCTTCCTCGAGTTTTCCCCGATCGTGCTGGAAGTAAATCTTTCTTCTCATTATTTCATAGTGCATTCGCTTGTATGCCAACAGCCACAGAAATGGTCTCATTTCCTTTAATCTCAAATTACCAACCTAACCGGAGATGCCGAACGCTGCAACTGTTAAGCATTCGTCTCACAGACAAAAACAAATTGAGAGGTTGCAGCACAAAAGAGAATGTTTTGTCAGGTTTAAAATTGCACACGAAAAGATAGACATTTAACTTTATTACCATCAGTAGCATCCGAATGCTCTGAAGTTTAACAATTCCTTACGGTGATGTCTGGAAATTTTCAAATGTGATGTCTATGGCGAACATTTAAGGTGGCCTGAGGGTGGCAGCGGGGAGGTGGGGAAGACAGCCATTGTTAACTGATTTTTTTTTTAAGTTTATTTATTTTATTTTGAAAGAGAGAGAGAGAGAGAGGAGGGAAAGAATCCCAAGCTGTCAGTGCCGAGCTCGATGTGGGGCTCTATCTCAAGACTGTGAGATCATGACTTGAGCCGAAATCTGACACTTAACAGACTGAGCCATCCAGGAGCTCCTATTTTTTATTATTTTTTTTTGTTATTTTGAGAGAGAGAGAAAGCAGGAGAGGGGGATAGAGAGAGGGAGAGAGAGAATCCCAAGCAGGCTCAGCACCATCAGAGCAGAGGCCGATGTGGGGCTTGAACTTGTGAGCCATGAGATCATGACCTGAGCCAAAGCCAGGAGTCGGATACTTAGCCAACGGAGCCACCCAGGCAGTCTCCTTTGATTCAAATCCTAGTGAATATGTGAATATGAATAAGGTCACGTTAACGCAAAATAAAATACATGCCATAAACATGTATTCTCATAAAAATATTTATGGATGAAATTACATGATATCCGGGATTTACTTCAAAATAAATGGGAAGGGGAAAATAGTGGACAGGGATACAGATAAACACAGTGTCCATGACATAATCACTGAGGCTGGGTGACAAATATGTGGGAGTAAATGACGCTATTCTCCCTTCTTTGATGTACAGTTGATACTTCCCAAAATAAAATGATAAAGTTTAGGGGCGCCTGGGTGGCTTAGTTGGTTAAGCGTCCGACTTTCGCTTAGGTCATGATCTCGCGGTTCGTGGGTTCGAGCCCCGCGTCGGGCTCTGTGCTGACTGCCAGCTCAGAGCCTGGAGCCTGTTTCAGTCTGTGACTCCCTCTCTCTGGCCCTCCCCTGCTCACGCTGTCTCTCTCTCTCTCTCTCCTAGAAATAAACAAAACATTTAAAAAAAAATGATAAAGTTTATTCTGACAAAATTCTTTGGCACACTGGATAAGTTCAGAAAGAAGAGAAAACAAGGTAACTCTGGCTAGTCAGTGACAGAGGAGGCTACTCGAATTCTAAGTAATTTGAGAGGTACTTTCCTCCAGCTACCCTAGACCAGAGGTGGATGAGTCAAAAGTTCAATGGGCATTTAGACTTTTATAACTTGAAAGGAAGTAGTAAGTCTTACTGTCTTTAGAATGACCCCATAATCCACTCTAAGGCCATCATAAAATCATCAAATGATAAATATATAACAAATTGTGAAAGAAGCCTTGCAATTCCAGAATGGAGACCCCAGGAAGGGTAAATACTGCTGTACTCTGTCATAAATTTTGTCCTTACGTTCATCCTAAATAACTTAGCTTTAATATCCTACTCTGTTGAAAAAAAGCCTTTGAATATAATAAGCCAGCCTTAACTCATCCGCAGAAGAGGTTAAGAAATATTTAAAACTACATCAAGCCATGAGGTAGTGATATGCAACAACATAATTGGGATGACTTAACTCATTCATTATTTTCTCTGGGGGCATGCTCTCAAAGTTCTTTTAACCGAACAAATTCATGACTGAAAGCAGGCCTAACCTACGTTTCGACTGAAGCCACAGGAAAGTAATGAAAATAGAAGCTGTGGAGATGATCTATTAATAGACTAGAGAAAACACTCAAGAATATTAACGTATCAATTGCTCCCTATCAAAGTGTAACCTACGAAGTGTCCTCTGTCACATTCCTCGGCACCCTCTTGCTGGGGTGACTTCTTTCCTTGCACTGTATCATATGCCACGACTGGGCATTATTCAGCATTATTGGTATCATACCTTCCCTTCCCGAATTAAAATTCCAGGCATCGGATCAGACTATGGAAAGTCAGATTAAAACATAACCATATACCTATTTCTTGATTTTCATGAGTCATAAATAACCGTGAAACAGAGGCTTATTAAACAGAGAATAATTGCCACGTGGTAATCACATCTACACTGTTAACTCCACCATCTCGATAGAAAGAAACAAAATCGACTTATTACTCAGATCACCAGATAATTTCACAGTCATTTGTTTTAAACTTAAATGGTACCCTGAGGATTAAATTTAAATGTCAACTTCCCTAACTTCTGATAATTACAAGAATACAAACTAAATAAATCAACTACTTAACGAAGGTCCTGCTACCCAATGTTAACATTCTGCTGTGGCTCAAACCTCCCAGATGGGCGACAGGCTGTCTTTCTTCAGCGGATACAGAAGACCAAACTAAAGAAAGCCATGAAGAACGTGAAAACAAGATTACAAGTTGGTCCGCTCTTTCTAGAACCACAATTTGCCTGTGGTTGCACGCCCAGCAGTTTGTGGTCGGCTCATTTGCATACAGGTAGCACTTCGGTGGAGAACCAGAGAGCCTGCAGTCAGAGGATCCTGGAGACCATGCAAACCAAGCTACTCATTTTCAGCTGAACCAAACTCGAGTTTAGGTCATTCATCCAAGATCACAGAACCACCTGGCAGTAAAGCCACTTTCCATTTTATCAGACATAAATAAAAAGAAAAGTTATTTTAAAAAGAAACTGTTCTCTTTGTAGAATTAAATTATTAAAACTCCAGCCCACAGACATTAAACTGACCAAATTAACGTTGTGTATACACCACAAATCCCCATCTCGGCAACATCTCAAAATGATAATAACCTTTCGCTAATTCACATAACAAGTATTTGCTGAACGTTTACTATGTACCAGGACCCTGGCAAAGTTCTACAAGAAAAAAAGTCAGTGCCCTAACACCTTGTATTAGGAAGATAGCCATTATATGACCATACAAATGCAAAATTATAAACGACAATAAACACTGTGATGGAATTCCGACAGACTACAAGGGAACCTAATTTAAAATTGCTGGGGGGAGAGCAGTGGTTACAACGGGCTCACCTGCAGCAGTGACCTTTAAGTTGAAACCTGAAGAATAAACAGGAAGTTAGCCAAATGAAGGGTGGAGATAAAAATGCTCCAAGCAACATACTCTGTGACCCAGCAATTCCATTCATAAAAATACAGCCAACAGAGATGGACATCTATGTGCACCAAAAGACATGGATAAGGATGTTCATCCCACTGTCATTCATAACAAAAAAAATGAGAAGTACATATCATCAGAATACTGGCATATTCACACTAGGGAATACTATAGAGTAGTGAAAACTACTGCCACGTGCTACAGCATGGGATCTCCTGTACAGAACGTAGAAGTCGGACCCAAAAGAATACATGCTGAATGATTCCATTTATGTTAGGTTAAAAACCAGACAAAATGAATCTGTGATGTAAGAAGTCAGGCAGTGATTACCTCTGCAAATCATGGTAGAGATGATAATGGGGAAGAACGTGAGGGAATCTTCTGGAGTATCAGTAATCATGTTTATTTTTCAACCTGGTAGTGGTAGCGTGGATATGTTCACTCTGTAATAATTCATCAAGTTGTACATTTATGATTTACGTATTTTTCTACACATGTGAATAAATTCACTTTTTAAAATAAATATTGAGCAGAAGAAACAGCATATACATAAAGGCTCTGAGACCACAGAGTTCTGCATTCAGAACTAAAAGAAGGCTAATGTGGCTGGAACACAGAAACCAAGAGGCAAAATAGTGTTAGACTGAAGAGGGAGACAGGACTCAATGATTCAATGTAGATCATTTTAAAGAGCTTGGATTTTAAGTTTGGTAGTCAACCGCTAAAAGGGGTCTTAATCGGGGAAATAATATGATCTAAATTGTGTTTTTTAAAGACGGGAGAGTGGGGCAGGGCAGTGGAAGCAGGGAGTGGAAGGACGCTACAATAATGGGCCACAAAAGGGACAACAGTGGTTTGACTGTGGCAGAACCAGCAAAAATGGTGACCTGCATGGGCTGACTACACACACTGAACATAGCAACAGAGTGCATGTGTGACGCTGGAGAGAAGGAGCGAGCTATCGAGGATGACTCTTTTTTTTTTTTTAATGTTTGCTTATTTTGAGAGAAAGAGAGAGCACGAGCTAGGGAGGGGCAGAGAGAGAGAGAGAGGCAGAGAGCGTATCTCAAGCAGGCTTTGCACCGTCAGCAGAGCCTGGCATGGGGCTTGAACCCACAAACCAGGAGATCATGACCTGAACTGAAATCGAGTCAGATGCTCAGCCTACTTAGGGAGCCACCCAGGTGTCCAAGGATGATCCTTAACTTCTGATTTAAACAAGCAGGTTGGATGGATTACAACTAAGGAAGACTGAAAGAAGAGCAGGTTTGAGGGAGTACAATGATCAATGTGACTGTCGACCCAGTATCTATTCCAAACTTTCCGTACCGTGTAGCCATCCTATCGGCTGGGGTTTTATGGGAACCCAGACAATGACAGTAATTTCTACCTTATTTTGCGAATCATCAGCCCAATCCAAATTGCACACAATGTCCCTATAACCATAGCAGTTGAATCAGGAAAGGACACAACTCTCAATTTGATCCAGTGCAAGGAGAAGTGCACTTTCACTTTGTGGGTTCCAATCCATTCTCTCAGCTTGAAAGAGCTGGATTTCAATTGTGTCATCTAAAATAAGTAATTATTCTACCCAGGTCTGTATCAATCAATCAATCCCAGATGTTGCTTTGCAACATCTACAAATCTGGTAACTATACCTTTTCATCCATTCTCCAAGAGAATGATGAAATCATGCAACAAGATAAGCCAAAGACATATGCCCAATGTTGACCAAGGAGAGACCACTAATGAGCACTAATGTATAATTAGCTAGAAATGTATTTAATTATAAGCCTTATTTTTTCCTATACTTCACAAAGGATCCATAGGATTAAAAGACTTTATCTATATTTTAGTAAGGTACTCAACAGACTATAGCATCCTATGGTCTACTAGTGAACAGAATGAACACAATTCTTAATAAATATTTATTGGCAAGAACTAATTTATGAAAGTAAACACACTTTATATATAAAGCTATATAAGAAAACTATAATAAAATGGAAATGAGTATTTTAATAAACATAACATTCAATATATAGAAATATTTAATCTTCAGGCCAATAATTTTATCAGAAGTATTTTGTTTTCTCTTTCTTTTTTACTGACTTAGTTATCTCAAAATCATCCAGGAATTTAAAGGGCGTATCTTTCAACCTAAACTAAGAGAGTGTCCAATTGACCAGAAGAGTTAATCCATCTCCCCCAAAAGCCAAATTTATTCACAGTAATGTGACTGGTTCAGTGGCTGTGAAATGCACTCCAATGTGAATACGTGGGCTTATATTATGTAACATAACAAGAGGAACAATAATGGCTTACCCTTGCAAAATCCATTTTGGTAGAAAAAGAGAACATAAATTCTTATTCACTATTCACAACTATTAAAAAACTCAAGCAGATATAAACTGTTACCAATATAGGTAATGATATGCTTATCATATTTAAAACTGTACTTCCTCTTGGCAATCTAATTGCCAAGCTAACCCCAAATGCACTAGTCAACCCTACTCCTTATGTTTCTTTCAAAATTACAGTTTAAATACAAGTGATAAACTTCACTAATTCAGACTTTACTACCTCAAAATTGTTGAAATCTAGGTTCCGATCGCAATGAAAAGCTATATTATTTAAACTGCTACCCACTGTAACTGGCTCATATATTTTCAGCTTTTGGATATCTGGGAAAGTCTTACTTTACATTATCTTAATTGTGGTCAGGTACAGAATCCTAGGTGTACAGTTTGTTTTCTTCTTTCTGAACTTTCAATTTGTTGTTCTATGTCCTCTGGCTTGGATTGTTTCTGATGAAAAGTCTGTCATTATTCTAGCTATTTTCTTTCTTCGGTACGTATGCCTTCCTTGGCCCATTTCTTGAGATTTTTCTCCTTATCACGGATTTTAAGCAATTTGATTATATATTTGGGTGTAGTCTGCTTCATGTGTCTGCTGCTTGGGGCTCATTTAGCTTCTTCAATATGTGGATTTATAGTTTTCATCAAATTTGGAAAACTACTGGCTGTTATTTCTTCATGTATTTTTCTGCTACAGCCCCTTCCTCCTAGGTTTCCAATTACACATATACATGACCCATATGAAGTTGTTCCCCAACCCACTGATGGTTCTGTTGATCTAGTCTTTTCTGTATTTCATTTTAAGTAGTTTCTATTCTTTGGTCTTCAAATCCACCAATCATTTATTCTGCAGTGTCTAATCTATTAATTCCCATCTGTGTGTTTTTTTTTTTTTTTTTCATTTCAGATAATGTTATTTTCATTTCTATAAATCTGATTTAGGCCTTTCACATTTTCATGTCTCTTTTTAATATGTTTATTCTTTGCTTCTTGGACCTTTGGAGTGTATTTATAATAGCTGTTATAGTGTCCTTGTTTATTAATTTTAACAGCTGTTTCTAAAAAAATTTTTTTTAATGTTTTTTATTTCTTTCTGAGAGAGAGAGAGAGACAGTATGAGCAGGGGAAGGTCAGAGAGAGAGGGAGGTACATAATCTGAAACAAGCTCCAGGCTCTGAGCTAGCTGTCAGCACAGAGCACAATGCGGGGCTCTGAGCTAGCTGTCAGCACAGAGCACAATGCGGGGCTCAAACCCACAAACCGTGAGATCATGACCTGAGCCGAAGTTGGAGACTTAACTGACCGAGCCACCCAGGTGCTCCAACAGCTGTTTCTACAGATTGACTTTTCTCCTCATTATGGGGTATGTTTTCCTATTTCTTTGCATGTATGGTTAATTTTTTTATTAAAAAAATTTTTAAATGTTTTTAATGTTTATTTATTGTTGAGAGAGAGCGAGAGTGAGAGCAGGGGTAGGGGCAGATAGAGAGGGAGACACAGAAACCGAGCAGGCTCCAGGCTCTGAGATGCCATCACAGAGCCCGACAAAAGGCTCAAATTCACGAACTACCAATCAGATGCTCAACTAACTGAGCCACCCGGGCACTCCTGCATGTATGGTAATTTTTAACTGAATGCTAGACATTGTGAATTTTACAGAGTTGAATACTAGATATATATTTTGTATTCCTGTATTCTTAAACTTTGTTCTAGGAAACAGGGAAGGTTTTTGGAAATAAAGTTATTTAAATAGGAAACAGTCTGAACCCTTTGGGTCTTGCTTTTAAGCTTTGTCCGATAGGATCACAGAGGCCTTTAGTCTAGGGCTACTTGGCCCCACTACTGAAAGCAATACACCCAATTCTGAGTATTTCACCCAATTCCCACCCAATTCTGAGTACTACAATATTTCTCTATTCTGGCTGTTCACAGTTCAACCCTTCCCAGCCCTGGGTGAGCTCCTGGAACTTTGCTTCCTGCTCCTTTTTGGTGGTTCTTTCCCTGCCTTGGGTAGTTCCCTTACACACTGGCACTGATCAGCACTCAACTGAAATGTCAAGTGGAACCCTCTGCATATCTCTGAAGCTCTGTGCAGCTACCTCCTGTTCGGTACTCAGTCCTGAGAATTCCTAGTGCCTTGGTTTCCACAAATTCCCTACTCTGTCTCCTCAACTCAGGGAAGCTGCCAGGATTTCTTTGGGTGCATCTCCCTGCTACTGTAGCCCAGAAGCACTCAAGGTAATAAGCTAGAGTGATCAGTTAGAGCAGTCATAAGGCTGGCCTCCTTTGTTTCCCTGCCCTCAAGTACCAGCGTCTCGTGCCGCCTATCATCCAATACCTGCAAATCGTTTCTTTATTTGTTTCGTTGTTGTTATGTAAGAGGTTAAATCCAGTTCCTGTCATACCATCATGGTCAGAAGCGAAAAGCCTGTTAAATTCTGTTTTATAAGACAAGTAAGAACACTTGATGGACCTGGAATTATATAATAAAATCGCATAATGGGGTTCTACTGTTCACTGAGGAAGACACTGTGCTTTGCCTTTTATTTTCTCAAAGCAAAGTTAAGTGGTAGAGGAAGGAAAGCACTTGGTAACTACTAGTTTGGCCTGACATTAACAAGCTCATCCTGCTATCTGGCCCAGAACGGAAAAGTTAGGTTAATGTGAGGGTTTTTTGTTTGTTTCTTAAGCATAGATATTTAAGTTGCTGTTTACTTTCTTTTCTATAAAATAGGAACTATTCTAAAAAATTACTTACAAAAAGAAAATAAATTTTTGCAACCCTGACACAAAGTGATATATAACAAGTCTAAATCTCACCATTCCGTGCAGAAAAAGTCAACTATAAAAAGGACTTCATCCCTCAACTTAAATTTTTTTCTTAAAAAGAGGTAAGATACTGCAACTTATCTAAAGGGCAATCATGCTGACAGCCAGCATTTGGCAATTATAAAAAAAAAAAAAAACTATGCACACGGCTTGTCATCACCACCTACTACACTTGCTACCCAAAATCTCAGAACCTAACATTTAACTTGGCTCAGCAAAGCAATTTTATGTTTTTAATGACCTAACTCTAAACCAAATCATGTTTCCTCTACTATATCAATAGTTGGTAGGCAAAAACACAGCAAGTTTAACACTTCCCACATTAGATAATGCGATCGATTTCACTTAAGTTTAAAGTCTTCTATTGGCACTCCCTTGTTTTCGCTCTTCATTCCCCAACCCCCAAATATTAACCACCCTCACAACAACGCAAATAATAAAGTGAAAAAAATCAAATGGTAAGATTATGTCATTGGAGCAGTTATTTAATCTCTCCAAGCCTCAGTTTCCACATCTATGAAATGGGAGATAAAAGCACAAGCCACAGAATTAAATGAAAAGGGTGTCTAATACCACGTCTCCTCAACTGTATGCTGACACGCTCTAGGACACTTCAACAAACTCCCATAAGGGCTGCAGGATATTTTAAATTGAAAGAAGTACAGAGATACTCACAGATGTTGCACTGCCCAAACTATTAGCTTGAGTGAGTTGAGGGTACTCACAGCAGAGTACAGGGCATTCCTTTAATGATATCCTATCTTTGTAAAGCTGGGTTTTCAGTAGTTGCTGTGATAAAAAGCAAGTACTGCTCCAAAGTCAACACGGAACAGGAAACGGGGGTGTGAGCTGCCCAATCTGATTCTAAGATGTGAAAAGTTGTTCAACACTCAACAGGCACATACATATCCCATTAGTAAATAACTGGTTATTTATGAAGGAAATAAATTATTTTTATTTACTTGCATTCTTTTTTTCAAACAGGTACCAGAGTTCTTAGGACAGGACTATTTAACATTTGGACCTAGTTACTTAATAAACAGAACCATGGCCTAGGGCTGCTGTGAAAACCCTAATGAGACAGCATGAAAAAATAAAGTCTAGGAACCTCTGGCTTAATGCTGTGACTGGAGGGGAAATAAATGGCAACTATTATTTCATTATTATTACTCCTTTAGAGTGTGCAGGTTCACAGAAAAGGCACTGTAATCCACATTCTATGACAAAGATCTCTACAATATTGTCCTATATTATCATGGCTCATAGTTCCATGACCATCACACATGCTGCTTACACCGGTCCAGACAGAGTATGCTAGCCACAGAGAATCTACTTCCTACACTGAACCACGGCGCCTCAGACGTCAAATTTTAGTCTAATTAAACTGTTTTCTGGATCAGCAGTTCAGCCAAGTGCCAATTCTTTAAAAAATAAAAACTCAACTTTACAGAAAGAGGTACCATACTTTCGAACATAGAATACTGTATTTTTGTGAACTTTGTAAGCTAGCTTAGGTTAATCTCCTCCTCCTCCCTGCCCACCACTCCTCGCCACGGCACTAATTTAGCCATTTATTCTGTAGCTGTGAATAAAAAACATTGTACCAAGCAGTAGGGATACAAAGATTACTGAGACATGGGTTTTTCCCTCAGAGAGTACAGTACCCAGACCCGGAAATTCCACATCATCTGAAAGCACTGTATCAAAAGGGGCTGTGGGAGCATCAGCATGATGGTTCAGGCTGAATGTTTCAAGAAAACTACTTCTTTTTTTTTTTTAATGTTTTATTTATTTCTGAGAGAGAGAGAGAGAGAGAGAGAGAGAGAGAGAGACAGCGTGAGCAGGGGAGGGTCAGAGACAGAGGGAGGCACAGAAGTGGAAACAGGCTCCAGGTTCTGAGCTAGCTGTCATCACAGAGCCAGATGCCCCCATGAACTGTGAGATCATGACAGCTGAACCGACTGAGCCACCCAGGCGTCCCAAGAAAACTACTTCTAATATATATAAATATATTTATGTTATGCAACTAGTTATTATAATGTTGACTATCAATAAGAGATAATAGCATGAAAATTCTGGCCACATGGTTACTTTGGATAAAATTTGCAAGCTAAAAAAGTTATCCCACAATCTATCACGGAAATATAAACAATAACTATAAAGCCTGTATAAACTATGCTCAGAATAATCATTCCAGCCTAATCACATCAGATTTTCTAGGGAGCTGGAGCCCAGGCGCCAGTAGTTCTAACCCACCCCCTCTCCCCTGCCAGGTGATTACCATATGCATCCAGGGCTGAAAACCACAGGCTCACTGATTAAGTCATATACCACGACCGATTTAAGTTTTGAAGACTACCGGGGCACCTGGGTGGCTCAGTCGGTTAAGCGTCCGACTTCAGCTCAGGTCATGATCTCACAGTTCGTGGGTTCGAGCCCCGCGTCGGGCTCTGTGCTGACAGCTCAGAGCCTTGACCCTGTTTCGGATGCTGTGTCTCCCTCTCTCTCTGACCCTCCCCTGCTCATGCTGTCTCTCTCTATCTCTCAGAAATAAATAAAAAACATTAAAAAAAAAAAAGCTTTGAAGACTACCAACATAAAGACAGAGTCCTGAGGCTGGACTGGTGGACGCTCAGGCCCTACCAAAGATCCATGATCTGGAACTGTTTTTATTGCATTTTCACTGGCACCTTATTTTTTGATATGTGCTAATAATATGAAACATCAGGTTTCATGTTGGGTATCTCATGGCCCTTCTGGCATAAGCCAGCACAAATAAGTGATTGTCAATCCTCAATGATATGTACTGCCTAAGATGTCTAATTTTTTAAACTTTACTCTTTCCGGCCAGGACCACCAGAGCCTGTAGAAATCATACACTTCTGGTAGATGACTGAGCCCTGCAACGGTCACTTTTACCACCTGCTTTCCGAACGAGCACCTGCATACTAGCAGGTAGAGAAACACAAACCAGCACATAAAAAGGGCTTATCCCCTGATACGGACTCAGTTCTAGAGAAATGATGAAAAGGAAGAGACAAGTATGAGACGGAGTGGGTGGGTGGCGCAGATTCTCGGGAAGGAAGTTGATTTGTGCGAGAAGGACAGGCTTCGAGTGCGAAGGTAGAGAAGAGCATTCTAGGGAAGAGGATGTGACAGGAGGAGTATGACGAAGGGTACAAAAAGCACAGCACTCTGGGAAAGCACTGTGGAGACACAAGAGTCTCTCCTTAAAGGAGACCTACACCGATACTGGACGCAGAGGGTGGGAGTTATGGAAGTTATAGAAGGCCCTGAAGGACAGGTTGAGGACTTTAAACCCAATCTCACTGAAAACTGGGGTTACACTTTGGTTTAATATCGAACAAGATTTTTGAAGATTCTTCTTGCAGATTAATAAGCAGACTGCACTGAGGTTCAAGGGGCTGGGACCTGCTGAAAAGAACACCTCAGTATTTTCCAAACGCGGCTCCCTGAGTACATCAGGCATTTAAGAAATGTGAGATTTTAAAAACGAACATTCTACAGCATAATATGCACCTTGGTATTGCTCCAAACTGAATGTCAAATTAATTTTACAAGTCAAAGGACATATTAAAAGGTCTGTTAGCTCTTAACATTAAATCAAGTTATTACTCTAAAGTCTATTGTAGGAAAGCTAATAACATATCTAATAAATTATACATCACTTATGCATGCTACTTTTACCAGGAAAGGCAACATTTCAAACTCTTTTTCCTCTAAAACAATTGTTTATATAGTTTAAATCTAATGAAAGGAAATACAATCAATAAAAGTTAAGACAGTGTTTTTAATATTCTTTTCTGTAAAATAAATGTTAACGCCAAAATGCATGGTTGAGGAAGTTTGCTTTTTCTTAACCATTATTTGGCATAAAAGCTGCTGGAGGTTTGGAAGTATGATTACCCTTAGGTTTCCTACCTGAGAATAAAAGCAATTAATCCTAGTAACTACCGGTAGTGCATCTTATGTAGCTGAAAATTCAACTCACTATTATTACCAGCAACCACAACTGAAGAAACATTTAAATTTTAGACCAATTAGGGTTGCCTGGGTGGCTCCGTTGGTTAAGCATCTGAGATGATTTCGGCTCAGGTCCCGATCTCAGTTTGTGAGTTCAAACCCCGCATGGGGCTCTGTGCTGACAGCAAGGAGCTTCCTTAGAATTCTCTCTCTCTTTTTCTCCCTTCCTTCTTCACTCCCTCTCTACCCCTCCTCTGCTCGTGTTTCCTCTGCTCGTGTTCTCTCAAAAATAAATAAACGAACTTTTTTAAATGTGTATTTATTTTTGAGATAGAGTATAAGCACGGAAGGGACAGAGGGAGGGGACACAGAATCAGAAGCAGGCTCCAGGCTTCCAGCTGTCAGCACGGAGCCTGACGTGGGGCTCCAACTCACGAATGGTGAGATCGTGACCCGAGCCAAAGTCAGATGCTTAACCGACTGAGTCACCCAGGCGCCCCATAAATAAACATTTTTAAAAAATAAAAAAGAAATAAAATTTAGACAAATTAAAAAATCAGGTAACATCACCAGAACACACACCCACCCACACACACACACACACACACACACGCAGCTAAAAAATATTTCCCAACTAAACCAACCTATCTTCCCCCCAGATATTTTAAATTAAGAATTCATCAGTATAAGAACTATATTTGTAGTATGAAAAAAATAGGCTATGCAAATTAATATTATAGCAAGTTATATTTTGGTTTATTTAAATCTAAAAAACAGTTTGAAGGAATGAAATACACACTAAGTATAACTCATTAAGATGTTTTCTTAGAAACATCCTGCTCAAACCATGTTACTATGTGTACCAAAAATATATACATTTCTTATACATTATACTTTGCTTCAGCCTTTTCATTATGTCACTACCCCTTTTCCCAATCAAGGTAAAATGTACTATTTTAGAGTATTAACATCAGGTTAACATTTTAACAGGTTACTATGCAAAAGTATGCAAAAGCCAGGGTCTTCGTAGGCTCTTCACTTACTGACTCTGAAGAAAGTTTAAAAGTTGAAGATATTTAGGGGCTTATATTTTAAGGATGACTTTCAAATGCTATTTTTAATTTATAAAACTATGACCGGCGGCTAAACTGATGCTAACAAAGCAAAAAAACATGAACAACACAAGGAGTTATCACGAGAAAGCCTTCAAAAACACAATCACATTTCAAATAACCCCAACCTGGAGTCGTCCGCCAAAATCTCGGATTAAGAAAGAAAATTAATATTCAAATTAACCTTTTTATTTTTCATTTCCTCCATCTGTGCAGAAAACAACCCAGACCTTCCTAATCTATTCGTCTTGTGGCGCAGTTGTCCTTTTCTTAATCAAAATAATTTTTCCAAGGACACGGAATTAATCGCATGTCTCACATGAAATCCTAGTTTACAGTTCTCTTACTAGAAATTTAAGGGTCTCTCCAAAGATACTCCGAAAACATTAAATACGTTACTATAGCTGATATATAAGAAATCCTGGTCATTACAGTAAAAATGTCCAGCAAGCCTTTACGGGCTTACGTGATGTGATATGATCTGTGGCAGTATTTCTTTGGAGAGAAAGATGTACTTTACGGAGGCAGAGGATCCAGGAAAGCAAAAACCTGTAACCCAACTTGCATTTTCCCCCCGACCCCCAATGGAAACCTGCAAAGGGGGTGGGGGAGAAAAGAAAATGAAAGTTTAAAATAAGGTTTGAGGAAAGAAAGTAACTGCATACTCTGCTCTACCAAATACAGTGAAGGGGCTGTCGGGGTCTCCCCCTAAAAACATGGTTGAATCTGAATTATTTCAAATCACAACACAGAGCCATCCTGATCAGTTGGGCTGAAACAGATGACTTACACAGCACAGCCACAGCCCCAGACTCGAACATGAGACATTCTTCCTTATGCCTGGTTTCCACGATGAGACTCAAAGGTGGAGGATCCAATTTGTGATAGATCCGAAATCCTTTGCTGAACGCCATTCTCCTTTCTTCAGAGGCAGCCCTGTGCAAAGCAAGCAAAGCAAATGAAGCTAACGTTTCCTTCTGCAGCAAGGACTGCAAGGCTTCCAGAAGCCCCTCCCTGCCAGGTTTCGATGGGGGGTGGGGGGGGGTGAAAAAAATAAAAGGGAGCTCCAGGGAGCGAATGGTTTATTCCAAAAGATAAGCCGTCACTTAATTTTACCGAAAAGCCACCAATTCTCACGGCAAGGCAAGAGCACAAGGTTTAATTACACTCTAAGGCCACAAACGGTTCGGTTGAGATGAGTTTCCGTTTACTTTATCTTTACCAAAAGGAAAGATTTTGAGCGTATTTCGTTCGGAGTTGTTGACCAGCTTCCTGCTTCGGGATTTGTCACTACATTGAAAGGGAACCGATTCGGAAACTTCACGGTGTTTCCTTGCGTGGGAAGGAGAGGAGGTGGGAGGGAAGGTTAACGAGGCCGGTTCAAAGCTCCTTAGGGGGCAGGAGGAGGGAAAGGATTATCGGACGCGACACGACTGGCGCTCCCGGGGGCGGCGGCGAAGGGCAAGGGAAGCGGCACAGGTTACCGCCACCTCCCGCCCGGCCGCAGGCCACCGCCGGCTGGGGGCGACAGCAGGCGGAAGCCCGTAAATATGAATGGCCACCCGGGAAGAGTCACGACTCGGGACACGGACCCGACCGGGGCTCCTCGGGGATCCCGGGCAGACGACCGCCCGGGAAAGCGGCTCCTTCCCAGGGGGACGCAGCCGCCGAACCGCCCAGCCGCCCGATCCCTCCATTATGCGCCAGCAGGGATGACCCGGCGCCCAGACCGACTTGGTGACTCTCCCGCGGGCAGGCTGACAGCCGCTGTCACCACAGCCCCCNCAGCCGCCACAGCCGCCGGAAGCGTCACTTCCGCTCCAGCAGGCCCATCTCTTCCGCATTGCGCTGCGGCCGGGGGCGGAAGGGCCGCCCCTCGCGGGAAAAGGCGGGGCGACAGAAGGGAGGCCCCGCCCCCTCCGGACCGCCCTGCGAGTCCGAGACGGTGGGCTGCCTGCTGCGTACACGCGCAGCGACCCTCGTCTCAGGCGGTCTGCGGCCAGGGCCGCAGCTGCAGGTCGCTGGGGATGCGGGGACGAGAAGGATCAGCCTCCCTGACCCCCTCGCCTGGGCTTTTCAGAGCGTACCAACCTTCCCCGTGGGCACCAGGGAGGGACTCTGGGGACCGGGTATTGATACGTGTCCAAGATGGGTGTCAGGACCACCCCCTGTCGCCCCCGCCGGCCTGACGGGCGGGGGGAGGGCTCTGGGGAGTCAGCTCGCGGGCCCACCGGGCGGCGCCTGAAGAGCTGTCCATGGTGTCTCCGCGCCAACAGCGCTCTGTTCCCATCCTAGCGTCTGGATAAGTAGCCGAAGAAAAACTAATGCCTGCTTTGGAACAACTCTGTTAGCTGCCTTTTCTTCTGGCGTTTTCCAGAGCTCTCAGGAACACTGTAGGAGAGCGCTTAGTGGTACAAACGGTGGAGACTCGGATGTCACAAACCAGGACCTCAGGACTGAGTTGAAACATGGCTGTACTGAGGCAACTATGGTTGTCACTGAATGGCGAATAGCTTTCGTCAACCACGCAATTTAATAACGGAAGGCATCTAACCCTTTCGTTTTTTCACAAATCATGCTATGTGGCTAATATCAATGTGTCCTACGGACGTTTCATTCTGTTTCCGCTCATTAGACCTAAACATGGAAATGAAGTCCAAGCCAACGGGGGCAAAAGGAATTGAAATCCCAGGGAAGCCAGAAGCTGTTTCTGCTGGCCTTTGTTTTTTCTTTACCTCTTCCCCTTCTTGCGTTTATTTTAGCAGCAAAAGCAGAATTTAAATTTGTTATCTTGCACAAAGTCATTTCCCCCTCCAGGCCCTGTCATGTGACTTGATTTAACATTTCTTCATCCATTTTAGAGAGGCTGGACCCACCCTGATTTCAGGATACTAAAGTAGCTATAATTCTTTAGAAAAAGAAGCCATTTCTTTTCTAGAAGGAGGGAGGGATGCAAAGACACATTTAGTTCTGAGAACTGGGGGGGATTTCTCATTTAGTACTATTTACTTAAAAAAGGGTTGTTTTGTCATTAGTAGTAGTTACTGACAGCAGCCTCAGAATTAAAGGAGTCTGTGCTGGACTGTGGTTGCTTTTCTTTTCTTTTTTTTCCCGAAGAATCCATTTCAATTAGAGATTGCATTTGACAGAGAAAAGTAAATGGGAGTGGGTGTGAATGGAAATTTTTTTTTGCCTATTCAGTTATAATGCCTCTCTAGTCCTGAAGGAATGGCAGATGTATGCACCAGAAAAACATATGGAAGGGGAGATGTTGATGTTTTTGAATACTTTGCTTGGGAGTTGCTTTTAATGACAGCTGAGACCCAGAAAAGAGAAGTTGTTAAAAATTAAAACTCTGGAGTTGCGACCAGAAACCAAACTTGCCCACCCTAAACCTAAGATCACTCCCATCATGCCGGTCTATGAGGCTACATGAAGAACCACCCCTCCACCCCCCAACTCTCAGAGTGGGAATTGTGGGTACTGGGTTCTTTTAGAAGCTGGTGTTCTGCCTACTTCTGATTTCTTTTGATTTAGGACTAAGGAGAGTAAGGTCGAAGTTTGTTTCTGGGTTTGAATTGCTGTTTCTTTCTTCAAAATAAGGGGGGGGGGGGGGGAAGGCGGGGAATAAGCAGGACTCATTCCTAGAGCTGTCAGAAGGCCACCACCTTTCCAAATCCTTTCATTTTAGTCATGAAATAAGCACGTGCTCAGAGTTTGAAAACTCAAGGGCCATTTTACTAGTGACTTCTATAGAATGTTATTCCTTCTTTTTCTTGTCCCTCCTTATTACTTATGCTTGTTACAGCACATGAAAATGCCAAATTTTCACCAGATTTGAAGAGTGTCGGTGGGGGTTGGGAGGAAGTACGGACTTAAAATACATGTTAAATGGCACAATCTTCTTACTGAAGTCTTAAGGACCCACAGAGACGTGCTGACACTTTCTTGACCATTCACAATGAGCCATGAGGCCTGTGGTAGGCTCGAAAATAGTGCATCCTAATCCCTGGAACATGTGAATGTTAATTTATAGGGAAAACAAGTCTTTGCTGATGTGACGGAGTTAAGGGTCTTGAGATTACTTTGCATTATCTGGGCAGGCCCTAAGGGCAATCACAACTGTTCTTATAGGGTGGCAGAGAGAAATGAGACACACACAGAGGCAATGTGAAGACAGAAGTAGAGACTGGAGCAAGATGGCCACCAGCCAAGGAATGTCGGCAGCCCCCAGAAGCCCGGAGAGAGTAGGAGGGGTCCCTCCCTAGAGCCTTTGGAGCACGGCACTGCCACGGCCTCAATTTCAAACTTCTGGATTCCGGAACTGTGAGAGAATTCCCATTGTTTCAAACTACCCAGTTGGTGATAATTTGTTACAACAGCCACAGACAATTAATACAAGACTTGTGTGACTTTCCATCAAGAAACCGAGGTCAGCCAAATGGCCTCAGATATGTGCCTCAGATTATCAGCTTCAATAGCTTCAACAAACTGAAGACAAACACTTTGACTTCTAAATGATTTTTGATCAGATTATTTCCCCTACAGGCAATTTTCTGTATCAGGTTAAAATACGCACTTGTCATTTCTCTAAGTCAAAAATGCTCCTACAGGGACTAATGTATTCCTAAATGGCTCAGTCTAAAATATGTCCCCTGTACACTACTGCTAGGGCTTATTAACTTAGAAATGATTAATGATTATATCAATGCCATTTTCAAAAACTGTACTGTTACAAGACCACAAGTTTTGACAGATGTCTAACATGAATTAGTAGTAGGCCCCAATTTTCCTTATATCCTGAATTTTACCAAAATGCTAGCAAACACTGGCAAACTTGGGGAATATTAACAGCCTGATTCAGTTCTCTTTAACAGGCTCTTGTTCAGGTTACATGGACCAGAGTTCATTTTTATCAGCATCTGCAGAGGGCCATTCGTATATAGAAAGGGGTGGCTTCTTGTTAAAGAGAAAATAGTGGCCTTAAGGGGCAACACAAGAATAGGTTCCAAATAGCACGAGCTGTTTCCTCTGCATAAGTTTATAGCAGTTAAGTGAAGAAGGAGATTTTAAATTGGCAAAACAGAAACCCTGTAAATAGAAAATACAGTTAAGTCGGAGAGCAGAATCATTGTGAAAATAAAACCAAACAAAAGCTTCAAAGGCTAAAAAAACTGCTCCCATACACATCAGGGAACTTCTGTGTGACAAAAAGTTTTCATTTCGAACAATAGACCAACTCAAAGGAACTCAAGAGAAGCAGTTTGTTTTAATGACACACAGGATTCTCGTGGAAATCAAAGGACCCGAGCGGCAGCAGGGCTCGGCCTCACTGAGAGGAGAGCTAGAGGGTGTCACCTGTCAACCTGGCTCTTGGTCCCTAGGCAACAGGTGTCTCTGGAATTTCAACACCTAAGGTAACATGTGAAAGGTAAGCTTTCATGGGCTAGGTGTTTTTGTAAAGTAGCTTAAAATGGCTTCCACGGAATTCATCAAAGCTTTCACCTCCACCATGTGCTTTGAATCAAGCACAGGATATAGAGTATATTCACCTAAAGATCTTTTTAAGTAAAAGCCCCCAAACTAAGGACCATTGTATATGGGCATTCTTACCGACCTGCATGATAGTTAACATTCAAGGCTCAGCCCTAGAGGAAAGCCGATATAAATTACTGGGGCCTGAAGGTCCAGAAGCAGGCCAGGGGCCAGTCAACATTGCACATCAAAACCAATTCCACGTAACAATTTTTAGCTCGTCTGCCTTTGCCAGGCAGTCTGAAGCCACTGAGCAAACCAAATCTGGTTTCCACACAGTTTCTGTTTTGCAGGACAGTCTCCAAAGCATTTTGGACACCGACAGCCTGATCAAAGCAAAGGTCTCCCAAACATTCAGACCTACTTCACTCTTCCAATTACACGCAGAAGTTCTAGTGTCTTAATTGTTCCCAGTTTCATTTACTTAAAACAACAAACCAAAATCGTGGTTACAGTCAATGATTGGCAAGAGGCCGTCTACCATATGGATATGACCATGTCAGAGAGGAGTCCCGGCAACCACACGGATATAGCAACTTACATAACGCATTTTACAGCGCTGCAACACTGGACCGTTTTTAGAAGGATTTCATGATTTCGAGGGAAATTAGCATCTGAAGCAAAACTCAGCACTTATCAAAGCTCACTGAACTGTACACACTTAAATTTAAGGGGGTAAACTTTACTGCTTCTAAATTATACCTCAGTAAAGCTGGCTTTAAAGCAATTGGAGAGCTTTACAGTTTATGAGGTAAGGTGCTCACAGCGCAGTTTGGGGCCAGTGTTGGGCGATAAGGTTATCACCGCAGGCAGCTATCCTCTGGGAGATGACGTGTAACATACCTGAGAGATTAGAGCTGGTCTGGCGGCCACGGAATCTCGCCCCTCCCAGCTCCCCGCAAGGAGACCCTGGGCTCCAGGGAGAGGGCGTGGTGGGGAGTCCAAGGCCGGCTCCTGGAGACAGGAAACTCCTCAGCGCTGGGACCCTGGGTTGAGGAGGCCCTGTCAGCCTTGTATCTGAGACCCTAAGTCCTTTCATGACTCCAGAGGTCATGTGTGCCTCATGGTCTCTCAGTTCTCAGCCTCTCCAGGCCTCCTCCAGCCCCGTCTCCCTTCCCCCTTATTGTCACCCCCCTCAACAGTCTCTTGTATGTCTACTGCTAGCTCAGCAATGGCTCCCCCGAGGACCCCCACTACCGGCTATTTCTCTCCCCACTCCCTTCTTTGCCTGAGAGCTGTGCCCTGGGACCTTAGCTGGCGGACACTCCAGCCTGCTGCAGGCGTTCCCCGGTCACCACAGCCACTGGCAGAGGCAGGGTGGGGCCCACCGGCACTGGTGTAAGGCAGCAATCAGTCTTTATGACCGGCGTTTACACGGTCTCAATGAAAATAACTTTCCTTTCAGAAAACCTTGCTCACCTATTTTGAAGTTAACTCAGGAGACTCATCCAAAAGGAAAAACTGAAAAAGCAAACCTTTAGCTTTATTAAGATGTCACCCTCTACTCATCTTTTGCCAATGCCCTTCATAAGAAAGGATGTCTTTTAGAGATCTCAGGAGCATAATTTTTTCTGGTCGAGACAGGAGAGCTATTTGTCTTCACGCACACTTGGATGTTAAATTCACCTTTGGTCAAGGTCCCAGTGTGCTACTCAAGCCCATTCCTGAACCCAGCGTGAGGGTCTGCAGAGGATAGAAAGTCTTTTCAGCGCTTACTGAAGGAGTCCTTAAGTGTAAAAGCCATCAGTTGAATGGGTTCGTAAACACAAATTTAAGGAAAAGCCCTCAGTGAATGGGTTCACAAACACAAATTTAAGGCACAGATGATGTGCAGGTCATATACGTACATGATTGTATGTTTGAGTCTACTAAAGTTCTTATTTCAATTCTGCTTAGACTTAACGTATTCTCACTTTAATTTTGTTTAGAAGGCCACTCTTGGTGGAAGAGAATGAACGTGCAGGGTACGTAACATCCCAGCACTAAAGACAAAGCTGACAGAGCACTGCGAGTGCATGACCGCTCTATTCTCATTATCTGACCTGACCAAGGGCACATGTGCTAATGGTCTCACCGTATCACAGTCCTATGAAATGCTCTACCTAAAATTAGTCCCCAGCAAAATACAACAAAGGATCTATTTAAAAATTAATTTAATGCTTAGCTAAAGCTTAATTACATATATAATTATCAAACAATAGTCCTTAATTTCCAAAAAGTTCCTCTTTTGAAAATCACAGAATCAGAAAGCATAAACTTTAAAACAAGTTCTCGGAATATTTACAACATGGTATAAACATTATAGAAGACCAAGGATCTTAAATTGCCTGGGTGTAGCTCATCAGCAAGGCGTATTCTTTATTGCATATATAACTCACATATGTGGGATTTTAAATAAAATGACAGACTATGAAAATTCAAATGCATGTATTTTTGTAAGCTGGTCGGGAGTAGACTCATGAATGAGACAGGACAGTCAGCCCGAAACCATGCAGTTAGGTTTGTGGGGCTATTATTTTCAAAAGTGAAACTCGTTCTTTTCAAAAACCTATGTTGCATATATTATTCAGAGTTCATATTAAACCCACATTAGACTGTAATGCTGATTCAAGGAAGAAAGTTTCCATTCACCCAATGACTAAGTCCACACTCCACTCTCAATTTTAAGGCAGCAAAGCTACAGTGATAGCGACTGCTAACCGAAAGGTGAAGAACACTTAGTCACTTGCCAGCCCTTTTGTTGCAACAGTGTAGTAATTCCCTAAGATGATTGGCTACTGAATAATTTTCCGCCGTTAAAAGGCTTATTCTGTAAAAAAACACCACAAATTTCCAGTGTGAAAGTAACTCCATGGTGGTATAAATATATATATATGCATAATTACACAATTTACACGGCACACAATCGTTTACAGGGAACAATTAAGTGAGGGTTAATTTGAATAACCATATAAAATATTTCTGTAAACAAAGTATGACAGGCAGTAAGGAAAACATTAACAGGCTTTCTAGAAATGATGTAAATTCTTTTCATTCCAAAGAAATTGCATTTAAGGACACAGTATTGAATATTAATAATGTTCTTTGTATTAAAACAATCAGTATTTTACAGTTTAAGAAACTTTACATATATACAAAATTTATACACTGGGAATGGTATTAAAGCAAATGGGCTTTTTAGTCTCACAGATCTATTTTCCTTCAATCAAAGACTTAAATTCTTTCACATTGTGGTCACTTGCAACACACATAGCATGGTCCAGAGCGCGAACACTTGCAAGGAGTTTTACTACCTGTTTTATGTTCTCCCTAAAAAAGAAAAAAAAAAAATGTAGCAACATCTCATTAATTAGTACAAAAGCCTTCGAAGGAGAATTTGTTATTGACTTTATGACCATTTTTGAGGTTTGCAATCAATGTTCTCAAGCACACATTTTTAAAGAAGACAGAAATAAGAAAGCTACTGCATATAAAATAATTGTCCATGTAAAACAAAACTGTATAGTTTGAAGGGCTAGCCCAGAGATCAAGGATCCACTTTCCACAAAAAATACACCCCAAAATTTCACTCAAATCAATTATATCATTAACATCTAGAAAGGAAGGAAAGCGATCTACCGCCAAACTACTTTCAGAGCCCTGCCTCCCTTTCCGGCCCAAACTAGAGTCTAAGCTCTTTCAGAACGTAACTGCCACACAAATTATATTTGTGTCTTCATCCCCAATCCATCCACCAATCCAGCATACTCTCGACTCTTCTAAAATTCACTAAGAAAGCATTAAACTGGCTTCTTCTATCACCCAAGCAGCAGTCACTCTGTGTAGTCCGCAAATGTTAACATACACCTAAGTTACCTAGAGGGCTGCTGAAGCATGGATGGCTAGGCCCCAGAGCCAGAATTCTGACTCGGTAAGTCGGGTGGGGCCTGAGAAGTGGCATGTCTAACAAAGCTCCCAGGTGAGGCTGATGCCGCACGCGGGTCCAGGAACCGCTTTAACATGGATTTGAACCAAGTGTGAGAAAGAGCACACCATGTGATATTAGCGGTCTCTTTCCTCTGCAAATTGTAGCAAGAACCTTTTAGGGAAGGATTATAATTTGTAAAACTTTGTAACTAACCCAAATGGAACTTATTTTACGGACGTGCATGGCACACAGCAAGTGCTTATAATAACTGCTAAAGTTCTTTTCTGTAGAAAAATAAATGCCATTTGTTGATATTTAACTTCCTAACAAAAACACTATTTTTTAAAAATCTTTTTAAGTTTATTTATTTTGAGAGAGAGAGAGAGGACATGCATGTGTGCTCAAGGGAGAGGCAGAGGGAGAGACAGAATCCCAAGCAGGCTCCCTGCTATCAGCACAGATCGCCATGCAGAGCTCAGTCTCAGGAACCCTGAGATCATGACCTGAGCTAAGATCAACAGTCACAAGCTTAAACGACTGAGTCACCCAGGCGCCCCAAAACACTGTTAAGTATATATAAATCAAAGCTTAAAAAGTGAATAGGATTTGCCTAGAAAAAAACACTAGGAAGAAATATTAGTGCCAAAAAATAACAACAAAATGACCCACACCAAAGATGAAATTAAAATATGAATCAAAATCACCTGCTAAAGAATTTTACCACTAAAATCTTTACTGTCTACTTGGTTTTTAAATTTTATTGTAAGAGACAGCAATTTTTTTCTCAAGAAAATAAGTTTCTTTTCCATGGCAGGGAAATAAGGGAAAAGAAAAAGTTTTGTTACAGGGGTATGACCCAATGGTATACATTCTGAAAATGAGAACTCTGACATTTGGAAGAATATATGAAGTGAAACTTTTAAAAAGAAAATCCTTTCAAACTGTACTAGGTATTCTTACTTTTTATGCTAGAGATTTATCCCCAAATTACATGAACATCCAAGACAATGTCCACAAACAGGGAGAATGGTTCTTTTATTCACTCCTCCTTTGCAACCCCTGGCAAAGAATACGTACAAGCTGCTCCCTCAAACCATGAGCCTATGTCTCTATGTCACAGACCTTTAGTCTATGGTATGGACACCAAGAAACACAGAACACACCGCTCCCCAAATTGGCCAATAACCTTTCATATACTTCAAGTTCCAGTGACCGGCTTTTTCAGGGTTTACGTCTTATATAATGAACCCCGAGAGATGAAGATCCAGGATAATCTAAAAGCCTGAAGTCTCCCCAGTTCTTCAAGGGAGGAGACAGAGAAAACATTCAGTCTCCTTAGAGGTGCTGCTGAACCAAGTCTCCCTTCATACCTTCACAAATAACACATTGAAAAAAGATTAGGTAAAACAGCAAAAATAAAAAATGATGTGTTTTTGGTAGGTTTATCAATACTACGTCAATATACAATTCAAAGTAAAATAGTGACATGACTCTAAGGTATTTTAATAATAATAAATATGACAAAAACTAAAGACTCAAGACCGTTTCATTCAACGATTACAAAAAATTACCTTGCATTTCTTTTTTCCACATCAGAGCATCCGATACTGTTTCTGTAGATTGTATCTGCTAAGTGTACAAGGTATCGACAGAAGTTTTCTAACTGAGAAATAGTTCTCTCTCCTTTCAGATTCACGAACCACTGCTTGGGGAAACAATTGATTACCTATGAAGAAGAAAGATGTAAAATGAAATAGAACGAAATAAAGGGTCTAAAGCTGACCCCAAACAACGGGCATAATGTATGTAAGCAGAAGGCATGCTGCTGCACTATCTACAGCTAATCACTCGAAAGGGAGATTCTCTTAAACCTGACTGCCCATGTTAACTATACAAATATACCTGAATATACTTGTATTTTTAACTTCAACAGATTGGTATTCAAAACAAAACATAAATAACCTCCAGTATTTAATTAGGGACATAAAACTGATAACACAATTGCTTCATTCTCCTGTCTTCCAGGAATCCCTAAATGAACTGAATTGTCCTTTTATTGGCAGCTTTTGATATAAAACCATGTGCAGCAGAAGCATCATCCTGCAGCCTCCCCGTCCTGAACAATTCCGTGAACAGGCGCGCATGCTGGCCCTGAGTCGGGTCAAGACAGCATCGTACCAGTGGGGCACCTCAGGGCAAGAGCCTAAGCAAGGTGAAGAGGGTACAGTGTCAGCACTAAACCCAAGCAAGGGGAGGCAGATTCCCACAGGGGAGAGGGCAGTGTACTACCAGAACTCAGCCCAAGTGGGCAGAGAGGGCTCCCCGTTAGGGAACCCAGGGATGCTCGGGAAAATGAGTGACGCCAGGGCTGGCACTAAGTAGAAGATGAAGGTGGACCACCAACTGTCAGAAAGCAAGAAAATGCTCCCTCAAAATGAGACGCCATGTCCTAAGGGCACAGAAGTCAATAAGGGGCTCTAATGAAGTCTGGGAAAGTTCCTGCCAAAGATGCAGAATCTGAATCCAATCGTCAGAGAATATCAAACAAAGCCAAACTGAGGGTCACTCTGCAAAACAACTGGCCCATCATCTTCAAAAGGGTCACGGTCCTGTAAAGGTCAAGGAAAGATAAGAACTCTTCCAGATTAAAGGAGACTAAGGAAGACACAATAATTAAATGCCAAGGATGATCTGGGAATTTCTTTTGCCAGTGATGTGGTATTACAGACATAACTGATAAAACCTGAAGGGTCTCAAAGATTAGGTGACAGTAGCAGATAAAAGATGTTGACGGTTACATTGTAATTATCATAAGAACATCCCTGTTTATAGGAAATGGACATAAAAATATTTGGGACAGGGGAGCATCATGTCACAGACTTACTGTGACATGGTTGAGGGGAAAAAAAACTTTGTATTGTACTTATAAATTTTAGGTCCTGAATTGTTTCAAAAACATTTTTTTCAAAAGATCAAATTGGAGGTACCTGGCTGGCTCAGTCGATAGAGCATGCAACTCTTGATCTTGGGGTGGTAAGTTTGAGCCCCACGTTGGGTGGAGAGATTACTTAAAAACATAAAATCTTTAGGGGCATGTGGGTGGCTCAGTCAGCTGAGCATTCGACTTTGGCTCAAGGTCTTGACCTCAGGGGTTATAAGTTTGAGCCCAGCATCGGGCTCATTGCTGTCAGTGCAGAGCCCGCTTCAAATCCTCTGGTCCCCTCTCCCTCTGCCCCTCCCCTGCTCCTGCTCTCTCCCTCAAAAATAAATAAAAATATTTTTTAAATCTTTAAATAAATGCAACTGTGTAACTCCCACATATAAAATAGAAAACAATATTAAAATTATTTCTTAAATGAGAGAGACCATTTCTTTAATAACATTCAAAACAGTATTCATCCAACTGTTAAAAATTTATTATTCCGAAATTACAACTTTTATTAATACCACAAAACTAATGACATAATAGAAATAGATACAAATATAACTATACATATTTTTATGTAAAAAACTGCCTAGGGGGTTCACAACTGCTGGGAGGCAAACTGAATGTCAACATCACATCGAGTTCAATAATCAAAGGGGTTTTCTGAAAATTCTAAACTCTCTCTTCAAACAAAGGAAACTTAATTCATTTTCATTTATATGCTTTAAACACTACAATACATGTCATTTAACTCACATTTTGGGCTTTTTTGATGCTGTCATCTCCATATTCTGAATTCTGAAAAGCCATGAGAATGTATCTATTTAATAAACCATCTATTGATAGCTCCTGAAGAGTTTTATTTGAGAAAATGCCGTACCACTGAAGAAAATTCCCTAATAGCTAGAAAGAGAAAACAAAATTATTTTCCCCCAGATTGAAATGTAACTAACACATAACAATGTATACGGTATACAGCATAATGATTTAACAGAAGTATACAGTGTATGGTAAAATGATTACCACAGTAATATCTCTCACCTAATTGTAAGTTTTTTCTCATGTGATGAGAACTTTTAAGATTTACTCTCTAAGCAACTCTCAAATTTACAACACATTATTAACCATAGTCACCATGCTGTACATTACTTACACAGAATTATTTTATCTTGTAATTGGAAGTCTGTACTTTTTAACCCTTTCACCTAATCCCCCCACCCTAGACTCCTCATTTCTGGCAACCACAAATCAGATCTCTGACATTTAACTCACATTTTGGGCTTTTTTGATGCTGTCATCTCCATAATCTGAATTCTGAAAAGATTCAGACTTAAAAGTCTGGGGTTTTTTTGTTTTTTTTTACAAGAAGAAAAACTATGGAGAGGCTTTAAGCAACTAAATTAAGTCAAAGAAAATAGAGCAAAACACACCTTATGAAATACAGTGGACCAGGTCTTGCCAAAGTACTAATAAACAGTTTTAAAGGGTCCAAGTATTGCCTTGAGTGACTGAAGATTTGAATTTTATGCTTTAATTAAATTAACTAGTTATAATGTAGACGGCCACATGGAGCTAGTGGCTACTGTACAGGATGGTGTGAAAACAGAACATCTTCCATCATAATAGAAAGTACTACTGGGCAAGTACTGATTCTTAGATAAATGTCCTCCATTCAAAATCATGCTTAAGTGAGTCCTACAACCATCCACAAAAAGAATAGAATGCATTATTATAAAATGGGAGTACCCAGCCCAACCCACGATAAAAATTTCCAAGTTTCTAATATTTCTCATCTCTGTAAATGTTAACATTATCCAACCAATTGATCAGGCCAGAAGCTTGGATGTCATTATTCCCCTCTCCCTCAAGTTGTTTTACCCCACCTCCACTGATTCTGCCCATTTCTCTTAATTCCTGTTGCTACCCCCCAATCTAAGCTGCCATCGTCTCTTTCTGGACCCTGCAGTTACTCAAGTGATTATGAGCATAAGTTCTGGAGTAGTCTTTCTCAAGGAGTGTTCTGTGAGAGAATTACACCTACAGAAAATTATCTGAGTGACCCCTTACTGAATTTTCCCAACTAAGATACATAGCTAATGCCATTCCAGAATCATGGAAAAGAGAATTCATTATGCACAATGGAGGACTCAGGGCTTTAGTGAGTATTTCACAGAACCAGTTTGAGAAGAACTGCTCATCAGTCAGACTGGCCCGAGTTAGACCCCGTTTCTACAGTGAACAAAGGAACGACCCTGGCAGGTTATTCTGTGCCTAACTGTCCCATCAGTGGAGTGGAAACAACAGTTCACAGGCTGCCACGAGGATTCAACAATAAACAAGGATATGGCACAGTGCCTGGTGCACGGCACACAGATAATAAATCTGCATTATTACTCTCTGGACCTGCTGTGATCCATTACCCACACAGCAGCCAAGGTAATCTTAAAAATGGCAATTTGTCCATGTCACTTCCCTGCTAAAAACCCTTCCAGGACCCATACTAATTTTCAACAAAGGCACACAAGCAATTCAATAAAGGACAGCCTTAGCATTATTACAATAGCCAAATTATGGAAGAAGTCCAAGAGTCCATCGATAGATGAGTGGATAAAGAAGGTGTGGTGTGTATATACAATGGAATATTATTCAGTCATAAAAAAGAATGAAATCTTGCCATTTGCAACAACACGATGGAGCTAGAGAGTATGATACTAAGCAAAAAGAAGTCAGTCTGAGAAAGATACCTAGGATTTCATTCATACATGGAATTTAAGAAACAAACAAGCAAAGAAGAAAAAACAGAGAGAGAGAGAGACAAACGAAGAAACAGACTCAAATACAAAAAACAAAGTGACACTTACAGAGGGGGGGATGGAGGGGTGGGGAATGAGTGAAACAGCTGACAGGGATTAAGGAGTGCCCCTGTCACAGCGAGTGCTGAGTAACATATAGAACTACTGAACCACTATATTGTACAGCTGAAGCTAATATAATGCTGTATGTTAATTACACTGCAATTAACTTTTTTTATAATTTAAAAAAGAGGCTTTGAAAAGCCTTTTCAAACCAACAGTTCTAGAACAAATGAACTTTAATCCAGTTCATTTAATCCAGTTTAATCCCTACACCCTATATAAAAATTAACTCAAAATGGACTGGAGGCTTACATGTAAACCCTGAAACTAAGAACAATCTAGATGAAAGGGACAGGAGAAAAACTTTGTAGTCCTGTGTTAGACAAACCTTTGTTAGATATGACGTCCAAACCACAACACGCTCAGGAAACCGTAATAAACCAGACTTCATCAAAACAAACAACTTCTATACTTTGCAAGACTGTTAAGAGAATGAAGACAAGCCACACACTAGGAAAGAAAAACTACTCTTTGCAAATCTTAGACACCTGATAAGGAATTTGTATCCAGAATACAGAACTCAAAGCTCAGTAAGACATTTTTAAAAAATGAACAAGGGGCGCCTGGGTGGCTTAGTCGGTTAAGCGTCCGACTTTCGCTTAGGTCATGATCTCGCGGTTCGTGAGTTCGAGCCCTGCGTCGGGCTGTGCTGACTGCCAGCTCAGAGCCTGGAGCCTGTTTCAGTCTGTGACTCCCTCTCTCTCTGACCCTCCCCTGCTCACGCTGTCTCTCTCTCTCTCTCCTAGAAATAAATAAAACATTAAAAAAAAAAACAATGAACACAAGATTTGAACAGAGGCTTCACCAGAGAGGACATATACAAATGACAAATAAACACAGGAAGATCTGCTCAACGCCATCGGGCACTAGAGAAATACAAGTTAAAACTATTAAAAGGACACCACTACACATCCTGTAGAATGACTTCAAAGAAAAACAACCAAAAACTGACCTGGTCTGTGGGGAGAACGAGGGATAACTGGGTAACATTAACATATCGCTGATCTGAAAAAATAGCTTTGCCTAGGTATTTACCCAAGGGATATGTAAATTTATATACCCAGAAAAAACCTGTATGCAAATGTTTATAGTAGCTTTAGTCATAATCACTCGAAACCAGAAACAACCCAATGTTCCTCAACTGGGGAATGGATTTAAAAAAATATACAGTGGGGCTCCGAGGTGGCTCAGTTGCATCCAATTCTTGGTTTCGGCTCAGGTCGTGATCGTACAGTTCGTGGGTTCAAGCCCCATATCGGGCTCTGTGCTGATGGTGCAGAGCCTGCTTGGGCCTCTCACTTCCCACCCCTTCCCATGCTCTCTGTCTCAAAATAGATAAACTTAAAAAAAAAAATACAACTTGTGGCATATTCACCTTACAAAGGAATACTACTTAGCAATAAAAAGAAATAAACTATCAACAACACATGACAACACTGAGAAATTCCAAATGCATTAAGTGAATGAAGCCAGACTCAAAAGTATCCCATAAATAATTCCTTTCAAAAGACACCCTTACAAAGACAACCATAGGACAAGAAAAAGGGGTCGCCACGGTGCAGGTGCTGGCTACGAAGGGGCATGGGAGATGGGAGAAGTGTTACGCATCTTGATCTGGGTAGTGACTAGGTGTCTATATGTAAATTACAGCACCTGCGTCATGTGGACAGCTCTTCTCCTCCCTAACTCCAGTCCTCTCGGGCTTTCCTCAGTCTTCCTAGTGTATGCTGCTGTCTCTCCTCTCCCTGCCAACTCCTATTTACTCTTCTGGTCTAATAGCCTAAATTTCACTTCCTCAGAGTGGTGGAGGATCTTCTGTGACTCATTAGTCGAGGTGTCTGTGCCTCTTGTCACATGCTCCCTTACTTCCCTGAATGTCTCCTTTCATGATTCGTCACACCTGAGATAATACTTGTTTGCTGTCAACTGTGCTGGATATCATAAGCTCCACGAAGCCTCCATTTCTAGCACATTCAGTGCTATAGCCCCCAACTTAGAAAAGTAACTGGTGCAGGGACGGCTGGGTGGCTCAGTCAGTTAAGCGTCCAACTTCGGCTCAGGTCATGATCTCACGGTTCGTGGGTTCGAGCCCCGCGTTGGGCTCTGTGCTGACAGCCACCTCAGAGCCTGGAGCCTGCTTCAGATTCTGTGTCTCCCTCTCTCTCTGACCCTCCCCTGCTCATGTGGTCTCTCTCTCTCAGAAATATATAAAAACATTAAAAAAATTTTTAAAAAGAAAAGTAACTGGTGCTTTCCTTGCTGAATACATTAACTGTGGTTTAGCAAGGCAGTCTGTTGGCTGGCTCGGACTCTGCTTTCGAACTCAGAATACATTTTCTCGTGTGGAAACATCAAACCTGAATAAAATTTTGGAATAAAACTAACCTGTAAAATGGAGTTTGGATACAGACATCGATCACAGCCTATAGAGTTACTTAATCAAATATCAAATTACTTTTCAAAGTATAGGAATCAAACAAAATCTGAACTCTTTTACATAGCCTAGAGACACGTACCTTAACTGAAGACCAAAACTGTCGTTGAAAAAACAAATAAGGCCCAGAATTTTTATTTTCCAAGACACTATGAAACAAAAACATGAGCAAACATATTGTAAGTGCTATATGATTCCTAGAAAAGATTTCTACATGTAAAATAGCTGAACAAAACAATTTATCTTTCAAATTTCCAAATAACTATATTCCGGAAGATACGTTAAAAGAAACTGGAAATTTATTTGGAGACAGAAAGGGAGAACAAAAAGCCTTATTTGCTTTATTCTGCTTAAGGGAACAATTTCTCCACTGAGCTAGTCTCTTTGGGCTACAAGTTTACACTAAATAGGTAGAGTTTATATTTCAAGCTACCTTTAGCTTCTCTGGAATTTAAGAAGCGTTCTCTGGAAGATAATATAGAAGATCATAGGTTTTTGTTTTGTTTCTGTTTTTTGTTGTTTTTTTTTTTTTTTTAAGTAGTCTCCATGCACAACATGGGCCTTAAATTCAGGACCCTGAGATTAACAGTCACACACTCTAGCAACTAGCCAGCCAGGCACCCCAAATATTATCATCATCTTTAATGTTACGAATTACTTACTTTTTGGGATACAAGGGCATGAATACATCATCATCTAAAGTTCTCCTCATTCTTAACAAAAGTGCTTTCAGGTACACCTAAAGAATTAAAAACAGATCACACATTTTAAGAAGGGTTATGATAAAAGTTAAATTTTAAGAAATGAAAACAAGCCATATTCTAAATCATATGATTAAGTACTCAATGTCAAATAAACTGTCTTTTCCAATGTTTTACCTTCTTCACTGTAGGCGTTAAGGTCTTTAATCCTCACTCACTACTCAGTTTATCCCTCAACCACCAAGCAGTAAAGCCACTGAGAAATCTATAAACCGTTCCAAGTCTACCGTATTCTTAATATTTAAGATCACACACATCATTTGGTTCTGCTCAAAATGAAGTCAGTGAAAACAAGATGAAGAGCATCTTTTCCACCACATCTAAACAGCTCCTAAGAACGTACAGAGGCTGGCAGCAATCCGAAGTTCGGAAACTAGTTATATCTATAATCGCTAGTGGTCCTATACGCTGTTCAAATGTTTAAGCATTTTAATCATCAACTGTTACCCATCCTAGTAGTTTTACATTTTTCTTTTTCCATAAAAACACAGTTTTTTTGATTAGTGGGGGTGGGGCAGTGAGAAGGATGCGAGAAGAGCACAGGTGGGAAGTCACTGGATAATGACATCTCCTCACCAGGGAGGGATTTTAAAACTACAAACCATTATCTCAAATGTTGTATATTTCAGGCCATAAGGGACCAGATAACCTGAGGGAATCAGATTTTCTGGCAAGGCTTCGAACATAACCACGCATCCCTAAACTCTCGCTCCTTTTTGAAAGGAGAGGGGAGGGAAAAACTTTTATTCACTGAAACAAAGAATTAAATTACCTGTGTATTTTTGTTTTCTGCATTCACTACTGAAGGGTATCCATTTATTAATTTGAGTGTAATTCCAACCATTCTTGAAGTCTGCGTTGTAGAAAAAGGGTCCCACATATTTTCAGCTATTACTATTAAGAGAAAAGTAAGTTGTGTTGAGACACGGACATCGATTGCAAAGGACTTAAATCTGCTGTCAAACAGTCTTCAAGTTATCAATGCCAATCCTGGTTTATTCTCTCTCTCTCTCAGAGAGAGAAAGCATAACAAGCTCCAGTCTTCATTGTCCTCTTAACTGAGGATCAGGCAAAGGTGGGAGGCACAGATTCGTTCTATTTTCTGCTGCTCGGTGACAATAAAGGGGCAGATTTCTAAATCCTAGGTGTCTCAGCATCAAGAATCCACAACTAAATTTGAAACTTATTTTTAATATTTTATGTTATTTTTTAATTTTTTTTTTTAATTTCTGAGAGAGAGACAGACAGTGTGAGCAGGGGAGGGTCAGAGAGAGAGGGAGACACAGAATCCAAAGCAGGTTCCAGGTTCTGAGCTGTCAGCACAGAGCCTGACTCGGGGCTTGAACCCACGAACCATGAGATCATGACCTGAGCCGAAGTCGGACACTTAACAGACTGAGCCACCCAGGTGCCCCTATTTTTAACATTTTAAATAGGTTTCCATACCAATGATTCCTAATTTTTTTTTGAGAGACTGGCAGAAGTAATGAAATTGCTCCCCAGGAAAATGCATATCCACCACCCTCCTCAAACTACATATTCAGTTTTGCCTCAGAGTCTTTACAAGTCTCTAAAATGCGCAGATGGATCAATTACTGCCTCCACCACCAGGCTTGCCCCAAAGTCGTCTTCAAGTACTAGGTTAAGAGACATCTACCCTTTAGCCTTCTTGGGGCCAGAGGGTTATTTTATTGTTTGTAATACCACTTCTATGAGGAAGCACACTCTGGTTAAAAACTCTTCAAAACAGATTTGAAAACCCAAGGTGTTCAGCTGTTCAATTCGGATTCGGAAACCCCTACCTGTTAGTTTGGGCAGAATCACCTTTTCCACGATTGTAGGCAATAGCGCAACATCGACATCGTCTTTCTCTTGCTCTCGTTCTTCACAACCGTAAAACAGCAAAGATTCAAACCACAGCATATTCTCAAAGTCACGACATTTTGCCTAGAAAAAAAGAATATTAAAAGCTACACATTTACCATAGTTGCCATTTCTGCTTCTGGCCATGATAAGAAGAACAGGAACAGGACTTAACCTTCAGTCATTAACAGCGGAAAACTGAACAAGATCTTTGAAACCTCTGTTTTCAGACCGTGGACCACAGGCAGGACGGGACTAGGACCCCTGAAAACAGAGAATCAAATGAGGGGCCCCTGGTAGGGGAGAGCGGAGCAGTCTGGCTCAGCTGTGGAGACCACAGGTGGAGTCTGAGGAGGCTGAGGCAGCCGGAAGCTGCGGGACCCAGTGGGGAGCTACCCGGAGAAAGAACTGTGAAGCACACACGAGTCGCCTTGAGCCTCTGCCGTTTACCAAGACACACGTGCCCAGGGTGAAACTCCGCAAAGGCCTGGCCCGGAGCAACGGGAGCTGGCGGCTGAACGGTTCCCAAGGCTCACAGCTTTTTCAGTTGTTTCCAGGGAGCAACCTCAGCCTTCTTTTCCCTACAGTTTACACCCTCAACCCAGCCCATCTCATTCATGCCCATGGCTCCGTCCACATGGTGGGAACTTCCGAAACTCTCTCTTGAACGTGACCACTGAACACATACAGGTAATGCTAGTCTCTTCCCTCATAGATCTCCCAGGCCAAAAGGTCCTACTAATTGCACCTCCTAAATGTATCAATTTGTCTTATCCTCCACATTTTCCATGATCACCCATTTAGTTCAGGTCATTTCACACCTTCCCTACTAATCTTTCCCGTAAGGTTCTAAGTTTTTCTAGGATCAAAGGACCAAGTTCTTATTGTTCATTCACGTACATACCCCAGTATCACTACTTTCAACTTTAGTTGATCGAGAAAAGGGCTGCATAAACTTGAAAGTAATAAACAGCCCTCTTGAAAAGGAATAGAGATAAAAGAAAAGATCATGACTCTATACCCAGCTGAATTTGTATTACAGCCCTGTGCCTTACCTCCCCTGAACAGCATTTTGCTCAAGCTTACATCTCTAGCTTTGAGATTAAAATTACCCAGGCATCATGTTATATTGTTTTCAAACAGTGACACAAGCCACTCACCTCAAGAGGAGTCCAAGTGAGAAGCTGCAGCCGTATGAGGGGGTTGAACAGCTTTGGCAAACAAAGGCCGATGTAAGCATCCTTATAGGACGTATAGTATTTTGAACGCCATGCTTCAAACTGGGATTTAATACAGTCGATTGAATAGAAACTTTCAAGGACATCTTCAAAAACCTTGCTGGACTCTTTTGAAATGCGATCTAAAGACAACAAGAACAACAAACAAAAACCCCAGAAAGAGAGATAATTTAAAATGTGGCAGAAAATTCAGAATTCAGTATTTTCCACATCTTCTTTGCAGCCTGAGTATCGGTCAGATAGGCTCGTTAATAGAGGCATAATTCTTAATTGCAATTTAACAGAAAGGAGAAACAGAAGTTTAGGTTTCAAATGTCTGTTCTGCAAACCAGAGTCCAGGCAGTCGGTCTTACAGTTCCCATGTGAGCCATTTCCTGTTACTAGAGTTCAGTTAAATACCACCTGTCTCCCAACAAGTCATCACGTTTCAGTTACTACAGTAAATTAACTGTAACCTCATGAGATACAAACTTTGCTCCTAGCTCTTCGGTCCACAAATCAACGGTATAAATATCAGAAGTGCATCACGATCAGTGAATTATCATTACCACTTCTTTCAAGGTCTGTTGGTGACTACAGGAAGCAGTCACCTATGGTATACTTGACACAGACAAGTATCAGCAATGGATGCTACATCTTTAGGTGAAAAGTTATTTGATGCCGCTGATGACTCGGGAAAAGGGAATCTTTATCATGGAGGGACCTAATTTGTGACAACCTACTTCTCCAGCTGGATCTTACCATCACTCATAGTGGGACAATCTAACATTTGTCATCTCCTATTCTGCAATAAGCAGCAGCATCCTGGATGAAGTATTCTTGCCAAAACAAAAGCTTAACCTGAATCTAATCAAGTCTTCAGACCTAAATGTCAGTTTCCATAGAAACACGGTAAATGGAAAAACAAATTAATACCATGAGGAAACAAATTTAAAATGTAGGGAGTTCTGCAAGGTAAGTAACCTGGTCTCTTCAAAACCTTAGTGCTTTAAACAAATAATGGGGGTGTGTGTATGTGTAAGGTACTCATGGACAATAATTAACTCTAGGGAAAAAATATAACCACCAAATGCAAGGCATGAAATCTCATGTGGATCCTAGTGTGAAAAAGACACAACAACCCACAAAAACAGTCCCAAGAGTTTTATTTTTGGGGAGCTGCTGCTAAATAGACCTAATATTAAGAACTTTCAGTTAAACATGCTCAGGTGTATGAAGAAAAGTATCATGATGTCTGCAGGCCACTTTCAAATGGTTCGGCAATACACACACACACACACACACACACACATACACACACATCCAAAAAGTTAAGGCAAACTTGGTTTGATAAGAATTGTTGGATCTGGGTGAAAAGCACATGGGATCACTGCTATTCTTTCCAGTTTCTATATGTTTAAAAATATTCACTATAAAAAGGGGGGAGAAAAATAAGCTTTTTCAATGAAATTCCAAATGGCCTAAGCCGACATAATTCGGAATAAACACAACCAATGGTGGGAAATAAAGATTCTTCTAGAAATGCCTGGCACATAATAGTACTAACTACTCCTCTTGGGTTGTAATTATTCAGGACTCCCCAAATCAGGAGTTTCTCTCAGGGCTGAGTGTTCTGCTGCCCAGCTCTGCCTCTCCAGGAGAGGCTGTTAGGGCTAGCCTAGAATCTGACTTTTTTTTTTTGGTCACTTAAAATCCTACAATTCTGGAGAGTAATATCATTTTATTATGCAAGTACTAACTAAACTCCAAGACAAGGTGTCACCGCTATTTTTGAGAATTCATCATGATATTCAGTTAATAAAAATGGGCGCGTGTTCTTACAATGAAGGAAAAAGTAGCTAATGATAATGCAGAGCCCACGAAACTTGCAGACCATCGCACAGTAAAACCACACCCAAGCAGAAACCAAACCGGTGATGAAATCTCATTTCCAAATAAATGCCTAACCTTTTTCCAGATTGAAGTTGGTAATATCTGTAGAAGTTTCTTCGTCATCACTGGAAAGGCCTTCGAGGTGATCTGCCATCTTACCGGTCTGCTCTCTGGCTTGTCTACGACGCGTCCTAAACAACAAGCAGCAAGTTCCCAAACCGGACACAAGAGACTCCTCCCTCTGCAAAGCACCCGACAGCAAGCGGTTTTAGATTTACCTCCTGGCCTCCCGTTCTGCAATCCTACGTTTTGCATGCTCTTGATACAGTGCCCGATCTCGCCCAAAGGAATCGAGATTTGGTGCCATCAGAGCTTTATCTGTAAAACAACAACGGTGAAAATTAAAAGCCTTCCTTCAGCAATCTTGAGGAAAGAGTTTGCACAGAATAAGCCATAATGACAGACCGTTTGCTAATCTCAACAGCAGGACTCCACAGTAACTGGTAAACCAGATAGTTTTCTAGTTTAGAGCAAATCTCAGTATTATTCTGTGTTCCCATGAAAAGGAGTAGAAAAAACAAATGGAGAGTTCAACAACCCTATGTAAATACAAATGGGCTTAATCACTATTTTTATATCTAAGTAATAGAACTAGTAGATGCTAGCATGATGACCAAATAAATTAAAAACCAAAATTACCTGTGCAAAGGGAAAATTATAGATTACTTTCTTAAGGAAGGAGTTAAGCATCACATGGCTAATGATATGACAGAAAAGAAATCCTGGGTAGGAAGGATGAGAAAACAGCTTTGTTCTAGGAGTTTGAGAATGTATTCCATTTATTCCCATTCTGCTGTGTAGACATTCTCTATTTTTAGAACAAGGGCAGAATCAACATGTAGACTGAAACCCACGTCTGAACAGGACCAACTTACACTTTCTAGAACAAACTCTTTCAAAGCAGAATTATTCCCTTTTTTACCTATTTTTTGTCTCTTTTTTTAAAACTCTATAGGGCAATTTTCTAGTTTACCTTCCAACCTGCCAATTTAATTTATATTTCAGCTACTATATTTATAATTTCTAAGAGATGGTTCTTATTCTCGTAATACTCCCTTCTCTTTAGCATCTTCTCCTCGTGTTCCATGTAGGGCACATCCTATTATCTCTTAAAGGATATCCATTATATTTTACATTTTCTTCTGACACCTGCACTGTCTTGGTTTCCTCGGTCCCTTTGGTTCTATTGCTTGTGTTGCTCTCTGATGACCCTTAACTACCTCATGTGAAAGAAGGAGCCTACAAGTTCTGTGGACAAAGGTGGGAGGAACCTCACAGAGGCATCTCCATCCGATCACTGGGGAGAAAGTCAACTTTTCTGTTGCAGCCTCCCAGTAGTTAGTGTCTCGAGCTTCCTCTGGACCCATTCTGCTCCTCCAGTGAACAGGCCTCTAATCTCCTGCCTAGGGTAGAAGGCGTGGGGGAAACATCTATCTGCAACACTTTCCTCAATTCTACATTTAATGAAGATACTCTATAAAACACAGATAGTAATAGAAGCAAATAAGCCAAGGGATAAGATGTGAAGAAAGTCATACATAAAATAAAAGACATCAATTTTAGGCTTTTGAATTTGTTTTTCCCTGATATCAGAGATGTGCCGCCAACAGCAGCAGAAGAAAATACAAACCCCAAAATTAGCCCCCTACTTCAGTGTATCCTAACTACCTCAGACCCTATTATTTTTAAAAGTTGCCTTGAGTTATTCATTCATATTTCAAAATAGCTCTGATATCAGGAAGTATGTTCCAGAGTTCAGCAACTGAAAAGATGAACACGATAAACAAGAAAGATGCCCCTGTTCTACCTCAACTGTGAATTCACCACACCAAAAGGGAACAAACAGCTAAAGCCCCAATCTACAGAAGTGATTCCCATCTCTAAGAGGTCTCCTTCATTGAAGAAATACTGTAAAGAATATTCATTACTATAAGTACTTAAAATGTCTCTACCTTTATAGATTCTATATGACATTAAAGGAGATATGAGCAGATGACTCAAGTGATAGCCTCCTCCTTCACTTCTCTAAGAACTGTATGCCATAACCGTGGTAAGTGTTCACAAATTTCAACAGATGAATTGTGGGGTTTTTTGTTTCTTTAAAAAAAGATCAGAAACACAAGCTGTATTTTAGCGTCCTACGTGGTTTTTCTCAAACCTTTGACAATTAAGGAATACTCCCCTCTAGGGCAGTACTCTAATCAATACACATCATTCAATCTTTACTTCTAATTCTGTGTAAGTAAACAGCTCCAAGTTATAAATAACAGATTATAGGCAGAAAAAGGTATTTGATGAAATGCACAGCCCATACAAATCATTTAACTTAAAAAGGACTAACTTCCCTTCCTAGGTATAATGGTTACCTGTACTCTGCCCCAGAAATCTGGTTCTGTCTGCATCAAAAGTGATCTGGAAGGGCTGCATTAGTCACCTAGGTGCCCAATATGGCAATGATCCAATTTAAGTTCGTGTGGCAAAAACAGAAAGGTCAAAGCTCTGAGGGCCATACCACCACCTCTTTATAATGCCCTAAAACCCATCCCGAACACAGGATGTTTTCTCTGGGATCCAATATCAAATTTAAAAGAGCCCCTGTTTGACAAGGCGTTGGTTTCAGAAAGAGTAACACTAGGGGCCTTTGCACGTGGATCACCTGGAGTGGTTGCTCCACATGAGGATGCTGTCACCATCCAAGACCGGGCAAAAACCTCTGGGGATAGGCCCAAGAAACCTGCACTGTAAATTAATACCCCAGGTAATTCTGATGCACGCTTCCATTCAAAACTGCTGGCATAGGGAACAAAGAGATGATAAAAAGAAGCCATAAGAAATCCATGCTAGGAAAAGTCCTCTTAGAATACCCAAGAATATGGAGCACAATGGAAATGTGGAATTAAAAGGTTTGAAACATCTGGTTCAAGAGCCTCAGCTAAGCTACTGAAGAAGAGGTTTCTGATTAATTCTGGTTTTCCATAACACATATTATAATGAAAGGAATAGAAACAGAATTTCTAAATTTTTATATTAAAATTTCAAAAACTGTAGGACTCAACTGACTCACTAAAAAACCCACTATAAAAGGCAAACTAGAGAATAAAAAATTTTTGCTTTTCTGAGGCGTGATGTTCAAAAATCCCCTAATCTTGGAGTGGTATTGTTTGTTATGTAATTAAAACCCCTTCTCTCCTCTTCAAAATCTCCCAGTCTCTAAACCAGAATCTTTCCAACAACAGCATTTGTGCTGGTGTTACAAACAGGATGAAATGGGGGGAAGATCAATTAGAGCCCAATGATAGTTGTCTTAAGATAAAATACTCATGTCTTCTCTATACTCTAAAGAATGAAAAAATAGGTCCAAAGAAAGAGTTAAGATCGACAAGAGTATCAGTGCATGTTTTTGAGCTCCTTCGTGAAGCTGTGTTTCCTTAAACACAATCCAGTATGTGCCGTTACAAGTTTTAGAACTACCTGACGCAAGGGCAAGGAAATGTGCTTGTTTTAAAAAAAGAAAAAAGCTAAGCTCTCTGATTCTCAATTAGGCTGCACTAAGTAAACAAGGTTGTTTAATGAATAATAAAAACCTTCAAGATGGACTGACTTGAATGGCTTGAAAACTCCGAAGATTCATCTTTAATATCATCTTGTCGTCTTTGGACAAGGCGGGAAGCTCGCTGTTTGTACAGCTGATGTATTGCTGATTCAAGTTCATTAATCAGTGGCACCTGTAAAAATACAACACACTCCGTAACACCAAACTCTTCAGTTGCTTACTTATTTGAGGGTTCCATACTATTTCCGGGTTTCTGAAAAAGTACCCTCTATGGACAGAATGATTATGAACTCCCAATGGGACACAAATAGCAATTACGAAGTTTAGGCAACATCTCTTCTTTTAATCCACATATAGGGCTACAATGTCCGGTGCCTAGTTACTGGAGTAAAAGTTCGGTTAGGAAACTTAACACTTCGGTATTAGTAGAGAGCAAGTAAAGAAATGTCAATATTGTAGTGCTTTTCTTTCAGAACGTACTTGCAAGTCTTTTAAAGTCCACTTTTGATTTTCAGCAGCATGATCTACCTCAGAATTTGTGTAGCTCAAAATAAGCCACTACTGCTGTGTAATACCAAGAAACTGCAAGGGCTCCATGCGCAGGTAAGACTGGGAGTGTGCAAACTGCCCAACTCTGGACACATAAACTGCTCCGTCACTCGTGTGCACCACGCACCTTATGGGCACATCACACTACACTGCAGCTTGATTACACATTCTTCCATGTGAACTGCATCCATTTCCATGAGTAGGCAAGTAAAATTTCTAGCTTTCACTAACCTAAAATCAGTATCTCAGACTTAGAAAGCTCTTCCTATTAAGTGTCTGTACTTTTGCGTACTTTGTCGTAAAAATATTAAAATTCCTCACATGAATTATCAGTTTACAAACTCCATGAATTTTTCCAGGTTCATATCCACAGATAAGCATTCACTTGGTTCACACACAGTACAAAAGCTTACAGGATGAAACCTAACTTAAAAAGAAAAAACAAAACTTTCTCTTTATCAATATCTTATATTACAACCAAACGCTATGCAACTTTCACAAAACACTAATGACCACTACACATACCTGAGGAAACCAGAAATTCTAGTTTCCTGATGGTTAGTGCAAATGGAAAACACATTATTTAGAGTTTGGGAACACTGGCACCAAGTGTGATATCAGCTTCCTGAACTGAACAGACTGCAAATGGAAAATAAAAAAAGGCAGGTGGGATTCAAAGATGTCTGTAAAAAAGCAATTTTATACACTTGCATGATCCCATTGCAAAAGCAGCAAATGTTCCCAGAAAGATCAAACCAATGGAGTTATTTTAATTTCGACTGTGCCACACCACAGGCAACAAGGTCCCCAGATCAGCACTGATTATCTTAAGCAACTGAGCCCACAGACTCCATTTTTAAAACTTACGATGAGTAATTTTTTTTAAAGCAATTAATGCTGCGTTACTGTGACTTACGCTTCCCCACCCCTTATGCTTTCACCCCCCCCGCCCCACAGGACAGAAGACACAGGTGCCTGTGTAGCTAAGGTGCGTTCTGTCCATCCTGGAGATAGCCGACAGTCCTGTAGCGGGAGACGGACACACCTCAGGGAGCATCGGACAGAATTTAATTATTCAATTCACAGTTAAAAAATCTGATAATGTAATTTTCTGTTTAGGTCCTTAGAATGCCTTTCAATAAAGCTAAGAATATTCTGAGAATAAAAACCTTAAAACGCATTTTCAGCTCTTTCAGGTTTCTTAACGATATTGACTTGTCTTAAGAGTATGCACCATGACAATTTCTTTACCCTCTCCAAACTCAAAATTGTTCTGGACTATTATTATTTCAAGACCAAATTTAAGGCGAAGAACACAAGAAAGAGGACCATAGGGTAAAAAAAAGACGGAAAGTTAAAATGATTTTCAAACAATTAAAAAAATCTAAATTCAAACTGCTTAAACTTCTGTAACAAAACAGAAAAAAACCAAACAGATGTTTATCTTTCTATGGCCTTACTCTGAAATAAACTTTTATAGTATAACTAAAATGAATATTCAAATGTGTCTAATTAGTCCTAAATATTTCCAAGGTGACAATTTATGACATCATTAACCCAGCCAGCAGTCTCTTAATAAAACTCAGTGTGTATGAAAATGTCAAAATAAAATAAAATACTCATCCTTCAAAGAAAGGATTATCTACTTCTGTTTTAATTAAACTGTAGTCACTGTAGGGGTACCTAGGTGGCTCAGTCGGTAAAGAGTCCAACTTCGACTCAGGTCATGATCTCACAGTTCATGGGTTCGAGCCCCGTGCCTGGCTCTGTGCTGACAGCTAGCTCAGAGGCTGGAGCCTGCTTCGGATGCTGTGTCTCCCTTTCTCTCTCTCTGGCCCTCCCCCACTCAGGCTCTGTCTGTCTCTCTCAAAAATAAAACATGAAAAAAGTTTTTTTAAGGTAGTCACGGTACACTACACAAGATTTAAGATCTCCAAAGACACTGATCTAAGTGACTCTAACACAGAACTAGCATGCTCTGAGGTAGACAGCTCTAGGAACGTAGGAATTGGGATCAATAGCCTCCTGCTAACTGTTTTTAAAATAGTGACTGAAAACTATATGAACTACATGTCCTGGTAGTAGTCTCTTTAATTCAAATATGGTATCACCTAGTGTATCATATTACTGTCAACTTTTAAGAATTAAGTTTACAGTCACAAGTATGTAAGTTTACTGAAGTAAATTCTAATGCAAAGATTCCAATACTTCCAGAAAAAACTCCACAGGGACAAGCTTCACTTACAAAGTGCGGTTTAAGACCACAACCCTTCCTCTCATCAGAGACGGTCAGTAGAGCAGCTTCCGTCTCGCTCACTGGGCTCAAAAGGGCTCTATCAGCAGGAAGGACACAAGTGCCAGCTCTGACACCTGCGTCCACTTCCCGCCTGGACTCTAGCCCCCTGCAGTCAAACCTCTGTTTCTCTCCCACCCTTGTACTTGTCGCCCTAAGCCAGTGATCTGCCACGAGGGATATCCTAGCTCAGACTATAGCCGCTTCTTGAGAAATCACGTGATAAGAACGTGACGAATCGTACAGCCTAGACTCGGTGAACACTCTCAGCCTGCATGTGACCACACACTGGCTAGAACCCTTAAGTCCCATTAGGAAGACAGTCTAGAGACGTACTTTGCTGACCTCTGGCTTTCACATATTGAAGTAATCAACAGAGATAATAAAAACTTAAGATACTCCTTTAAACGTGCTATGCTTAGATTCTATGCTAAACCACAGCTAGAAAAAGGGAAAAGTGTGCCTTCTAATCCTGTATCACTTGAAAGTTTAGAGACAGGATATTCAAAGACTATTTTTTAAAGATAAAGATACAAAGTCCACAAATGCTTATAAACCAATGCACTGAATGCATTTATCTTTAAAAAAAGAAACAACAACAAAAAAAGCCCTAAGAGTTCATTGGAGAAGGGGATACTGTGTGCAGTGAATTTAAAAAATGCAAATAAACGGCACAGTAGAATGCAAAAACCTGTGCCAAGTGACAGGCATACTTAAAAAAAAAAACTTGGAAGAAATGAGACCTTCAAAGAAATGATGACCAATGGATGGTTTCTGAAATGGATGAAGCATTGGCTTATTTAGATGAAAACTATCAGCAGCCATGGTGACCAACTTTTATAGTTAAAAACAAAAAAACCTAATAAAATTTTGCGACTCTATGCACATTTGGAATTACTTGCAGAAACAGTTTAAAGATAAGGTTAGACCTGAACCATACAAAAGAAAATTCCATCAGATGACTCCCTCATATTCCAGTAATTCAGGGCAGGCCAATAATCTACCACTGTATAAAGGAGGACTTGCCAAAGTCTTATTTAAACATGCTTTATCTTTTTTTGTTTTCAACAAAGCCATTATGCCGCCCCCAAGACAGAATGCCGCTGATGAAGTGAAGAAAATGAAGCATGGCTTTTCCTCACTTCTAGAGTTGAACTCAGTGGATATTTTCTGAGAAATACAGAAATGATCTCTACAAGACTGTCTAGACCTCCCTAATTTTGCCTTAGTCAAAGAGATTAATATTTTTGCATTCTTACCTTTTCACTGAAACACTCAAGCAAGTCTTGGACATACCCTCGCATTTCTTGCAAAAATTTATACCGTTCACCAATACCCCCAGAAGACCCTTCTAATCTCTCAATAGCCCTGGTAGAGTCCACTTGGCTTTGCAGGTGTTTCTCATGCTGCTGTCGATTTGTTTTGTGCAGTTCTTTCATGGAGTCCAACCTTAGGAACACAAAAGGATAAATATAACACATTTACATCCAAAAGTCTATGCTGTCAGGACTCTTGCAATATTATAATAATGCATTTAGTTCCACTATTAAAATATAAAAATACTTGGAGTGGCATCTTTTCATCTGCACTGCTTTTGTCTCAAAAAAAATAAAAATAAAAATAAAAATAAAACGGCAGTTTACAGACTTCATATAAAGTTACTTGGTGGGCTAACCAAAATCTGTTTCGCTTTTCCCCCCATATCTCGACTACACTTTTTCAGAGTCCAAGAGGTACAAACTCAGATCTGTCTTCAACAAGATCATGGAGTGGCATTTTTTATAACTTTTCGAGGCTTCCACAGAAGTAATCCAAGAAGGGAGCAGAACAAAGTAGAAAGTCATCTTCTGTTTAGCTTTTGAAGGTGGGCCAGTGAATCTTCTTTGCCGATATTCTGCATCTGCTACCCCAGACTACATGTCGCCTGAGGAGGGAACAGAAAGCTAGGACAGGTCTTTAAGAAGTTGATCTGCCCTACCTGTCTTTAAGCTGTTTCTTTACCAAATCAATAGTAACGGGAGTCATCTCATTACTGGGAGTTTTGAAAGGGACTGTATTATCTGTTTTTTGAGATTTGGCATCAGATGATCCATAGGCAGTATAACTATAAGGAATGCCATAGGATGAACCATAAGGTATCGTCTGGTAAGTGTTCTGGTAGTACATGCTCACTTCAGTGGGCTGGCTTGCTTGAACCTAGAAAAGAAATGGGATATATAGGAAAACCAGCAGTTAATCATGACTTTGAGATTAAAAAGCAAAAACAAACAGCAAAAATTATATGCCATTTTCCAAGCAGTACGTTAATTGAAATAAATAATTGCAAAGTTCTTCAAAATCAAGTAAAACTAGGACAAGATGAACATTCTAACTCTTAAGGGATTACTGAATTCATTTCTAATAATTTTCAGGAAAACAGAACATCAAGGAAGTTGGGGTTGGAAGGGACATAAAAAAATAATCCAAGGCCATGATGTTATCAATGGAAGAGAATAAATGACTTGTTATAGTTAGAAAATAAACAGACCAGCAGAGACTAGAAACTGCCATCTAAATACCCTATTTTCTCAACATAGCCCGAATGCAGGCAAAACAGTAGGAACAAAAATAGTTTACATTTATGGGTCACTTCCACTGTACTACTTAATTCAATAAAACTGTTGTTGTAACTACTGAGGAAGAGATTTTTCATCTAAGATTTTCAGTAAGTCTTCCCATTACAGAGAAATCCATCTTCCACAAAATAATTTTTAAGGTCAGAAACAATAAGCTATACAGGAAAGAAAGATTTTATCTAAACAGTGGTTGTCAAATTCAGTGTGTGCCAGGACGACCCGAGAGTGGTGGCTGGGCCCCCAACCCAGTTTCTCATCCACTAGGTCTCAAGAGGGTGAGAATTTGCATTTCTCACAAGCTCCCAACTGCCGCTGCTGGCTGAGGCTCACTTGGAGAAACACTGATCTAAGAAACCAGAAATTTTTCCATCACTGTTAAGTAGCAAAGGATAAAAGTTTCTTCTAAAAGCTTATCGAATATGTAAGTTCACATAATTTTCTTTATCATGTTAGTTGGATGAAGGACAAAGATTCAATTCAATAGGCAATACGTTTGTAATTTCACAACACAGGCAAAAAAAAGGTTTTTTTGTTTACTTTCTATTTTTGAAGCTTAACCTTTCACTTCTTACCTGAGGGATATTAATTCCTTTTCTTATCTGCTCCTGTTCCCATCGGCTGAGCTCTTCATCTTGTTCTCCAGTTACTAAAGCGTCATCGTCACTGCCCTCAATGCCTGCAGCCACAGCAGTGGGGAAAATTAAATCCCAGAAAAGCAGGGAGGGAAGAGACGCAATCCTGATACTTCACAAAAATCAAGCACAACTACTGGTATTAACTGTTTTACTAAAATGTTGATTATGATCGCCTCTTCTTTAATACCCCTTGCTTGTCTTACACACCGTCTCCCTCGAAGCAAAAGGCATTATGTAGTAGTAACATCTTAGGAAGGTTTCCTCATCTCTGTGAGCTGGGCATCAAATCAACAAAGGGAAGAACAAAACCTCAAAGTCTCTAAAGAATGTTAGGCTGATTGTATAAATGTACACACGTAAAGCGCTTAATACAACACTGGCCACACAGGACGTGCTCAATAAACCTGAGCTATCACAGTCATGCTACAGTTTTCAAAAAATTCCAGTCAGACACTGGTAGATAAGCAGAAACACCTCTCAAACACTAAACATACTTAAGTAAATGTGGGTTACTTCTAATCTGAATATAGTATCAAATCATATTTCATAGTAATGCAACAGGCTTACTGTCTTGTTTAAATCAAGTTACCTATTTCCTCGGCAATTTTTTGTCTCTGTGACTTTTCTTTCACAGAAAAAACTATGCGACGTTTCTCATCATCATCTTCATCATCACTGGCATCGTTCTCATCTTCTCTAACAAGGCGGCCTTTCCCAGGCTCACTGTCATGAGGAGTGAAATCTCCTAATTCTCGGGCCATCTGACGCTTTTTCCTTGCGGCATGTATAAAAGCTGCATCTGGAATTTCTCCTGGAAGCAAGTGGTAAGGATTATAAAATATGATGGTATTAGGGTATAAAGTTTTTATTTTCTTGAAAATATGAACAGTAAAATAACCTCACCAAGAGAGCCACGTCGTAGTGATATTCTAACGCTAGCTGCCCTTTCCCTGTTTATGCCTGTAACCCAACTGACTTATTTTTAATTAGCTTAAATAGAACCCTAAAGTCACTAAAAATATATAAATATAATGGCAATACATATAGAGGGGGGATCCACCACAGCGGCTTTATTTTAATTGTAATTTTTTTTTCATTTTAAAGAAATAAGGAAAAGTAAATCAAATCATATACTAAAATAGAAAGCAGATAATTTTTTCTCAATTATATACTACTTTATTTCAGAAAGACCTCAAGGTGAACTTATACATACACACACACAGGCAGATAACCATTTTACCTATCCATCTTTATATATACACATATATATTTTATAATATAGTTTTATTGTCAAATTAGTGGGTGATGGGCCTTGAGGAGGGCACTTGTTGGGATGAGCACTGGGTGTTGGATGGAAAGCAGATAATTTTAAAAGGGTGCCCACAAGCTCACCTTAAAAAACTATTAGATTTATAGTACATTTCTCCTGAATATAGTTTTCAGTTCACCTATAAACATACCGAATATATAACACTGTACTTAATTCTTTTTTCATGTTAAAACACAGTAAGTTTTTTTCCACGTTGCCGTTTGGCATACGTATAATTTTTAACGGTTTAACAATATTCACTGAACAAAGCATAATCTACTATCTAACTGACCTTTTACCTACAGTAAAAATAATGCCTTGCTACCTGTCTAATGTTGTTTTAATAGCTTTGTAACATCCCATCATGTAAATGTACCTCAACTTACTAAGCTGTTTCTCTCCTGTTAGACATTTTTTCTAAGCATTTATTTACTCAAAAGTCAATTACCCAGGAAACAGATTTGTCAATTATTTCCTACAAAGAAGTAAAAGGAAAGAAACAAAGTGTGGGCATAAAACTACCTGCAATTAGTTTTGCTTTTAGTAGCACTTCTAAAAAACTTAAAGCCTTAAACTGAAATACAGGAAGGAAAAAAAAAAAAAAAAAAGACTTAGGTACCATTTATCCATTTACTTGAAGTCCCACATTGGCTTCGGATAACAAAAGTGCCTGACAATGAACCTGGAAAATTGTAAGTTTCTACTTCTCTCACTTTATTTGCAAAAGGAAACACGTTGGCTGCAAACCAAGGTGTCATAAGAAACACCACTTAGCTAACTCCTTCCTTAACCATCTTTGCACACGGCCCATTCACGAGGGCTTCCTTCATTTCTGAGAAGTATCTGCAAGTACACACCTGGACGGAGAACATTCAAAGAAGATAAAGCATTTGAAAAAGCTCCACCAGCTTTTGGCTTTTCTTCCTCCTTCTCACTTTCCATATCCATCTCGTCTTCACCATGTTCACTGATGATAACTCCATCTTCTTGACTGGCGTCCTTAACGTGTCCTGTTTTGTCCAAAGGGGGTTCGTCTACATTTTTGAAAAAGTAATTAAAATTTTAAATAAAATGCATAAATTAAGAAGGCACTTTTTATTCGTTTATAGGCTCAACTTCGTTAGGTTTGGGTTGTTTTAATTGTTTATCAAAAACAAACCACTGAGTGTATGAAAATGAAATATCCAACAATAGGCAGTAACTAGGAAGTAAAAACAATATAGGGGTCACAGGGATGCACTGGAGGCCCGAATCAATTCTATCTCGAGTTAATTTCATCAAAATTTTACTGGCTTATCAAAATTAAGTGTTTCTTCCTCTAAACTCCCATTGGTACTGCTCCTATCTCTTTAAAGCATTACTTCATTAAACCCCAAACCCATTTAAGACAGCTTTCTAAGAACAAATGCTTATGAACCAAATAAACCTCTCTGTAATGAATACATTAGGATTATCTTCTTAGTTCATAACTATCTGTCACCCGTCACCTGAAGGGGTGAGATCCAAAAGTCGTATTCACACCATGCAGCTGTGACCCTATTGCCATGACTGAATGTTCAAGAGTCGATCCGTGACCCAAACAGAGACAACCTTATTCTCTTTCTGGGAATCTGCAGCTAAGACAGAGACAAGTCAGAGACTGCGTAGCACTTAAAACAACGACCCGTAAACCAGGAAGGGAGCTGCACAGTGGCCATACTCTGCCGAATGGACAGAGCAGAAAGTTCTCTAATTCAGTGCTAATTCTCAGAACATTCGTCAGACCAGTTGCAAGACTGCTTGCCACTGCCTTCCAGGAGGCTCCACTCACCACTCTTATCTTTATAGGGTTTACTTTTCTTATGACTAGTCCTACTGCGCCATCAGTCCCAGGCAAAAATCACAGAAGTCAGCATTAATTTTTACTGTAAAGCACTGAACCTGACGCACAAGAGACTACAGCACAATGACTATAATGAAATAGTAAAAGTTTATTCTAAATATGATATTTTTGTATTGTTTTCCTAGCATGTTTCCCTCCCAAAAACTGTTTCAAAAATTCTCTATTCTTCTCAAACCATATTCCACTCCCCTAAATAAAAACCTCAGGAATACCACTCCCTCATACATACACTTTTCACTTGACTAAAAATTAGGTCACTGTTTAAGGCTCTTTAGTGTTTTCATTTACCATCCTATCTCATTAGCCACAGCCTTCCTTCCGAAGTGCTTCCTGATGCTAGAGACTAAAAGTTCACTGTATCAGATGGATATGGTTAGATGAGAGTCAAACACTACCCAAATCTCGTTCTACTCTAAACCCACACTAAACCAATGGCTTTTAATAGAACCAGAAGGTCTACTAGATCAGATACATTCAGATAATGATTCCTGCAGATTCTAAAAGAGCAAATACAACTTCTGATTAAACACACACAAGTGCAAAATACGGTGACAGTGGGATTTGTGTTGGTGGTCACGTATTATCCTTCCATATGTCTTTATAAAAAGAGATGCCAAATAACCTTCTTCTAGGCTCCTCTTGTACCCTCCATTTCTTCTACTATCACAAGAGGCAACTCGCTCACACAAACATTCTCTTTACCTTGAATTTGACCAGGCTCTCCTTCTCCTTTCTTCTATCTACAGACAAGGGTTTCTCGTTATCAAAAGAACTTCTTGGTATCGCAACGGCCTCTCTAGCTAATGTACTCTACTTCTTTCTCTGCCAAGCTTTGCGAAAGCAGTGTGGACTTGTACCTCCTACTTCGTCACCAACCTGTGTGCCTCTACCTAGGTGAATGGCCTTTGCTTTCTCTCGTCCCAAGCGCCCGTACCAGCTAACCCAACAGCTGCAGCTACAACTGAGTCGTACAGCAGTGTTGAGCAAGTTAGCAGAAGAGGTATCTTCATCCAAACAGACACAAAGCTTGACTGACGGACTTGTCTCTTTTGACAGATTCCCTTCTCCAGAAAGAAAACAACAGCAACCCTGTCAATGGCCACTCCTTGGGCCTTTCTTTTCCTGACCCTTTGGGCACGATTTCATACAACTGAGTACCCTCCTGTGGAAATTTTCCTGTCTCTTCTCCATTGGCCTTTATGATTCACTTTAGTAAATTCTCTTCTCTATGGGTACACTTATTACAGCTAGAAGTCTTCGGTCCTCAGAAATTTTTCCTTTCTGCTGCTCCCTCATCAATTCCGTTTACTTTTGGTTTTAATAAACATCTCAGTAAGCACCATATCTAAACCTTTGTGTCCAACTGTTCACTGGCTATTTTCACACAAATTCAAGTTTAAAGGCAAACCCATTACTTTAGGAATACCACAAAAAACAGGTCTTCTAAGTTGACAGGACCTTGATTTTGAGATTAACGCACCTCTGCCTAAGGAGAGTTGCACTAGAAAGAGTTCGCGGATTGTGAGCTGATTAATGAAAGAGCTCCACAATGCCATTAGTTCAAGGGTAATGATGACCATCTGTAACACACAGGCTCTACCTTTGGGGAGGACATTAATGAAGTTATCTGGCAAGTATGATATCAGTTATGGGAAAGTGGAAGACGGGTCACAGGAGACGGCCTCATAAATCTCAGACTTGCTTCAATTTCTAAATCCAACGGCAAATGGTCCTTTCTCACTTCTCCTGACCTTTCTTGCACTATTTCACTGCACACAGTTGGTTCTCAAGAGATTTGGGGGAAAAAAGAGTTTCCTAGACTCCAACATAATTGGTTCCCCTAAAAATACTCCTCCTCCCACCTGCGTTCCCTATTTCTGCATAGAATATGGAATTGTTCTCTCAGTCACCATGACACAAAAGTCAAATTTAACTATTTCTCTTAAATCCAACATCTAAAGCAAAAATCAAGGCTACCAATTCTTCCCTTGGAACAAACTTTTCTCAAATAATCCTTTCTTTCCGTTTCTTCTCCCACACCCACAGCAAACATTTTTAACTCATTCACATTTTTCCACGGAGTCAGGAAAAGTCTCAGGCTCGCTCAAGTGAGACCTTTTTAAACCCACCATTAGTGGATCAAAGCTGGCCCTTGAGTTTAAACTGCTTCAGGCCTCCAATCTCTCCTTGTGCCAATCCATTCTGCATGCTAATACCGGGTTGAGGTTTCAAAAGCCGTTTATCATGTCACCATCCTGGCAAGCCACTGAACAAAGCAACTCTAAACCCCTTATTGGACACTAAACATCGTTCACAATCTGTCAACAATGCACCTTTCCCCCTAAACCTCTACTTCCTCTACAAATCATTGCTTGTGACAGGTGTGCTTGGTCTTGCCTTAAAGCACCTGAATCTTTGACAATACACCCATACTTTCCCTCTCCCATCTTTTGGAATTTAAATGATAAAAAAACCAGCTTCATACTCCACTTTATCTATGAGGCATTCCTTCCCCTGCCTCTAAAAAGAAGTGCACTTACCCTGTAAACCACTCATTGAACATTTTGCTAAACATAGGGTCCAATTATACATCTAAGTGATGCTGTCTCCAAAATCAGACTGTACATTTTAGATATACTGACATACTTTTCCACATTAAGCCTGTGGCTGAGAACCCGCGAACTAATAATTCTATCTTTAATTCCACAGAATAAAAAGATTTCCCTAAGGCTTTGCATTGGAGTAACTCAAGGCCACAGCAAATTATAATGGATCTACTTTCCTCAAGACAAATTAACTGCCTAAAATTTTTAAGCTTCGGTTGTAAAAGGATGTGAGAGCTGCCTATACGGGGTAGGCAGGGGCCTTGCAGTGAGAAGTCTTCATCCATGTATCTGATAAAGCTGCTACATGAGAAAGCATTTCAACATTACAATGAGGGCATTCCTAAAAATTCTCCAAGAATTAAACCAACTGTGGAAATACCCCAAAGAAAATGAACACTTGTTTCTATAAAATGTGCATCGTACTATTCCTTGAGCAGGAATAAACCTGTGCCTCGGGTTTAAATGGGACACTTCTTTTCTCTGGTCCACAACAGTCTGAACACCAGTAGAAAAACTAGGAGAGGATTTAGGCACTGCAGCTGAAACATTCCAGTGGGAATGATTCCTTTTCTTAAAAAATGTATTTACAGTGCAACTGTGTTAGAATTAAATAACAGAACTGTATCCATACCCACTTTGGATCCTTAACAACAACAGTCAACTGAGCAAGTTCAAGTTCACCATATACATACAGCAAAATCATTCAATCCCTGTGGAAAAGAGCTTTCATTTAGCTGTTTCAAAAGAATCCAATACTGTTACTTTGGTACTTACTGTCAGCTGATGAGTTGAGTTCTGTTTTGATCTTTGATTTTTCAAGATCTTCTTTATATTCTTTCTTAAGCAATTTTACTATCTTTTTGCTGTAACTTGATTTCTTCACTTTGAAAACTTCTTCATTTTCTTAAAAAAGAAATTAAATAATGTCTGTAGCAACCATTTTCAGGCAGTACCTTCCAACTTCCACAAGATCATATGTGCTTTTTCGCAGTCATCCAAATAGATACTCATACACCCCAAATCATTACATAATTTGAAGTTCTTCCAAATCTGTCACTGGCTCTCAAAAACCTGAAGTATGCTTCATAAATTAACCTCATAAAACACAAATCTGAGACGTTTAAAAAGGCATAACACATGCAGCTGTGTGAAGTTTTCATATATCCTATTATCTTTTTTAAGTCCTCTATTCCAGGAGGAAAATAAAACCATCAAAAAAGCACTTAGTTACTGCATTATTAACATATCTGAAACAAAACATCCAAACTCAAAAGGTTCTGGGTTACAGAGCTGTCAAGTCTGAGTACATCTATATTCACCACAAAGTGACATGTTATTTCAAGACTAAGCTGAAAGCAAAGCGCTTTTCAAAAATAAGTTTGGGTAGGTATCCACCATCTTCGATTCGAAGACTTTAAAATCAAATGCAAACATCTGACCAAATAGTTTCCGCGTTAAAAAAAAAAATCTGGCTGTAGTCCTCTCAAGCAAACGGGGCCAAAGACCAACTGTCTACTTTACTGGAAAGATGAAAGCGTCTTGTAACAACATGCAATAAGATGTACAAGTCAAGTCTTTTTTTTATAACCTGCACTTAAAATTGGCTTTCATAAACACACACTCAACTGGCTGGGAAGTCATGATTTTAGGCTCATTTATGATCCGAAGTCTATATCCACAGCAGCCTGGCTGCTCACATCCGAATGGATAAATGGCCTTAAATTACTATGACACCGTCTCTCTTCATTGTCCAAAAAGCAACGCGAAGAAAGCCAGACATCTGTACCCCTACTGATTTTCACGCGTTAGCAGAGGCTGGTGATTGCAAAGGACTGGCCCAAGGTCACTCGGAACCGGAGCTTCAACTCCGGGATTCTGTTCCCAGAAGTAGGAAGCCATACTAACCCAGCCTTCCTAGTCCCCTATCGGTCCTATCTGGACCGATCCCCCAAGAGACGTGGGCACAGGGACCTGCACAAGACTCGGGAGGCCGTGCCTAGAGCAGACAGGGTACCAAACTCAAGTTTTCCCTGAAACACACTCGCCAGGGCGGGGGATACTGAATTTCCACTTGAAAAACTCGGAAAGACTGAGCTGCGCTCCCACCCCTACGAGTAAGAAATGCACAGGAGGACGGTAAGGAGGAGGCGGTTGTTAAGAAAAGGCTGGTGGCGGCGCGGGAACGCGTCCTCCGCCGGGAGCAGAAGGCCGGAGGCGGAGAAAGATGTGCAGCAGGTCGGGCGCGAGGGGGCTCGGTTCCGGGCTGCGGGGGCAGGACGTCCACGAAACGCGGGGACTAAAGGTGGGGGCCCAGGGTAGGATGCTGGTCTGGGGCGCGAAGCGCGGCGGTTACCTACCTTCCTCCTCGTCCTGGAAGCTGAGCAGGCTGGCCCGAGGCACCTCTTTGTTCTCTCGCGGCCTCTTGCGCGGCTTCAACCCGTTGCCGGGCTCCGCGCCGCCCGGGAAGCAGCCCCCGGCCTCAGCCCCGGAGCCTGGGGTCAGCGCGGAAGGCGGCGGCAGCCCCGGAGCCTGCAGCGACT
>NW_027530213.1:7460102-7622606 GCF_008692635.1 Crocuta crocuta | reverse complement strand
CCGGTTCTTCACCGGTGCCCGGGGGCGGCAGCAGCGGCGGCGGCTCCTGCTCCTCATCGCGCTCTCGCTCCTCCTCCTCCGAGTCATTCCGCTTGCGCACGTTCACTCGCCGGGCCTTTCGGAACATCCCCGCGGCTCGCACGGCGGCCTCACACCCGCTCCCACACGGCGGCCCCGGCAGCTCCGAGCTTGCGACGGCGCACGCGCGCGCTCTCCGGAGCTCGGGCCGGGTCCTGGCTTCCCTCGCTCTACCGCGCACCACCAAGCGCGCACGCGCTCGCGCTCTCACTACGTGGAGGGATCGCCGCGTCTCTCGCGAGAACGTCGGCTTTCTGCACCGTCCTCTGTCGGCGTGGAGGACTGTGGGGGGGCACGGAACTCTGGGGCTCGGGTGCTAGCCGATGGGTCACAAAGAAGATCATAGAGACTAGAGGACAGAGTAGGCTCGGGCGACGGTGCTGCAGTGCGTCTTCCGCACTTACGCAGAGTAGTCACGCGAGGAAACCTCCCGCCAAGCGGTGGGAGGGGCAAATAGAGAAGAGGAGTGAGGGGGAGAGGGGAGGGGAGGTGGGGAGGAGCCAGAAAGAGAAACCAGGTTTAGTAAGGGAAAAGTAAGGTTCCTGGATTGGGACAGGAATTTAGCCGTGATATGGTAATTTTTACTAACTCTCTTGAGTCACACTTCGTATTTCTACAGCTTTGTAGCCACAGAGCCCTTCCAAAAGCATTGAATTTCATGTATGATAAATGGTTTCCTGACCTGGTATCTTAGCCCCTTTATTTCACCGAAGGCAAGCGTGTTTCAGTGCTTTCGAAAGAATGCCAAGTGTACGAGCAGTTCTGAAACATGGCTAATTTCAGAAACGGAAGGCAAGTCGACTTGCCGGAGCGGGGATGGTTGTGACACATTTCAGCCTTGCGTCACAAACGTAACAGCCTCAACTGGCAAGGCCCAATGAGAGTCCTGGACTCGCAGTCTTTGCCGTCGAATCGGCCGACTTGAGGCCTTTTCCTTCCCGTGGGCGCGTATATGTGAATTCCTTTTCATGTCTCAAAATTCAAAAGGCAACAAAGGGCGTTCGCATGGTGCAAAAAGCCTCTCTAGAAGCTTTCCAGCGTGGCAGCAGTTGAAAGTTTCTCATGATCCTCCTGAGATTTCTATGAACAGAAAAGTAAATATATTTTTGTGGATTATGTTTTCTTTTTTTTATGTTTTTATTTATTTCTGAGAGAGAGAGATAGCGTGAGCAGGGGAGGGTCAGAGAGAGAGGGAGACACAGAATCTGAAGCAGGCTCCAGGCTCTGAACCGTCAGCACAGAGCCCGATGCGGGGCTCGAACCCACGAACCGCGAGATCGTGACCTGAGCCGAAATCAGACGCTTAACCCACTGAGCCACCCAGGCGCCCCAAATTATGTTTTCTACACAGTGTGTAAACTGTATGTTTAGCTTAACATAAATTGGAGATTGGTTGTCTCTGTACATAAAGTGTTGGGTTTTCTTCTACCCAGCTGCATAGCGATCTATTGTTGGAATATACCATGGTGTATTAAACCAGCACCATAAAAATTGATACTAAGTTTATTTCCAGTCTTGGCTATAGTAATCAAAGCTGCAATGAAAAGCATGGGGGGGAAAATGGTCTCCTCTGGAGAATGAACTAGAATTGGAATCGCTAGATCCAAAGGCATGCATTTGTAATTTAGCTAATTCTAAATTGTCCCTTATAGAATCTGTGCCAGTTTGTACTCTTACCAGCAAATAGGAGAGGGCCTATTTGCCTACATCCTGTCAAAATTCCACTGGAGATTTAAGTTCCAAGTTGTAGCAGAAGATCCCAAGCTCATCAAGAATTTCTCTGTCAGGCACATCTGCATCTTTTCTCTGATTTTCTTTGATTGGATTTGAGATCTGCCCAGCCAGGACCCTCTTTTGGAACCTGGAAAGGTGATTTAGGCTAAGAGCACCCTCTGTAACACTGTCTTCTGGTTAATAGGAAAAGTTCCTAACAGCTGGCTCTGTTTCTGCTTCCCTTACTCTTAAGTTCTTATATTCTGGCTGTTCAGCATTGATCAATGTTCTGATTCCAACAGAGTGTTTCATAGTTGAAATTGAACCCCAGTTCCCATCACAGAAGATTCAAATTGTGCCTGATCAGCCTCCAGACACCGGAGCCAAGAAACAGATTTGCAGTAATATGATTAGGGTAGAGGTAACAAACATGAAGTTCAGAGCAGAATGTGTTAATACCTTGGCTTAAAACTTCAAAAAGATCTTCCACTATAAAAGTGGTGGTTGAATATGGAGAACCGTCGGGTAAAACACATGTCATTTTAACATGAGCCAAGATAGTAGTAGACAAAGAATGTATTTATAACTTTGACAGTCTACCTATTCAGATAATTAAAGGGCAGAGTTAAACACTTGAAAGTTATTTTGTTGTCCAAGCAAGCCAAAGGTCCTTCTGTAGAGGTTATAGAATTGTGGGAATTAAATTCCTGAAACTGAATAGCTGCTCTGGCTGCCTGTCAGCCAGTATATTATCCAAAACTAAAGATTTTATAAAATGCTTCTGTGCTTGAAGTGTTAAACTAATTTGTTTATTGAATATACTATTGTCATACTGGAATGTCCTTAGCATTCTGGGAAAACAAAGGCCGCTTACCTAGAATTGTTACATCAGTCCTTTTGTTTGAATCAATAAGTTAGTTCAGTTCTTTTTTAAAAAGTCATCTTTCCAAGCAATAATTCTGATTGGTTTCCCTCCCCCCACCAAATTGTGACTTTGCATGGATTAATTGACCCATAAATTCGGATAAAATAGGCAGACCAGTTTCGTGCTGTTTGCTGACTCAGTATTAGACTCTGTAGTCTAGAACAATGGTTACGAAACGCAGGTCTGTGGACCTGTGAAGAGTTTTCCTGAGTCAGCTGCCAAATGAGAAGACGAAGAACAGTCTGTCTGTGTAGAGCAGCCAGATGTCCTTTCTTGGGGAAAAAATGGTCCATTATTTTGAGACTGTCTTCCTCTTTCCAGGTTAGGATACTAAAATCTCCGGGTGCTTGGGTGGCTCAGTGGGTTAAGCGTCAGACTTCAGCTCAGGTCATGATCTCACAGTTCATGGGTTTGAACCCCATGTCAGGCTCTGTGCTGACAGCTTAGAGCCAGGAGCCTGCTTCCAATTCTGTGTCTCCCTGTCTCTCTGCCCCTCACCTGCTCACACTCTGTCTCTCTAAAAATGAATAAACATTAAAAAAAAAAAGATACTAAAATCTCTCTCCTTCCCTGAAACTATGATGGTATATGATAGCATATGTGTTTGTTTTTGCATTCCTTATCTGACAAACTAAAAAGCAGTGAAAGCTAAATTTTTTGTTCTAAAACTTTTATTTGGCGGGTAAAATCTCATAGTCTAGGAGTGCTTGATCTATGAATCTTTCTTTTCTTTCCGAAACTATAACTGAATTATTCTCTTCTGGAAAAATCACTTAATAATTTAAATATCCTTAGAGCTTGCCTTGCTGAAGGCAGTCTTGCATTAACTGAAGTAAAAGGGAAGCCTCACAAGAGAAGGGAGTTTATGTTTTGTTCTCTGCTATCTTCCTATAGGAAGGACCTATAGTAGCACTGGCATGCAATAGGCAATACATATTTGTTGACTGAATGGTACTAAACATTATCTGTTTATTCAATTAGTGATAAATATTTTATCCTATGTTGATATAAATTAACATTTTCTATAGCTTATATCCCTTTATTCTCGAAACAAGATTGCAATACGTTTTTTACAAATTACTGGGTAGATGAGTTCTTAAAGCAGTAAGTTCCCATCAGCCTTTGGGAACTGCCTCTTGTAGGGAGAAAGGCACTCCCCACCCAGGGAAGGCTGGAAGCCTGGGCAAAGGATGGGCACCTGATCCAAGGTGGGCCAATCAGATTCTCTCAAGATTTTGCACTTGAAACCCAGACAATGAGTCCTTGTCTGTGGCTGGAATTGCAATGAACTCAAGAGCCCAAGAAAGCCATAAATTACCATGTCAGTTCAAAAGCTGAGAAAACTAGTGTGCATAGCAGGAAAGAAGAATGCGCTAGAAAGTAGAAGACAAAATAGCAAGTGGGATCCTTATGTATTCCTGGTCCTTGTTCTTAATGCCCTTGAAGCAGGACAGCACTCCCGTCTATAGGCTCCCTGAAATGCCCCCAGAATCCTTAGAATAAACTTCTTTTTTCTTTTGTTGCTTTTGAGGATGTTTTATTGTTTGTGTGTGTTTGCTTAAAATGATTCATGTTTGTTTCCATTAGTTAGAATGGAATAACACTTAGGACCAAAGAATTCTAACAAAATAACTAACAGTTACTTTAATTTTGTAGCAATGTTAATTTTATGTGTGCAATTTATATAAGTGCGGGTTTTTAAAAAAATGTTTACCAGCTTAATAATTCTTCAGCCTTACTGTAGTTGTTTTTAGAGTTTTCTTTTTTTGTTTTTCTTTTTTCAAGATGTCCATACAGATACGTTCATTGGCATTTAAGTCACAAGCAGATGTGAAGAAAGCTCTTTATCTTGCAGGTATACAATTATTACAAGTACAGAGAAACAGTACCCCATCCAGAGCATGTGAATGATCCTATTAAAAATGTTAGAAAATTTCTCAATTCTTTGCCTCAGACTTCTACTGAAATTTTGTCATCGTATCTACTTCCACAAGATTATCTTTCCTTTCGAACCATTATTATTGATGGATTCCAGATTAAAAGATTCAGAAAAAAAAAATTTTTTTTTTGGCCACATTAGAATTTTCAGCGGAGAGATAGTCAACTTTTTAGAATGTTTTGACAATTCAGCTGTTAGGGTGGATTCCTTTGTTTTCTGCAATGACAGTTTCTTCAACAAAAAGAGAGTGAAATTTCTTTTCATCCGAATTTAGAGTGTCATAGTAAAAGTAAACAATGTTTTATTTCCTTGCATGGAAATATTGAGCTTATTCAGTATTTTAAAAATACATCTGCTATTTAATCCAAGTAATTCTATTATTATCCATTTATTCAGCACAACTTATTGAACATCTGCTGTGTTTTAAGCATTGTGTGAGGCAGTAGAAACACAAGTGTGAACAAGATAGATATGTCCTTTTTCCTTCCAGACCTGTATTTGGGTGCTGGAGACAAACAAGTAAATAAAATTAATTACTAATTGCAGTTAATATTATGAATAAATCAATAGGATACTCCATCTTAAGAAGCCCAAATAAAAATGATAGAAATTTTAATTTGATTCATTTATTCCCATGTGTCAAAGGCCATTTAGATATCTTCATCATCAGTAAATATTTAGGGATTTCTAGGATTGAGACAACGTTTTTATTCAAGATTACAATTACTGGCCTCAGGATGGCTCCTTGAGTAAACTCTTCTTAGAATATTTCGTGTAAAATGATGAGCAGTTGAAATCTTTTTCTCCAGGTCAGCATTTTGTATTTCTTTTTTCTTTCTTTCTTTCTTTCTTTCTTCCTTCCTTCCTCCCTCCCTCCCTCCCTCTCTCTCTCTCTTTCTCTCTTTCTCTTTCTTTCTTTCTTTCTTTCTTTCTTTCTTTCTTTTCTTTTCTTTTCTTTTCTTTTCTTTTCTTTTCTTTTCTTTCAACCTCTACACCCAGCATGGGGCTTAAATTCACAACCCTGAGATCAAGAGTCACATGCTCTCCTGACTGAGCCAGCCAGATGCCCCAGTATTTTACATTTCTAGTGTTACTCTGTGAAAATGTGTAATTTTGTACTCCTAGGTACAGATCATGATATTTATATTACACTCATAGTGGATACTTTGTGAATGCATCTAAGAACTATGTTACCAATGCCAAAGCAAAAATAGTAATGCCGCCTCTGAAACAACTCACTCATTCCTGTTAGCTCAGTATCATTCATGGATTGCTGTCTGTCCTTCTTGAGGAACAAGTGAAAAGAAGATATGTTATTAAGGTGAAAAGAAGATACGTTATTAAAAACAACAGTGTGAGAAGTATCTTTTCTAGGTATGAAAGACAAAGTTTCTTCTGTGTTACTGAGTGTAACTAGAGGGCAGAAAGGTGTACAGTAAACAGGTAACCCTGCAGTGTAATTACATAGGGAAGAATCAAATCAAGATTCCAATTCCTTAAAAATTAAGTGGACTTTTGAGGTGCCTGGGTGGCTCAGTCGGTTAAGCACCCAACTTCGGCACAGGTCATGATCTCAAGGTTCATGGCTTCGAGCCCCATGTCAGGCTCTGTGCTGATGGCTCAGAGCCTGGAGCCTGCTTTGGGGATTCTGTGTCTCCCCCTTTCTGCTCCTTCCCCATGCACACTCTGTCTCTCTCAAAAGTAAATAAACATTTAAAAAAATCTAGTGGACTTTTTAAAATAATAATTAAGAAGTACTATGTGACCATTTAGAAACTCAGGAGATGCAGAACAAAAGAAAAATAATCACTTATAATCTTAGCATTTAATTTTTGATGCATTTCCTGCCAGAATTGTTTTATGAACATTCATTCATTTATTCTTAGTGGCTTCATCATTCCCGTACATCATCTACTCGGAGTTAGTTCTCTAACCCCCTCAGTTTTAATAATCATATCCACCACTCTTCTTTGGCTTGCGACCATAATGATTGCACCTTGGACCTTCTCCAAGTCACTGGGAAGTTACTGGGTGGCTTCCAGAACAGTATCACTTCCGTCCTTCCAGTCTGTTTACTCTATCTACCTCCAGTCCAACGGACCAATCACTGTTCACTGCCCATTCTCTTCCTCCTGCCTTTGTTTCCCTCCTTATTGAGGTTGGATTTCATGGGGCAAGATTATAGTCACTCCCTTGCCACAACTTCAACTCTCTTCTCTCCTCCCCTTAGTTATACTCACACAGCAAAACCCTAGCCATAGTTGAGGCAGACCTTTCTGTATCTGTTCCCGATTAGCAACATTCCGGATTTTGTTTTAAATGGACTCCAGACTTCAAATGGACATTAAATACATTAGTTTTCTTTATGATACATTGTTGTCATATGCCTTTCTGTCTGAATCAGAGATGTGAAGTAGCCAAATCATATGTAAGGTTATATGAGATTTTAATAATGTAATCGGCGAGCTCAAATGTATGGATAAGCTGATGGAATGGCATACTCTACAGAGGCTATTTAGTCATCTATTTCATCTGTGAAACATTTATAAATAGCAATAATTAACCTCCTTATACATTTTTTAAAGACAACCTGAACAAATTCTTCAGAATAGAGATTCTATGGGGACACATTCTCCAACCAGAGAAAATTTTACATGACAAACCAATTTCAAAAAGGCAAGCAGTCTTCCTAATTTAAATTTTTTAAAAAGCCTTGACTACTTGGGAACTAATGAGCAGCCACCTAAACCTCTGAATCAAAGAGGAAGTAAAATATGATATAAATTGTCTAAAAACTCTAAAAATTAATAAAAATGCTGATAGTTCCATAAGAAAATATATGGTACACAGCTAAAGGTGTACTCAGAGAAGAGTGTATAACTTTAAACTGTTTGTAATGACAAAAACTTTGATTACAATGAATGATCCAAACTCAGAAATGACAAAACAAAGCAAAATCCTAGCAAAACAATTTGAAGAATGTGGAGAGTAGGATTATTGAGAGAGAAAACTATAATTAATAAATTAGGAAATAATAAAAAAAACAGGAATTATAAAGAAAATCCAGCCCAATTTCAAAGAGCAATATAAAATATACAGACATACCACCCATGACTTTAGATATAGCCAGAGATAAGGAAGAGCCAAATTAATGATGAGAAAATGTTGTACGGAACCCAGCAGTAATACATATGAAGTTCTACAGAAAATGTATTTTCTAGCAAAATATATGCTTCACAAAAGTGACTTAAGAACATAATGGCTCTTCACAAATCAGTAAGCAAAAAGAAGCAGAAAAAAACATTAAAGAAAGAGGGAAATAGAGTCTGGGTTAAAGATATGGGAATGACCACCGAGTTGTTTCCGGTCTTTTCTCCCGTCACCCCAATGAAACCATGACAAAGGCATTAAAATGTATAAATGTATGGCATCAAGGAGATCATGAAAGAGCCTTCTGCACTTGAGAGATCTCAGTAAATTTATCCAGTAGTTTTAATATGTGTCCTTGGTTAAGTGTAGTCTCCCACAGCATGAGATTAGTACACAATCTCTCCTCAAAGCCTTTCTTGTGTCCCCAAGTAATAACTACACAACTCTTTACTGAAAAGATAGGACCATCAGAGGGAACCACATCTACAAACCTGCTTGTGTCTCTGCTCCTCTCCCTTGCCTTCACTCATATATAGATCAAAAAAGAATCCTTCTTCCTGTCTAAGAGTTATCTATCAAGGTATGCAGTGTGTTCTCTTTTTTTTATGTCTTTATTTTATTTTGAGAGAGAGACAGAGAGCGAGTGGCGGAGCGGCAGAGAGAAAGGGGGACAGAATCTGAAGCAGGCTCCAGGCTCTGAGCTGTCCCACAGACTGTGAGATCATGACCTGAGCCTGAAGTCGGGCACTTAACCGACTGAGCCACCCAGGCGCCCCAATGTTCTCTTTCTTTAAGGACTTCACTCTACTGGCTATCCCCTCTGTCTCCTGCTTCCCGTCAGCACACACACCTACTTTAGTGTGCTCCATCCTACAACGTCCTCGGATGTCTCACCCCAGCTCCCTTTCTCTGGTCCCCTTTCACAGCTGAACTTCATGCATTTGTCTCTATTCACTGCCTGCACTTCCTCCTCTCCCAGTTTGACTTCTGTCTCCACAACTTTGCTAGCACTCCACTTTCAGGGGCACCAGTGACTTACCGCTTACAAATCTAGAGGTTACTTCTATGTCCATCTTATTTGACCTATGAACAGCCTTCAACCCCAACTGACACCAGTCTCCTGCTTGAAACACTGTCCTCTCAATAGTGTGCTGGAGCTGGCCCACCTGGGCTTACAAGAGCTGATTATGCAATCTCTTCTCAACCTCATGTTCATTGATGTCATGCTGTGGCTTCAAATTGGCCACGGTAGGAGGATTCCTAGCATGGAAATCAGCATGTGTCTCAAACCAGATCTCTTTTTCCTGGAGAGCTGGTTATTAAACATTTACCAGAACACCACTGCTTCAAAAATACCCCGGGCTCATGTTATTTCCTTTTGCACTAACCTGGCCAGCCCTTTAGGGGATCTCCTTCAAATGATCACCAAGCTGATGGGTATGGAGGAGGAGGGCACTTGTTGGGATGAGCACTAGGTGTTATATATAAACCAACTTGACAATAAACTATTTAAGAAAAAAAATGATCACCAAGCATTCAAAGGCTTTGTTGTTTGATCGGGGGGGCCTCCCTTCCCCCCCCTTTTTTAACTTCTCTCCTTAGGTGATTGAACTAAATCATATGGCTTTAATTATTAACATAAAAAGGATGACCTTAGGCCTATGACCAATATGGACCAGGCAGTTGAATTGAATTAAGTGGATTGAAGTTGAGTTCAGTTAAGCAGCAACTAAATAGTCTCCTTTTGAGAAATTCCCCCTGGCTTGCCCTAAGCCCAAATGGACACTGAATGCCTGACCATGTGATCTAGCTGCCCCGATGAACTCAAGTTATCCGATCTACCAAAATATAAAGTTGGGCATGCAAAACAGCCCTCCGAAAATGAGTGGAAGTGATACATATGTGATTGGATGCCAGCAGATCTTGAAGACACAGGTAAGTTGGAGCACACTTGTTCCCCAAGCTTTGTCTCTCGTATTCTTGATGTACTGCTACCTGTCCTTCGAAGCACGCCTATGGACTTGAGGTATTCCCAATGACCAAATGATTAGGGAAGAAAATATCATGGTTCCACATGATATGCTGGCTCCACCTGAAGTGTGCTTCAGAGCATCATATGGCCCCAGTTAGGAGTTGACCTGAAGGAAGCCATGAAGGGAAATCCTCCCAGCTCATCTGGTTGCCTGCTTTGCTTGGGAAGAGCACAGCTAGAAGAACAGATCTATTCTGAACTCAATTAATAGTCACTAATGGTTTGGTTTGATTACCACTTCTCAACTGGGGTTCCTCAAGAGAATCAGCCTCAATGCCCTAAGGTGTCCATTTTATGAAATAAATTAGCTTATCTTTAATGCATCTAGAATTAACTTAGCTGGTATGCATCTAGGTATGTTCCATCTTGGGAGAATAGGAAATTAGTCACTCAAATCATTTTCTACATGGTTAATTCTCTTGCAGAAGCCAGACTGTGAAAGGCTGGGGCGAATGGTCAGAGACTTGGAAGGAATGTGGGGATGAGGGGTATGGATAGACTCAGAAGAAGCACAAGGAGGGAGGTATTTGTGTCTGTGTGACTACTCCCTAGTCCACCCCGTCCCACCAAAAAGGATGCTCTCAATGACCAGGTGGATAAGATGACTTATTCTATGGATACCAGTTTACCTCTTTTCTCCAGCTACTTCAGTGTTTACACAGTGAGCTACTGAACAAAGTAGTCATGGTGTCAAGGATGAAAGTTTTGCATGGACTCAACAATGTGGACTTCCTCTCACCAAAACTGATCTTTTTAGTGCCCAACCTGTCAGAGACCAGTGTTGATCCCCTAATATAAAACATTCTCTGGAGGACCAGCCATGTTCCTTATAGTAGATCCTTCCCATCAATATGAGGAAGCTATTTGTCCTCACTGGATAAGCTAGATGCTTATACTATGGATTTCTTTCCGTCTGTGATGGTTAATTTTATGCATCGACCTGACTAAGGTAAGGGAAGCCCAGAGAGCTGGTAAAATATTATTTCTGGGTGTATCTGTGAGGATGTCTCCCATAGGGGTAAGATCACCCTCACCAATATGGATGGGCACCATCCAATCTGTTGAGGGCCTGAACAGAACATAAAGGAAGAAAAGGGGTGGATGCATTCATTCTCTCTGCTTGAGCTGGGACATCTGTTTTCTCCTGGTTTTTATTGCTATTGTTTTTCCCCAGTCTAGGATTCAGTAAAGATTGTATATTATGTTAGTTGTCATAGCTATTTAGTTTCCTTCATTCTAGGACCATCTCTCTCTCTCTCTCTCTCTCTCTCTCTCTCTCAAAAATAAGCAAACATTTTTTTTAAGCAAACATTTTTAAAAAATCATGAGTTGGTGATACATTAAGATCCAAACCCAGCTGCTACTGTTCCTCCCCTTGTCTCATATTTCCTACTGTTAGAGCTCTGGGTCTCCAAAACCTTCAATATATTTACTCTTTTACACAATCCTATAATAACACCAAATCGTTTTAAAATTGTGCCAATACTGCTACTAACAAGCCTACTAAGTCAAGTTCATAATTTCTTTGCAGGTTTTAAAACTAATATTGTTTTATATCTTCTATTTGAAAAATTTTAAAATAAATGTGACAAAATGTTTATATTTGTCAATTCTGGATGATGATTACATGAGTGTTGGTTATATTATTCACTTTTTTTCTTTTTAAAGGTTTTTATTGAAGTAGAATGTGATAAAGAAAAGTACATTTTCTCTAGGTGAATGACTAGATGAATTTCTACTAGTTGACGTATGTGTGTTTGTGGGGGAAGGTGTTTCTCTATGGGAGATATAAAAAAGTAGAATTGGCTTCTAGCTTGTTTGTTTTTAAGACACATTCCTAAATTGTACATGAGAGTGGCTGTATCAGTTTATTCTCCCACCAACATTAAATGAGAATATCTATTTGCCTACAAGTAAGACTGAACTTGATGGTCAGTAAGTTTTTTCTGCCAATTAAATAGATGAAATACCATTGTCCCATTGCCTTGCTCTTAGTAGAGGTAATTTTTTATTCAGTCATTGGCTGTTTGAGTGTCATCTCATGTGAGTTGCATGTTTATTTATTTCCCTAGTTTTTAATAGGTTGTTGATCTTTTTTCTTTCCCATATTTTAAAGTTGTTTTGTAGTTTCATTTTAATATTATCCAACTTAACATTAGGATGTTGGTTACAAGATTAGGCTGTAGCTTTAAACAGTAAGCCCTTATTGCAGCATTCATTTCTATAAAAATACTCTTTAAAAAAAGGTTTATTTATTTATTTTGAGAGAGAGAGAGAGAGAGAAAGCAAGTACAGGAGGGACAGAGAGAGGGAGAGAGAGAATCCCAAGCAGGCTCTCTACTGTCAGCACAAAGCCCTCCCCATGCAGGGATCGATCTTATGAACTGTAAAATCACGACCTGAGCCAAAATCAGACACTCAACTGACTGAGCCACCCAGGCACCCTATATAAAAATACTCTCATTGAGTTTTACCTATTGCAAAACTGATGTATATTTACTCAAAAAATTTTAGGAAATCAAGATACCCAGGAAGGAGAAAATGATAATCCCTTTTAATATCATCACCCAGATATAATAGCGTTAATATTTTACTATGTATCCTTCTCATCTTTTTTGTTTTACTCTGTACAGCATTTATTAAATTTCTTTCCCTTTTCCCATGGATTTGTGATTTTATTCTTAATATGTACTGAATTTTTAAAATGCGGAAACTGTTTTAAGCTGTCCTTAGCACTTTTATTTGTCTGCATGGATTGTAGGCTTATTACTTAAATTGGTGAACTTGACAATGCACTGTGCTCTCCACAGAGCCAGCTCTCTTTCTTGGAGGCTAGCTACATCAGGTAGCCTGATGACACTTGTGTGTCATTTGGAGTTCTGTCTCTGGACTTAAAAATTGGGGGGCGCTTGGGTAGCTCAGTCAGTTGAGCATCTGACTCTTGATTCCAGCTTAGGTCATAATGCCAGTGTTGTGGGATTAAGCCCCACATCGGGCTCTGTGCTGCCTGTGGAGCCTGCTTGAGATTCTCTCTCTCTCTCTCTCTCTCTCTCTCTCTCTCTCTCCCTCTCTCTCTCCCCCTCCCTCCCTCCCCCTGCCCCTCTCCCCTGCTCTCTCTCTCTAAAATGAAAAAAATTTTTTTGATAGCAAAAGGGCTCAGCATAAAACAAAAAGGCCTCTTTGCATCATTTTTCCTGTAACAAATCAAATCAGATTTACAAATGTCCTCCTGTAGATTCTGGAGAAATAGATCCAATAGTTATTAGAGAGTATCTCTGGGAAATTGATTCCCAGGTCCCATTTTTAATTTAATGTGTGTAAAATGCTATTAATAGCTTTCTTGATTCTTTTGTTCCTTCCTTCCTTTCAGGAGCCCTTCATGGGTATACTCAAGAACTTTAACACCTAATTCTTTTCTGTCATGAGGCCTTAGATTCCTCACCCCTTTCCGCCCAATCTCCCACCTTAAGGGCTTTTGGGATCATGATTACAGATGATTACAGTTGCAGAGTGGGTTACCACATGGAAGAAGAGTGCAAGTGTCATAAATTTCTCCCCTGTAGCTCTGAAAAATGAGGAATTTAGACATATCAATACTGCAAGTGACCTTCTGCAACCCCAAAGTCATGGTCTTCACCCCATTCCTTCTGCATCTCTTTCTACCAGTCACTGGGGTGCTGGGGCACTCTTGCACTGACTCACCAGAACTGACTGTTAACTTTTCAGGAATCTTGCAAGCTGGTTGTTTAATACAGACATTATTAAAAATTAAATTATATGAACGTATAAGTGAATAACATAAAACCAAAGATAATCCTCAAAACTCACCACCTTCTCATTATTTCCTCTTGAGATTACTAGCGCCTATTGCATTGTGGGTAGAAATGCTATATAATCCCATCCTACTGCGCCTCTTTGCTCACCTCTGTGTTCCATTATCTGTCTTGGTAGCTTGAAATTGGTTGTGATGTCAGTAGTTGCACCACTGAAATTGGAAAACACTGCATATCGGAGTTTGATTTGTTGTTTTGTTGAGCGTGCTGGAGAAAATGTTAACAATGCAGACTGAACTTGAAAGTGCATCATGTCAGTAGCCATAACATTCCGAATAGGCCTCCAAATTAAGGGAATATTCCTCCAGTAGTTGAAAAATATCATTCGATTCAGCGAAGAAGTTGCTTTCATCATTGGCTGACAAATGACATTCCCACAAAAATCTTTGTTAACTTTCCTCTTACTGCTAGCATAAAGAAAACTATCGACCCAACATTCATGCCAGAACTATACTGACTCATCAATCACAACTCTCAGTTGGCTTCAGACACAAGAGTTTGGCAAAAATCACCTAAAGCGTTCTTTGGGAATTAATTATGTACATAGAATTTACAATAAAGAATGCTATATATTTTATTGTCATTTGGAAATTATGTGCTACACATCATTTATACCAGCAAACTGTATAGTAAATTTGTGTACATATATATCTATGTACTTTTTTGGGGGTGGGCAGGGGAGAGCTAGCTGTTCAACTGTTACCAGCACACCACTGATCAGAGGTGGCAAACGGCTAGCCCCCACCTTAAGGGGACCACTGACATGGTTGGTTTGACCACACAGTGTGACTGAAAGTAGCCAGCCAGCAAACAAGAAAGTGAAATAGTGTGCCAACATTTACAAATTGTGAGATTTCACATAAAAACCTGGAATTCCTAATTTTCTTGAAGGATGGAACCTGGCCCCATGGTATTCTCCCACAGCGACACTCAGTGGGAGCTGAGCTTCCGTGGACCCTTCAGATGGGGTGTGGACTCGAAGTCTGCCACCCTCCCTGCTGCTCCCTGCTGTCTTTCCAACCCTCACCCTGCACTGAGCACCAAGTACCATCTTCCCCACGTAAGCGCTTCTTGCTTGTCCTCCGTCAGCTCAATCCAAACCACATTTTGAGGCCAGAAATCTGGCAACTTCAGGCTTGACTGATTACCATATTAATTTTCCTCATCTATTGATCGAAGTCCCATTGATCTACAATGATTTCTTACGAGAACCACTTACAACGTCTGTGCAAGAGCTTCGAAATGATTCAAAGCCACCAAACGGAAGCAATGCGTATCGGGATGCTCATAATTTCCAACACTTAATTTTACACTTTGTTGATAAAAGCCAATTAAAATTCAGGGGTTTTCTTACATTTTCAGCTACCCATGACAGTAAATATATTTATTATTCATCCTTTCACTTATATCCTTCCTGCCTTCCTTTTTCCTCCTATTTTTTCCCTTGTCTTTTTCTGTCACTTTAATCTTACCTCTCAAGTACAATGTCAGTAATGAGGTCATTACATTATTCTATTAAAAATTCATACTTCGGTTGTCGTTTTGGCCTAATTTAAATACTGACATTATGGACTCATGCTAATTAGCCCAAATGGCCAAATCCCCCACCAATTAAGCAAATGTAGACGTTTCAGGTTATTTCGGTTACCCTATGTTTAAGGTGAAGAGAAAAATGTAGTGAATGTGATCTGAAATCAGCAACCTCAAGATATCCTGTTATTTGATAATAAAACTCTTACCTTTATCACATTATGAATGCAGTCATGTTTCTACTTCCTCCCACATTGGGCTTCGACATTTGTATCATCATCATGGATCCTTTACATTCTATCTCAATGGTAAACTGAGTCTGTGAGGAAAAGTTTTCTTTGTACCCTGGGGTCAGTTTACTTTTTTAAAATTTTTAAATATGTTGCCTCGGTTCCTTCTGTCACCACATACAAGGTCCTTTTGTGTCAACCATGTCTGATAAAGTGTCTTAACTTTCCAGAATTAAACATCCAAATGGACTAAACGTTCTTTTGTCAATTATCTTTTAGTAGTATGAGTGTTTGTGCCCGTAAGAATCACGCTGTAAATGGGGCGTCTGGGTGGCTCAGTCGGTTAAGCGTCCAACTTCGGCTTAGGTCATGATCACACGGTTCGTGAGTTCGTGCCCCATGTCAGGCTCTGTGCTGACAGACAGCTCAGAGCCTGGAGCCTGTTTCAGATTCTGTGCCTCCCTCTCTCTCTGACCTTCCCCTGCTCTCTCTCTCTCTCTCAGAAATAAATTTAAAAAAACCATTAAAAAAAAAAATCACGTTATAAATGATTATTAGGTTCCCAGACTCGATTAGTAGGTCCCCTCTGATTTCTGGAGGGGAAAGAAGAGGGGGAGGAGCCAGGGGAGGGGGAGAAAAAACCAAAGTGATACACCAGGGACTAAGAAGAAGGCAAAGAAAGAAAGAATGAAAGCAAAAGGTATACAAGAGAAACTCCCTGGGTTTAGGCCTTGCTCTAAGCAAAATGTTGAGATCTACGCCATTGGTGTTTGTGTCCCCTGACTTTCTGTGTCTGTATCACACTCCTCAAACTCCAGTGCTCTCATTGGGTCCCCTAGGATCCCACCCTAACCAGGCCTGCTCCTCTCTCAAAACTCCCCTTTCTCAGTGCAGACGCATCTAGCAAGGTCTTGGGAAAATATCAGTCTAAAGAGAACCAAATCATTTTGTGGACCACATAGTCCTAAAGCATCTGAAATCTAGCATTCTCTTCCTAGGGGAAATCCAGTCAGTGTAACAAAATGAAGCAAAAAAAAAAAAAAAAAATTAAGGCAGTGTTTTCAAGGTTGATGGCTTTCTTGGGGAGGCGGGGCGGGGAGCAATCCTCTATGCTGAGTCCCACTACACAGTCTGGACTGCTTTCCCCATTTCCAATCTAACGATTCTCCACAGACTCCCAGGAGCCCAGACCTGGCCTCTAGCTAGCTCACAACACATTCTGGGCTCAAGGAGATTTTTTTTTGTTTTGCTTTGCTTTGCTTTGCTTATTGGGCTTTGTTTTTGTTTGTTTGTTTCTATTTATTTTGTTTTTCAAAACAGCTCCCATGTTGGGCACGGAGTGGAACAGAGAGGGCTGGCTGCGTACACGGCTGTGCTGTGAATGGGGGCCAGGCAGATGGGAAGTTGTGGGTAAGGATACCCATGGCCTTGTTCCCAGGTCCTTTTTCAAGTTATCCATAGTTTGACAAAGTTTCTGGCGGTTGGAACCTTCTACAATGTTAGTAAATGAACGTGACCACATAGCTTTTGTTGCTCAAAATCGGGAAGGTCTCAAAGTAAGAAAAGTGGGGAAGACTGTTGGCGGTGTTGGCAACGTTTTCAATACTGTATGCTTTTAAGGATGACTTCCTGTTGAAAAGTGCCATATCTAAGAACGAGACATACATACACGTCTGCCAGCCTCTGGGTAACCGCACCGGCTTCTCCCTGGGTTCATTCTCCCTGCCGTGGTCAATGAGCAAGCTCTGGTCCGGTGCTGGCCGCTGGGCCTCAGTGCTGATGCGAAGCCGCTTCAGGCCGCAGATAGCCAGGTATTCGGTGGGGAGAGTGTTGGGACCGCACAGAGAAAGCTTCAGGTCCCGGACCAAGGTGAAGTTCAACAAGAGACCCAGTGCGGATGCATCCGTGAACCAGATGGTCAGACGGTCATTGTAGCTGGCTTGCTCTATTGCGGCGGGCAGGACGGTGTTGCAGCTGCACATCAAGTTGGCCAAACTGTAGTCACAGTCCCGGACGTCTGCCGCGCAACTGCAGTTCCGAATGGTGTTTTCCTTTGTGAAGATCAGGGTGCTGTTCTTCTGACCTCCTGTGAAGCAGTCCAGGACAAGGAGGCCCAGGGCGCTGGTCAGCAGGAGGCTGTGCCCAGAAGGTGGGGCCATCCTTGTGTCAGCGTGGGCCAGTAAGTTTGTGTCTCCCCTTCGTGAGCCAGTTCATCGCAATTCACCTGCAACACACATAGGCAGCTGTGTTATTGCAGGCTCTTATCAGAAACATATGGTTCGTGGGGCGCCTGGCTGGCTCAGTTGGTAGAGCATGGTACTCTCAGCCTCGGGGTTGTGAGTTTGAGCCCCAAGTTGGGTGTAGAGATTGCTTTAAAAAATGTGAAGCAGGGGCTCCTGGGTGGCTCAGTCGGTTAAGCATCCCACTTTGGCTCAGGTCATGATCTCGTAGCTCGTGAGTTCAAGCCCCACGTCATCGGGCTCTGTGCTGACAGCTCAGAGCCTGAACCCTGCTTTAGATTCTGTGCCTCCCTCTCTCTCTGCCCCTCCCCTACTCATGCTCTGTCTCTCTCTCTCTGAAAAATAATAAACATTAAAAAAAAATTTTAATATGAAGCTTACGGGAATGGAGCCCCCTCAATAATCCATTATAAACGTTTCTCTCTTGTGGTTCTATCAAAGGCAGGAAATGCATGGAACCCAAGTGCAGAAATGATCTTTTCTCAGAGGCTGTGAGAGGCAGTAGCCACCTGCTCGTGCGAGGCATAAAACTCCCCGTGATGTCTGCTGGGAAACTAACACACCAGCAGCAACAAGATGGGGTGCCAGAGATGAAACCCAGGGCACCTTGTCTGTGGGCAGGGATCTGTGGCGCTCTGAGCATGCACACTCTCCAAACATCTTGTTACTTGTATTGAGTCCTCAACACCCCCTCAAACATGCACATTCCCTCCTCCCCTCAATATCTGACTTCCTGGAATTCAGGAGACAAACAGTTCCGTGTTGGATTCAGCTGTCCAAGCACTACCTGTTAAACAGCATAGCTTGAATACCAGTGAAACATTTAGTTAATGGTAAACTTTAATTTCTAACTAGACAAACATGCCCGCATCATATTAATCTGTTTATAGATCCATTGATACTTTCCTGATCTCCCAGAAATATAAGTATTAGAGTAGATTTTATTGTGTTAATAGACAATGAAAACACTAATCACACACCAATTAATTGCAATGAACTTGTTTATCTCCTCCTTTCCCAGATCATCTGTTATAAATTGATTTCATCAAATAACTTAGTGTAGGACCCAAAACTAAGCAATATATCAGCACTGTTAAAGGACCTAAGTAAGATAAGAATGCATGTGTAGTTTAAGGAACAACACCAATGTCCAATTTGGAGGAAAATGCCTTAAGTACTTGGTATATAACAGATGTGTGGTGTTCTTTTATGGGTTGGAATGAGACATACATTATGAAATAGGGTGCCATGTTCCAGTTCTTGCAAGAATAATTACATCTCCTGGGGCTCCTGGGTGGTGCAGTTGGTTAGTTAAGTGTCTTGACTCTTGATCTTGGCTCAGGTCATGATCTTGCAGTTCGTGGGATAGAGCCCCATGTTGGACACTGTTCTGACAAGCAGAGCCTGCTTGGGATTCTCTCTCTCCCTCTCTCTCTGGCCCTCCCCTGCTCACTCACTCACTCTCTCCCAAGATAAATAAATAAACACTAAAAAATTTAATTAAAAACAAGAATAATTACACTTCCCCTGAGTTAGCTGATGGCTGACCAAAAGATACAAGACCAAAGATATAATTCTCTTAATCTGCGTGTACAAAGCACCACACATGTGAAAAAATACTTGGAATAAGACTTCTGGCTCAGAGAGTCCAGCGCTGGTGATAGGTCCCCACAAGAAGTGCTGGGGAGGGACAGCTGAGTCAGTCTGAGGAGCTGAACATGTGTCCAAAGAAGGTGGTGGGGACAGCAGGAAAGGGGTGAGGCAGACACGCAACGCTTTGGGTGCAAGACAAGGCCACAAGGTCACAAAGCAAAAGAATCCAAGGGAGGCAAGGCTAAAAATGCTGGGCTCAGGTGGGCAGGCAGAAAGCACAAGTTCATCATCAGGTGGTTGGAAACTAAAAATAGGCTCAGCCAAGTACACATGGACAGGAAGTGAGACACTAGTTCACAGGAATCATAACCTCATTTGTTCATTCATTTGCTCATCCATTCATTCATTCACTCATTCACTCAGCAAATGTTTCTTGGGAACTCACTAGCTGGCAGGCGCATTGCTAGCCCTGGGGATAGAGCCCAGAAGACAACAAGGGTATAGAAGTTGTGTTCAAGAGACTTGATTTTGCTTCCAGCGCCCAAGGCAGGCCAGGCCTGCATGTGAGGACCACGGGCCTGTGGCAGCAGAAAGGAAAGGGAGTCAAAGTCAGAAGTTGGGGAGGGCTCAGCACGGGCCATGTGTCAAGGCCAAGCGTAAGACACAAAGATGAACAAAACCTGTACCCTTCCCTCCAAGGGTTTATAAGCAGAAGAGGAAGACAAATACGGCAGGATTGAGAAAGGAACTATTGAATGTATGCATGGTTATAGGAACGTAGCAGAGAGACAGGTTAAAGTCCATCTGGGGGACGGAATAAGGTGCTTTATATAGTGTTTTGTGTTGACTTTGAAGTTGTTACAGGGTTTTCTTAAAGGATGTATTCATTAGTGCATTTTGTCATAAAAGAAAGGACTTTGGGAAATGCTTCCATAGAGCCAGAATTCTTCCTGAACATGAGGTTTAACAGTTTTAAATAGTTTGAGGATGCAGTGGTAACTACCCCACTTAGTAAGGAGCAGTGACTAACTTATTAATTACAAGATAATTTTAGATGATCGGTTGTCCTCGATTCTGCTGGAGGTTTCTAGGACTTCATGCCCCAGTAACCCTTTCATCCCGGAACTGAGAAAGCTGTCATCAATACCATGGGCTTGCTCTGATCTCAGCCTGGAGGGGAAAGGGTGGTAAAAGGGGTCCATCCATCAGCCCAGAACCTGGTGAGAAAAGTGTCTGCTTCATTTTCCAGGTGCTGATATCATTCAGAGACATGCTCGGAAGAAGGAAAGAGGCAGGCAGGGAAACAGACATTGATTTCCCGAAACAAGGCCCTGTTCCTTGCTGTGCCCCTGACCATAATGGGGGCGGTACTATGGGGAAAGAAACTATTGTTTTCCTCTGGGGGGTGCTCAGCTTGTTAGAAGGGAAACCTTGAGCTAAGGGTGACTGTCTGGTCTCCAGAAGCACGGAGCTTGCCCTACAATGAAGCCAACACAAAGGAGAACAAGCAAGAAACGCAGACACATTTCTAACAACCTTTTTTGAGCACTGAGATCAAGCCATGCCTGACATCCTTTCTTGATTTTTGAAATCTGTGAGCCAAAAATTTTCTTGTTTTTCCTAGTCAAACCAGTCTGAATTGGATTTCTGTAACAAGTAGTGAGAAAAAGTACACTGACATTTGGCAAACTATTCCCCTCCCCCCCCATTCATTCAATATACCTTTGTTGAGTCCTTGCTCTATGCAGGGCACTGTGCTAGAAACTGAGAATAAAGCCAAGAGGAGCTCCTTCCAGGGGCTATACCTCAGTGGAGGAGGTGCTTGAATTCATAATCACAGTAGAGTGTGATAATCAGTATAAGACCATTTTGTATGGGGTATCGAGTCTACATCTAACTTTGCCTGGAAATGGAAGGTGCCATAATAAGCTTCATGCAAGAGGTGGTATCTGAGGTGGGGAATAGTTCTTGAGTGAGAAAAAGAAAAGAAAAAGTTATCTATATAGTTAGCACAGGGCGATCAGAATCTGAAAAGTCCAAAGTGGGACAGAAGTGAGCACCTGGTGGCTCAGTCAGTTAAGCGTCCGACTTCAGCTCAGGTCATGCTTTCTCGGTCTGTGGGTTAGAGCCTCTGTGTTGGGCTCTGTGCTGACAGCTCGGAGCCTGGAGCCTGCTTCCAGTTCTGTGTCTCCCTCTATCTCTCCTCCTCCCCCACTCACTCTCTGTCTCTCTCTGTCTCTCAAAAATGAGTAAATGTTAAAAAAAAAATTTTTTTTTAAAGAAACCAAGCAAAGGTAGGACAGAGAGATTGATGGGCGATGGGGAAGCTGGTGGGAGAGGGGAGTGGAGGGGTCCTGTTGGGCGGAGCCTTCTGACTTGCTCTGACTCATCATTTCCTCAGTACCCTTGCTTGTTGTGTGCCCATCATCAGGATGTGTTCCTGTGTCCTAAGAGGAGTCCCCTCTGCCACCACCCCCCCCACTGTGGGCAGGGCCTTAGCACGGGGCAGGGGCAATGTGACGTATCTGTGCCATTTTGTTAATGTCACGCTGGATTCTGTCCACAAATGAATAAATACATAGTGAAACTAGGGCAAAAGGTGATTCCTCCCTTACATTACAGTCTGAGGCCACTAAGGAGGTGTGGGGGTGGGGCGGGGGTGCTCTGCTCCATGTCACAGAGGGGCTCAAGCTTTCATCCACCGCTCTATCGTCTCCCAGGCCTCCAGATTCTTTGTGGGATTTTTGTTCACATTTTACTGACCAGAACTCAGCCACATGGCACCCCCTCTAGGCAAGCAGTTTGGAAACCGAGTCCGGCACTATGCCAAGGGAGAACGGGACGACACAGGTATTGGTCGGCACTAGAAATTTCTGACAAGCATAATAAATGGTTTTATGTAACCATCACAAACGCCCAGGTGGTATCCATCCACCTAAGTTTTTCGGCAAGATGTGAAAAGCCATGTGTGATCATTAAATCTCGGAGCCTTTAAATCACTGCACATGTCGAAAAACCAGAGCTACTATTTGGATCAGTTCAAATATGAGCTTTATATTGCAACTAAAGAAACCTCGGTAGTAATTAATACCAACAAATTAGCTGCGTGAAAGCAAAGACTCTGAAGGGAGCAGATACGGACACCAGTTACTTCAAAACAAATTCCACACAGATTCCTTCTCAATCTAGGATTACACCCAACATTTAGATAATGTTTATACTTGGCTCCAAAAGGAATGTTTCAAACTGCACTAGTTCTGTTTATAAGAAGATATTACTAGCGAGGAGATTGTGTGTCATTGGGAGGGGAGCATTTGGACCGTTTGCCCAAAACAGATTTGAAAGGTCTCGAATGATGATGGTTTGAACTCTGTAGTCTCAACACAAAAGGGAAAAAAAATTGTGGGAAAACAGTGGTATTCCCCAAATTCTAACAGCAACTAGAAATTAGGAGTGATTTCAAATTTTTAATTGAGAAATGAGTTTAATTTGAAAATAGAAGTGATTTTTTAGTTTAAAAGTGGAAAGGCACTTAGGGAAAAGTCTCAGTTGAATGAACCGGGGTCAATAAGAAGACCAGAAACTGATGAGATCCTCCAGAAAGAAGCAGATGGCCCAAAAGAGAAACTGAACCACAGGCACAGGAAGAGGGGCAGAAGATGGCTAGTGCCCGGGCACTTCAAAGAAACCCACTTTGCAGCCAGGACTTGGGCAGCTAGGCAGGGGTGTCTCAGACAGTTGCCCAAGTGTGTTTCTGCAAGACTCCTTGAAGATTCTGAGGGGGAGAAGATGAGAGAAATTCCAGAAAAGGAGATAGTTTGGAATTTTAGGTATATCTCACCGAGTGAGACATACACCTTACTCTTGCATACTTTATCAAAAACGTACCCAGCATTAAGACCGAGAGCAGTTAAGATGGCCTCGCTCCCTCCAGGGGTTGAATGGGCTGCCCAAGGAACTCAGCATGTACTAAAGAAGCAAAGAAGTAGGCAGCTAATTATAGGGCAATGTGATTGATGAGCACTTAGTAATGACATGAAGCAAGTATTGGGCAGAAGGAGAGAGAAAGACTCCCCAAAGAGGTGCTATTAGGGCCAGGCACAGAAGGGTTTGGGGGGAAGGGAAAGGGTAGAGCTGCAACTGGAAGGGTCACTTGAGCCAAATTTCAGAAACTGAGTACTTGGCGGGTCTGGGGCCCATGAGCTGAAGCACAGGAAAGACAGGGTTAGACAGGACCGACTCCAAGTTCAGGGGTTTAGTCTCCAAACCCTTCTGCCTCTTACCTCATCAATAAAAACTTTAAAAAACTTTCCCCAGTGGGGCGCCTGCTTGGCTCAATCAGTTAAGCATCCAACTCTTGGTCTCGGTGCAGGCCATGACATCACGGTCTGTGAGTTCAAGCTCTGCCTCGGGCTCCATGCTGGCAGCTCAGACCCTGCTTGGGATTCTCTCTCTCCCTCTCTCTCTGCCCCTCCCCTGCTCACTCTCTCAGCCTCTCTCAAAAATAAATAAATAAACTTTAAAAATAAAAAACCCTCCCCCAAATGTGTAACTTTTTATTTATGAAGGCATTATAACTACCCAATTTATATATTGTGTACATGGTGAGCAATACACACAGAACAGAATTTTTAAAATTTGAGACAAAACATAAAATGAAAGTTTGAGTACCTTCAGCTCTACCCCCACTGGCTTGGCTTGTGCACTCCCTTGGCTGCAAACACCCCCTCTGGAGGCCCCTGAGAGAAGCCAAAAGGAGGCGCTGAAGGTTTATAAGCAGGGGACACCTATTTAGTTCTGTGCGGAAGGAAGGTCATTCAGGCACCGGGCAGAGATGACATGGGAATAGAGACAGAGAGAACACAATGAGCTCGAAGTAAGAGAACACTTCCGTATTTTCTTTGAAGGTTTACCTCTCTCCATTTGCTGACTCCTTCTCACTCCAGCTCCCCCGATATATCTGTGTCAGCATCTCGAATCCTGGGGCGGGTGGGGCCGCCCGAGACGGGAGGGTGCCGGAGGCAAGGATGAGGACATAGCTCCTGCCCGAACTCCTTGGAAGGTGGTGTGCGAGGCAGGGGCTCTGAAGCGGACAGCGCGGGAGAGCATTCCCTGTGTCCTTCTGAGCATCCCGACGGGGCTCAAGATGCCCACTCTGCCCCTGACACTCACGCGAAAAGCACAGTTCATTTTCTGAGTCAGGGGCCTCTTGGTGATTTCCTTAGACCCGCAGCGAGACCAGCTGCTGGCAAGAGATGTCACAGGCAAGGTTGCGGAGGTGGTCCGGTATCTTTCCTGTCCCCAGGGGCTCCTTCATCTCAATTCCTTGGTCAAGGCTCATCCACGCTTTCCAGATGCCTGGTGCTAAAATCCCACCCTCACATAGAGGTCTAATGGCACTCGGTTAAGCCTGGATCTGGATTTCAATGAACACATTCTTGTTCAAGGGTGTTTGCCCTTTAGGCCTTATCCCTGCGTGTCCCTTGTTAAAGGGATAGCAAGGATTAAATAGGAAGTATGGGAGAAGTGTGGGGCGGGGGCTCCTCTCGAGGACCCCAGAATGGAGGGATCCCGTTCCCGGTCTAGTTCCCACTGGTCTGTGGCTGTGCAATCTCCCTTCCCAGGCAGGCCAAGGAGGACATGCTGGCTACTCTGTCCCGTGTGCATGAGAGGCTCATAGGGACCCTCTAGTTGTAGGACCTTGAGAAGCTCTTTAAGAAAACGGATTTGGGGCGTGTTTTCTTTTCTTTGGCTCTGTCCCACAAATGCACCGCAGGGGGCGGGTTACAGATACACACTACGTAATATGGTATTTATTTTATTTTTTTAAGTTTATTTTATTCTGAGAGAGAGAGCCAGGGAGGGACAGAGAGAGGGAGAGAATCCCAGGCAGCCTTCAAACTCTGAGCATTGAGCCTGATGCAGGGCTCGAACCTACGAATCGTGAGATCATGAGCCAGGCAGAAGTCTAGAGTCAGACGCTTAATGGACTGAGCCACCCATGTGCCCCGATGTAAGATGATATTTAAAAGACAAGGGATAGCTTTGTTGTTTAATATCTCAAAGCTAATAATGTTGAAAGTGACGTGAATCTGGGTCTCTCCCCAGTGCTTTCTTACTGTGGTCAGCGTTGTCTTCTCTTTCTCCGCATTCCACAATGGCACACCTCCAGCCCCGGTGTTATGAGCCACTGCATTTTCACATGCCCTCCGAAGTGTTGATGAACAGCTCTTCCCAACCCTGGGCCTTACTTACACAGCTCCCGGTGAGAGGCGCGGCACGGACCTCACTGTGATTCCGGTATGATCCACATCTTGTTGGATTTATACAGTAGGCGCAAAACTGTTGGCTATCATCTGATTTATCTCCTCATCTAGAAAAGGAGGAAATAAAAGTTCACATCTCCGTAAGTTGGCATTTAGGCACGATTAGCATGAAGCATGTACTTTGGGTCTCAAGAGGCTACACTTTACTTTTGTGATGCTTCATGTTCAACTCACTGTACGTCGTGGGCCACTCAGAAAAGACGTTCTAGGTGATGTCTGGCAATATGGCGTGGGGCTGATGATACCTATTCGATATAACGTGAGTAAAGCAGGACACATGTGGACGTGTATGCTCTATTCATGAGTACTATTACTACTAGTACGTATACTACCATATACACAGTATTTAGTACTTTACTAACTACAATATTTTGTAATGTTGGAACCACAATGATAAGAGGGACATATCAGCCTCCTCTGTCAGGCATCCCAAAAGCCACCCAAAGAAATATAAAGTTACTGGTTCATTTAATGCACTACTTACATCAAAAAATTTGAATAAAAAACAGGCTCACCATAAAGCAAAAATGCCTCTTTGCCCCTTTTTTTCCTGTAACAAACAACTCTGATTTACAAATGTCCTTCTGTGATTCTAGGGAACAGGAGGGCTTGAAATCGTTAGTGAACAAATCTGGTAAATTGATATGTGTTCAGTTCCCATTCCTAAAATGTTTAATGGAGCAGCAGGCTAGGAGTTGTGATCGAAACGCTTCCTTTCTGGTCTCCTTTTATCCCTGCTAGATACTGTGGGGGCTGAGTAAGGACCCCTGAAGGTGTCTATGTCCTAATTCCTAGACGCTGTGAATATTGTCTTACAGAACAAGAGGGACTTTGCAGATGTGATTACATAAAGGATCTTGAGATGGGGAGACCCTGGATTATCCGGGTGTCCTTCCAAGAGAAAACAGGAGGAGACAGAGAAGAAAAAGGCAATGTGGCAATAGAAGCAGAGATGGGAGCGATATGGCTGGAAGTCGAGGAATGCCAGCAAACTCTAAGAGCTGGAAAAGGCAAGGAACAGATTCTCCCTGGGAGCCTCCAGAAGAAACGAGCCCTGTCGACACCTTGACTTTAGCAGAGTCAGCCTGCTTTTGGGCTTTGACCTCCAGAAATGTAAGAGAATACATTTTTTCTGCTTTAAGTCACTAAGTTGGTGGAAATTTGTTATGTAGTCATAGGAAACTAATATAGAGAATATAAGGAAATTACAGAACACCGATAGCAAACCACCCTTTGGACTAAACACACTAGGGGCGCCTGGGGGGCTCAGTTGGTTGAGCATCTGACTTGGGCTCAGGTCAGGATCTCACGGTTCATGGGTTTGAGCCCTGCATCCGGCTCTGTGATGACAGCTCAGAGCCTGGACCCTGCTTCAGAATCTGTGTCTCCCTCTCTCTCTCTCTCTGCCTTTCCCCCACTCACACCCTGCCTCTCTCTCTCAAAAATAAACATTAAAAAAATTTTTTAAGCACACTAGCCATGCTATATACAGCCCTGCAGTATTTGCTAATTGTGTCGTGTGTCTTACTACTCTCACTAGACTGGATCGTAAATAAGCTCTTGGGGTAACTCTATCCCAACCTCCGTTACTGGTTTTCTGAAATACCAAGCTCAAAACTGTCCAGAGTAGTCCTGCCACATTGGGTCCAGCCCAGCGTAAACGAGGTATCTGGACACATCTCCTGAATTCAGAGGGGGGCCAGTATCCAGGTGGTTATTTGCATGTGAGGAATTGACAAGGAAAAAAGAAGGAAGCGTGAAGGCCTGGAGCAGGGAAGACTGGAGGGACAGGATGGCACCCATCTCTTCTCAGCGCAGACTAATTAATGCTGTGGGTGGAGACCTGTGGCGCCACAAGCAGAGGCTGCATGGACCGCTCTCAAGAACCCTGAGATGTGGGGCACGAGTGGCTCCTATCTGGGTGACAATGGGTGACACTGAGCTGGGGGGACAGAGTCATTCTTCCCACTTCTGCACTGAGTGTGGGACAGCTCTGGTGCGATGAGGAATGAGGGGCAAGCAGCAGCATTGGGCCTTCCCTGGGATAGAAGGGGGTGCCCTGGTCACTCCTCTTTGGGCAGTGAATCAACGGGGAGCCCCATGGCTAAGGCAAGGGACAGTCACCATCCAGTGGTGGGCGGGGACAGAATCAAGTGAAAGGATCCTTTCTGAGCACAGGTAAGACATTTCTGGGGACTCTATTGTGTAGACACAGAGGTAGAAAGGAGGCAAAGACTTGTATTAGGGAGGCGGAAACACAAATTGGCAAAATACAAACTATTAATGTCCATTTGAACTTATTTGTGCCCAGTGGTTGGTGAAGCCAGTATTTCTTCAAGGATCAATTGATTACTGCTTTTAGATTAAATGTATTTAATAATGGAAATGGATCTAAGAGCCAACTTGAACAAATTAAAAGTGGACATTTTGTGTTTTGAAAGCATTGAGCTCAACTGGGTGTTAATTTTACCTATAGTTTGCTAATTGGATCCTGGACCCCTTGGTGTTGATATGCTGTGTAAGTCAGGTTTCTTTTTTTTAATACTTTATTTTTGGGAGAGAGAGAGAGAGCGCGAGCATGAGTGCTGGAGGGGCAGAGAGAGAGGGAGACGCGGAATCCGAAGCAGGCTCCAGGCTCTGAGCTGTCAGCACAGAGCCCGACGTGGGGCTCAAACTCCCGAACTGTGAGATCATGACCTGAGCTGAAGTCGGACACTTAACCAACTGAGCCACCCAGGTGCCCCAGTCAGGTGTCTGATGTGGCAAAAACCTGGTCTTTTTGTTGACTGTGGTTTCCCCAGTCCTTAGCACAGTGCCTGATACATAGAGGCGTTCCATAAATACTTATACTATTTGTACATTATAAATCCCCACATTAGCGAAGTCAGAGATGCATATTACTGATCCTTTACTTCCACTTTCACCTTTCACTTCCAAGGATTGTGTAGTGTATCATGTTACCAAATCAGCAACAAAAGGCATCTTCTTTAGCGGGAGTTTAGGTTTTCGGCCTCACCATGACAAAGGAATCATACTGAGATTTTGTGTCTGGGTAAGAGGATAGGAAATTCGAACCCAATATCCTAAGCTTTGCCCGTGAGTCCCCCTGAAAGCCACTGAATGACATCTAGCAAAAATTCCACGAGGCATCCCATCCTCTGTGGCTTTACCAATGATCACCGTGTAGACTTGCAGTTGCCCAGGAACTTTCCAGTAAATCTGATGGGGACACGCTGGCCTGGAATGACAACCATGAGCCCCAAGTCAGGCTCCCAGATCACTGTCCTTCCACCTCACCGTACACACCCATCCAGGGCTTACAGGAAGAATGAGGAGGGTTGGTAAATGTTGACCTCACAGATAGTCGTGAGCATTAGAAGTCATCACCCTCACTGCTCCCCATTGAGGGATTCTTTTTTTTGTTTTGTTTTGTTTTTGTTTTTTTTTTAATGTTTTATTTATTTCTAGGAGAGAGAGAGAGACAACGTGAGCAGGGGAGGGTCAGAGAGAGAGGGAGTCACAGACTCTGAAACAGGCTCCAGGCTCTGAGCTGGCAGTCAGCACAGAGCCCGACGCGGGGCTCGAACCCACGAACCGCGAGATCATGACCTAAGCGAAAGTCGGACGCTTAACCGACTAAGCCACCCAGGCGCCCCCCCATTGAGGGATTCTAATAGCCCCCACCACAAACTCCCCCAAGAGCCAACCTTTAAGCGTCCAGTTTTGTAAAAATAACCTGTAACAGCTTTGCTCAAATTACTGGGCCTGTATTAAACGAGTGTGAGGTTGCCAAGGAAAAATGAGTCAGAGGGATCCCTTTGCTAAGAGATGAGAAAAGAAAAAAAAGAAAAAAGGCCTGCAAACCTTTAATTTAATTACCTACTTCCAGAACAATAAAAAAGGGAGTAAGCTCTTCTGTGCAGCAAGGTGCATTATTTCGATCTCGTAAAGTAGCTTGATACTTGCCCAGGACGGAAGCCTCATGCTTTTTCCTTTCATCTGATTCCAACGACATTCAATTTTAGAAATGCAAGAATTAAGTTTTCCTTTAGGGTTTTAGTTCCAAATATTGGAACCCAAAGCAGTTTCAACCTTGCCACTTTCACGAAAGACTTGGAAGGGCCTTTAGATGCCTCCTGGGAACAATGGCTAAAGGGAATGTCAGATCTTGGATGCAAATCGGGAGCAGAAATAGGGACATTAGGTAAAATCTAAGGAAATCCGCATAACGTGTGGACATTAGCTGGCAATAATAATGTATCAATATTGGTTGATTGATTGTGACAAATGTATGTACCATTCTGATGTAACAGGGGACAGTAGGTGTGGGGCAGATAGGAAGTCTCTGTGCTATCTTCACAATTTTTCCAAGTCTAAAAGTATTCTAAAATTAAAAGTTTTTTTTTTTTAAAGAAAACCCTCCTGATTTCATTGATGACTTCTTGAAGATTATTGTTCTTGCGACAACAGCAGACCTCCAAGGGATCCTCTGGGCATCACAATGTGGGCTAAACTGAGTACCCCTGAAATGGTGTCTAGGCGTGACTCCAAATGAATTCTTTAGGCCTTCTGGCCTCAAGAAGATTCCGGCTTTCTTAATGGCCTTGGAGGCCAGGCAACTCAGAGGTGCAAATGAGAAAGTGGTCCTTTTATGGAAAACAGACCAAAACCAGAAGGTAGAGGCATCAGGAAATATTGTGGGAAGAAGTCCTGAAAGAACTTGTGTGTGTGTGTGTGTGTGTGTGTGTGGTGTGTGTGTGTGTGTGATACTTCCCTAATGTTGTTCCCTTATGTTATTCCCTGTGTCTAGTAGTGTGTTCTGTTTCTCAGCTGCCGAGAAACAGCCTTATCTCGTAAACTATCCTTAGATCTCACGTCTTTCGTGAAACTTTAGTACTAGCTAGAACTACGAATGGCAGTTCTTGCCTGTCTCAAACCTGTTTCTTTCTTTTTTTTTTTTTTTTATTTGAGAGAGAGAGTGCACCTGTGAGCTGGGAAAGGGGCATCAAGAAAGGGAGAGAGAATCTTAAGCAGGATCCATGCTGAGCACGGAGCCCTACACAGGGCTTGATTGCGCAACCGTGAGATCATGACCTGAGCGGGAATCAAGAGCTAGACGCTCAAATGACTGAGACACTCAGGCGCCCCTCAAACCCGTTTCTCTTATAGGGTTACACCAGTCTACCATATACAAAAAATTAAAAACAAGCTTTTTACAAGCAAATCTGTCATCATACAAGGAGGCTGTACACGTTTGTGTTAGATTTTTAAGCCACTACAGTCAGGCTTTGTGTTGGGATCACCGCATTCAAACCATCGCATCAGCTTCCCAGGGACTCCGACCCTCCAGCGTGCCAATTCCAATGGTTAATTTCCTGGTTTCATTTTGCTTGACTTCTTATCGGCATTTGACGCGGTTGCCTATTTTTTCCTTCTTGAGCAAAGAACTTTCTGTTCTTCCCTGACACCACTTTCTCCAGGTTCTCTTGCTACCAATGGCTGCCCTTTCCAGTCTTTGGCTGGCATCCCCTCCTTGTCATTGTTGCCTGCCCCTGGCTCAGTGCCTGGCTCTCTCCTCTGTGTATTATCCACTCCTTTGTGTGCTAACCTATGGACTTAAATATTATCTATATGCTGATGATTAACCAGCTTCCAAACTCTTCCCTGAGCGTCATGCTCATATATCCAGGATCTTACTTGATACGTTCACCTGAATATCCAAGACACCTCCAACTTAACTTGCCAGATACACAACTCGATTCCCAGGAGAGCTGGGACTGCCGGGTAGAGAAGACGTTTTACTGTATCAACATTTTTCCACACCAACACTTACTGTTCCATGGCCCTGTGTTCATGCTGGGTACGGTTCAAAGTACTTTTATGTATTTTATATCATTTAATCCTTGCAATCAGAGTAAAAGTAGACATTATGGCCCCATTTTCATATCAGAAGAGGGAGACGCACAGAGGCTAAAGAGCTTACCAAAAAGGGTCACAGAGCTGGTAAGAAAAAGTTAAAGTTTGAACCCAGACAGCCTAATATGCTCTAGAGAATTGTGGTGGAAATTACAGTGTCATTTCCCATTCCAGGGTCATGTTTCTATACAAATGCCTCGTATTCTATCACTAGACTCTGTGCCTGTTAACATGAAGGCCATATAGGAACCTCATGCTAGAGGAATAGGAAACAAAATGAATGAAGTGAGTTCCAGTAGACATAAACATTTCAGAAACACTTTTTTTTATTTCTTATTATTTTTTGCACTCATATGTGGAACTTGAGAAACTGAACAGACAACCATGGGGGAAGGGAGGTGGGGAATAGTTTCAAACAGAGAGGGAGGAAGGCAAACCATAAGAGACTCTTAAATGCAGAGAACAAACTGAGGCTTGATGGGAGGGGGGTGGAGGAGAGGGGAAAATGGGTGATGGGTATCAAGGGGGGCATTTGTTGGGACGAGCACTGGGTGTTGCATGTAAGCTACGAATCACGGGAATCTACCCGCAAAACCAAGAGCACATTGTACACACTGTATTTTAGCCAACTTGACAATAAATTATATTAAAAAAACATAAGTACTAGTGGGCCTGGGTGACTCAGTCGGTTAAGCGTCTGACTTTGGTTCAGGCCATGATCTCACGGTTAGTGGGTTTGAGCCCCACGTTGGGCTCTGTGCTGACAGCTAGCTCAGAGCCTGGAGCCTGTTTCAGATTCTGTATCTCCCTCTGTCTCTGACTGTCCCCTACCATGCTCTCTCGCTCTCTCTCTCTGTCTCTCTCTCTCTCAGGAGAAAAAAAACACAAGTACTTTTTTAAAAAGAACATTATAAATTAGATTTAAAAATAAGGACATTAGTTGAGTGCTGCTTCTGCCTATGGGGCACAGACTATTGCAGAGAGCGAGCCAATGGGAAGTCTTAACTAAAATATGTAGCTACTGTACCTCTCTCTCCTTGACACAGAGCCTTGTGAGAGCTAGTTAGCCAATGACTGCAAACCCCATTCCATCTAATGACTTGGTCTACACCCAGCCAATCGGATCACTGGGGTTCAGCTCCCCCAGCTTGGCACATATGCCCATGTCTTTGCCCTTGATCATATACTCAAGAAGCCATGTAGGTTGTCTGTTCTCCCACCTGACGCAGAGACGCGATCTACTGGACACCGGATTTAAAACGTTGATAGTACCTCTCATGCTCACACTCGGTCTCTCTCTCTCTCCAAAATAAATAAACATAAAAAAAAGTTTTTCAAGTTGAAAGAACAGCAGCGTTAAGCAATAAAAATACTAGTATGGAAAAGAAAATTGGGAAATCTGAATCGGCTGTTGAAAAGCACTCATTTCCATAAATACTTTATTAGAACTGTTATTTTCAGAAATGCCCAATGCCTGTCAAATAAATTTCAACGAGAATCTTTTTTTTCTTCCACACATATTGCAGTATTTGGTCTAAAAATAAAAGTTAAAATTTTCCCAAAGATCACTGTTTTCATTAAAAAATTTTTTTCAAACTAATGAGGCCTGATAGTTTTGGTAGTTTTTAAGGACAGGTTTTTATAGATATTATGCATAAGCTCTTCTCCTCAGTGTACACCAACACTTTTATTGCTAAAAAAAAAAAAAACTACCCCAAAACATGTTTAGTAAATAATGAAATATGTACAGAATTGTGTAAGGATTACTGGTTTTGACTAAAATCCCGCCATCCTCTTACCTTGTAATACAGTATTTAATATGGTTTTTTTCACTTTTATTTATTTACTTTTAATTTTTTTAATGTTTTATTTATTTTTGAGACAGAGAGACAGAGCATGAGAGGAGGAGGGGCAGAGAGACAGGGAGATTTGGAATCCAAAGCAGGCTCCAGGCTGAGCTGTCAGCACAGAGCCCGACATGGGGCTCAAACCCACAAACGTGAGATCATGACCTGAGCTGAAGTTGGAGGCTCAAGCAACTGAGCCACCCAGGCGCCCCAAAGTTTTTTTTAATTTTAAATAAAAGGACACATTTTTTAAAAAGATAGCTAATGAGTCCACATGTTAATACTCATCTAAACTTAGTTTCTTCTTACCTTCGTGTGTTTTCCAATAAGCAGGTTATAAAAAAGCATAAATGTAATACTATTAGATAAAAACAGAGCAAGGAAACAATATAAGCTGATGTTTTGAGAGTTCCCAGTTTTCTCTGTTTGGGATCATGAGAAGGAAAAGAGCTGTGATAGATAATCTCTTTTAAAAAGTTTTTTTAAACGTTTATTTATTTTTGAGAAACAGGGAGAGACAGAGCACCCCTGGGGGAGGGGCAGGGAGAGGAAGGGAGACACAGAATCCGAAGCAGGCTCCCGACTCCGAATTGTCAGCACAAAGCCCTACTGCGAGGCTTGAACCCATGAACCATGAGATCATGACCTGGGCCAAAATCAGACACTCAACCAACTGAGCCACCCAGACGCCCCAATCATCTCTTTTATGTAATTGTTATTTCGCATTGAAGACCGACAGGGAAGTAGAGCCAAATATTTTAAATAGAAACAAGAAGCCCCGGATCCGTGGAGATATCTGTTATATAATATCACCCTAAGTGAGTTTATCTGCTTAGAGACTAAAAGAGAAGACCATTTCATTCTTTGCTGAATGCCCTGGAAACATTTCCTTTTAAAGGCAGAATCTCCATAAAGAGCAATTTCTATGCCTGGAAGCCTTTAAAAAAGTGTCTCTTGGTGAAAGCCACCGCAAGTGTCCATTATGTTCAGGAAACGTAAATTCTGCAAGAAGAAGGGGACGCCCAGAGTGGCTCTTCAAAGGGTCACAAAACTGGCCTTCCATGCAGCAGAAATTCTGAAGCTATGAATAATTGTCTGTCACCCTAGACACACTTTTTGAGAAAGAACGGAGAAGTTACTTACATCTCGGAGTTCCAACGTGAGGCTTGCTTTTCCACTCTGCGGACCTCTGCCTGATCCTTCACTCTGGCTTGACAGCTGGTTTAATCTGCGAGGCAGGATGGAATGTGTGGTCTTGCACTTGCTGTTCTTTTCCGGTTTCAGAGGGCCAGCAGCCCTGGTCGTTTCCATGGCAACCAGGGGGAAGGCTGCCCGCCCACCAGCTTCATTAACCACACAGCAGGAGACAACCTGCCTTGGTGACCACTGGCCACTTTTTTTGGGTTTTACCCAGGGAAGTCTCCAGAAGAAACTAGGGAGACTGCTGCTGTCTGCTGACCCTGAAGGGCTGACAGGAATGGAAGAAATTCTACTTCAGCAGGAAATCGAATGGGCCGAGTGTAGAGCATGGATGGATACTCCTAGACGTTTTCACTCTTGATTTGTTCTGCTTTCTGGCCTGATGAATTGTTATGTAGGCAGATGCATGAACTAGGGTAAAACGTCTCCTTTACTTGGGTTCCAAAGACAAAATGGACTCATTTCAACTCTAAAGATGTTGTCCTGTTCTGTCTTTTTTTTTAGTTCACTTTTTAAAATGTCAAGAGCTGGGGCGCCTGGGTGGCTTAGTCGGTTAAGCGTCTGACTTTCACTTAGGTCATGATCTCGAGGTTCGTGGGTTCGAGCCCTGCGTCGGGCTCTGTGCTGACTGCCAGCTCGGAGCCTGGAGCCTATTTCAGAGTCTGTATCTCCCTCTCTCTCTGACCCTCCCCTGCTCACACTGTCTCTCTCTCTCTCCTAGAAATAAATAAAAATATTAAAAAAATAAATAAATAAAATGTCAAGAGCTGTCACGCAAATAAATTAATAAAAAACATTCTGTATACATTAACTGATGAGGGGTCAGTAGACATTGGAGAAATTGGATGGATGGTGGTGATGGAGGAACGTCTCACTAATTAAACACACTAAGGGAAAACACTAAGCTAAAGCGATTGGTAGTTACCTGGCTATAGATGATCCAATATTTTAAAGAAGAGAGCACTTCATTGGGGAAATTCATTATTTATTTAGGGAGCCCTTATCACATGCATGTGCTGTGCCAAGAGCTTTAAGGGCCAACAAGGATAAATGTCATAGTCTTCAAGGAAGCTACAGTATGGAAGGGGAATTACATAAGTTGGTTGTGTAAAATGTTGGAAGGCAGGTACAAAGGAGATACGTGAGAGTTTCAGGGGAGGCGAAGCTTCATGTTGGCAAGGAGATTGGAGACATCTTTGTAGAAGGGTAACATTTGATCTGGGCCTTCAAGGATGGCTAGGATTTGAGTAGTCAGATATAAGGAAAAAGGACAATAATGTCTCATGGAATGAGTCTTTGGCCAATGGAGACTGTGAGCCGATGGATGAAGCCTTCTTCCTTTCCCTCCCCATACAGTCCTGATGCCCAAGTCATCTGGCTTCTTAGAGGTCCCCGGACCAAGCAATTAAGAAAATTTCTAGAGTGAGGGTTTGGGGATGGGAGAGCACCAGGCCTATGCAGCTCTTTGAAAGCCAGTGAATCATAGTCAGGAGGAAGCGAATTGAGAATATAAAAAAAATCTACTATTGCCAGTTCTTACTTTTAGCAAGGCAAGAATATAAATTCTATCATATGAGAATAGCAGAACATGGACTTTGGTTCAAATCTTGATTCCACTACCTTCTTGAAAACTATTGTTTAAACTTTACGAGGTTCAGTTTCCTAATCTATAAAGGGGACAGCAATACTTCCCTGCAAGGGGATTAAATGAGACGATATACGTGGACAGGACCCCTGGGAATGGAGGCAGATATAGCTGACCAGACAAACACAAGCTGTCCCAACTGTCCAGAACAATTGTGGCTCTTCCAGGAGTGTGACACACCTCTGTTCCAGTGCCTCGCTTCCTGCCTCTGCTGTAGAGCCCAGAAAGCTAAAATATTCAACTTGCAGGATCTTCAGCTACCATTGCAGCTCAGGCTCCAGATGTGATTTCGGTTTCGCTGATCACTTCTTGATCCGGAACTAATTTACGTGGAGAGAGGACAATGGGGGTTTGGTCAGGAAATGAGTTCAGTGGGGGAGCAAGTAAGAGATTTCTGGGCATCCCTGTTCCTGGCACAGACCTCGGCAGATTCGGGCAGGTCTGGGAGCGAGCACTCTGGGGACAGCTTTCTGATTGACTTGCTTCATGGTCATGGCAGACGTGTCCTGGCTTCCTATTGGAGAAGGTGGCCTCTTACTTCAGCAACTCCATGATGGTGGAAGAAGCGGCAGTTCCCTCGATAGCCCAATTCCTTGGTGACCTCCCGAGTGAGTCTGTTCAACCCTCCCTATGACTCAAGAACTATCTAGTATCTTAAACCTCCTTGCTGCTTAAACCAGCTGGAGTGGACTCCATTGGCTGTCACTGACCTGAATCCTGAACGACACACCAGTGACGTGTTCTGGCCAATACAAGAGGAGTGGAAGTTTGCAGGTACCTGTCTCTTCTGCTTCTTCTTCCTGCGTGAGTACAGAGATTGCAGGAGCCATTCCTGTCACCGAGGAGGGCAGAGCAGGGACAAGGAGCAGACTGGTGCCTTGAGGACATTGCTGAATTCCTACAGTGGCTCCGCACCGCCCCGTCTGCGGCATAACGAAACCATCACCTGCTCACAGGTATTTGATGACTAAGAGAAACCACATAAAGCACTGGGCATGAGGTGTGCCCAAAGGAGCCATCGGATAATGGTGGCTATTGTCATTATTACTCTTTGTTAGGACACTGATGCCTCCCAGGACCTCTTGCTGAGTGAGGGACTGGGATGAAGACATAGAGCGTGTGGAGGCGGGTTCCTCCCTGGAATCTTGAAGGCCAAACAAACAGCCACTGATGAAATACGACTGGATCTCTGTGTGTAGCTAGTTAAACATTTACCACACCTTCATATCTCTCCATCTACCTAAAAACTTCACTTCTTTTTTTTTTTTTTTAATATTTTTTATTTAGTTCTAGGAGAGAGAGAGAGAAACAGCGTGAGCAGGGGAGGGTCAGAGAGAGAGGGAGACACAGACTCTGAAATAGGCTCCAGGCTCTGAGCTGGCAGTCAGCACAGAGCCCGACGCGGGGCTCGAACCCACGAACCGCGAGATCATGACCTAAGCGAAAGTCGGACGCTTAACCGACTAAGCCACCCCGGCGCCCCTAAAAACTTCACTTCTAAAACATGTGCTTTTTGTGTTAACTGGGTCTCACAGTTTAAAAGGATTTAGCAAAAAATGAGTGTTGGGAGGACTAATGAACCCCACCCCCACCCCATTAGGCTGCCTGCTTCGTTCAGCTGTGGAGTCAAGGGTGGTGGACAAATGTTTGTTCCCTGTGGGCTCGAATTCTAGTTTTGCCCCTGACTAGCTTTGTTTTCTTTCCTCCCTTCCTTCCTCCCNTCTTTCCTAAAGAGCAATACAGACTCCTGATAGCACATTTAAATAACACACAGCACACTAAGTAACAGTGAAATTCTACACACCTCTCCAACTTCTCCTGCAGAAATAATGCTGGTTATAAGTCTGCATTGAGGCAAGTCTTGCTTTGTCTCCCAACTCCAGCAACTGCTTTGATTGTTGATTAACGTGTTGGTTACCTAAACTCTTTTAAAGCGAGGGCTGCTCAGACTCCAGGTTTTCCAACAGCCTTTCTCCAAGTATTATGATTGGAAATCTCTATTATCACTGGCTAACCACCTCCAAATCATTTATCTGTATCTTTTATTAGCGTTTACTTTATCCTGGGCAACTTCAGGACGCATGTCAGGTTATGCCTTTCCATTCCAGTTCCTTCTGTGGCTACATGAAATGAACATCCCTATTACACAGTTTGCTGCAGGATCCAGATGCTCCTGTCCTCACCAGGTAGCACTGATTGTGCTCTAGATCTTGTCATCAGCATGTGGCTCTGTTCCAACTTTAAGTCGCCACTGAACCCGTTTTGTTCTTTCTCTCCCCCACTCCTGCTCTGCTTTACCCCTACGGAAACATCTGTGTGGGTGGTGCCTTGGCTTCACTTTGTCTGTGTCACCCATCCTTCACTCTGTGATCAGCTGCTTTCATGTTGCCCCTCCCCCCACCACTCTGATGAACTCCTGTCCAGCCCTTGCTGTCCGCACCATCGCAGCGGCGCCCTCGATCGCCCTTGTGGTCTGCCTTCTCGGCTCCCCAATCGTAGGGTGCAGGCACTCATGGGGAAGCTGCAAAGGACTAGAAGTTCATAATGCTGAGCCTCAAGTCTACCCCGTCACTATTTGGCCATCCTGCCAGCTTGCTCTTGCCCAATGGCCTTGATGAATCTCCTCTACTTGTACCCAACGCTCATTCCTACCACAGCACCCTCATTCTTATAAGCGGTCCATGCATCTTATTTTCTTGAGAGGAGCCAGGCACCTGGTCTGAGTTTTCTTTATCACCCGGTTCACAAAAACACACGTCTTCTTAAACTACAGACATCTAGGATCAAGCATCTGTTAGGCACCGCCTCAGATCCCCGTGGCCACACTTGTCTTCTACTCCAATCACCACGGTGGTAAGTAGCTCTGGCGTGGGTCCACCCAGCTGTGCATGAAGGTAACCTGCGTGCACCTCTGGCCTTCCATGCTAAGGCTTCTCTATTTTCACTGTGATGTGGGACATGGCAGACAACAGTCGGCATCCTCACACACGCGACCTGGAAGTGTGGGGAGTTAATGCCTCATGGAATATTCTGTGATCAATGGGGGATACAAGCTGATGGATACATGCTGCCTGCTTGCTCACACCATGTGACAGTCCTTAGATGTATGTCACGTGGGCCTCTCACGTGCTTTGTGGAGTCAAGCCACTCAGTAAGAGAACCTCTCACTGCTCATTACAGGTATGTATCTTTCTCATGTTCTCCTCTCTGGGGAAATCAGGCTAAGACACCTCCTTTGCTCTTCTTTCCCGGTTCCAAAATATTCTTCCTCCCCTGAGCTAAAAACCAACTCTTCCCATTTCCTGAGAGGCTTTTCTTCCATAATGACATCCTTACCTCCTCCAGGAAGTAAAATCTTGATAGTTGTAAGGGATGTATCCTGAGAGTTTCAAAAAACCCACTTATTGAGTACCTCTCTTATATATAATTCCCTCCATAGAATAGAGTACCTGAAACACCAAAGTGATGTCTTGAGACCCTTAAGTGGTTTTATAAAGTACTAAAGTAATTGTTCACAGTACATCACCGGCATAGCAGCATTATCCGCAAACTTGCCTGGGTCTACAAAGAAGTAGAGGTCCTACCATTTCATGAGAGTTAAAGCAGATACGAGGATCGGAAGCGAATAGCAATGGCATGGCATGATACCAACGTTATGCAGCTGGCCAATAGTGCTCTCCAAATAACTGATCATTCACGTATGGCAGTTTCACGACAGACATGAGTACAATGTGTACCCTGGCAAAATTTAAAAATTACTACCTATCTTGGGCTGTGGGGGTCAATGACGAATGGTAAGGATCATGAACACGGAAGCCACAGATGCCAGAGATCTACTTTCTATCTCTAAATCTCTACTATCTGGACTTTGAACTTCAGAGTCCACAACCTCCTCACCCTGAAAAAGCAGACCCTCACTTGACTTTATAGTGTCATTCACTATTATTCTATTGTCAAACAGATCTACGGAAACGTCTGGAGCTCCCATGAGTTTCTTTCCAAATCTACTGACTCTTTGTAAGCCTGAATATACTTAACCCTCTGTGTGGTTCTTGACTACTAGCCAACCCTTCCTTGGTCGTCTATTGTCGTCCACGATACTGTGATTTTTTGCTGATGTTCATTTACTGATTACATCCTCTCTGTTCTCTCTTACAGCAACTCTTTCTCTTTCCTTTGAGCACTACCTCAAGCTCATTCCTTGTTTCTGATCTTCCTTTACATTTCTTCTTTATGAAGTCCAATCCCTATACTAAGGATACTCCCACTTGGAGAACAAATTCAACACAGAGTAACTTAACATAGGAGGGTGGTCTTCTTGATCCTTGATAATCCACCCTCAGCAAGAATGCCTCCAGAAATGAAGCTTTTACCTTTTTACATGGCAGCTTTTTTCATTTCTGGAGCGCTCTTCTGTGTAAAGTGGTTTATTATATGTGGCTGAATCCCGTCTTCTGGTAATTTTGAGACATTGTTATTTCCTCCAAAGTTACATTGAAAACAAATCTTTCCTCTTCTTGATAGCCCTTAGCAATACTCTGTTGTCTCATACTAAGCTTTTCTTAATCCCTCAGACTCCAAGCCCCAGAAGCATTTTTGATTCTTCCTTCTCCTTTGGTCCATACAGCAAACTATAAAAAGTAAAAAGTGCTTTAAAGAGTACGGAAAAAAAAAACAAATGACTATAAAATGTCACCAAGTACTGCAAGCCTTGTTTTGAAATTTCTTTGCAGAAATAGTGTATTTCAAGGTGAAAGAACTAAATATTTTAAAAATTATTTACCTCAAATTAATTTATAAAGACAATGCAATAATGATAAAAATTCCCAATGTATTTTTTTCAAAAGAGTCAGTGCAAGTATTCTGAAACTTCAACTGATAAAATTAAAAATAAAGAAAAAATATTCCAAAAATGAAGAACTATAAGGGGAGATTAGCCATGTGAGTTAGCAAAACAAAGTTACAGTTATTAAAATAGTGTGGCACTGAGACATATACAGATAGATCAACGGAATAGCATAAACAATGCAGAACTATAGTTTATTAAATGTAAAAATGTGATATATAAAAGAAGACAACAAATGTCAATGAGGAACTAAAGATTACTTAGCAATGGCCCTGGAATACATGGCTAGGAATTTAGAGAAAAATCCAAATTTATATTATCACTACATATTGAATAAAGTCCGTATAGGATTAGTGAATTTAAAAAACAAAGCCATAGAAAAACAGGAAAATTGTTTGAATAGTGATTAAATCTCTAAACACTGAAAAACTTTTAAGATAAGACATATTGATGGCGCAGCCACTTTGGAAAAGAATCTGGCAGTTCCTTGAAATGTGAAATACAGAGAGCTACCATATGATACAATAATTTTACTGCTAGGTATACACCTGAGAGGAATGGAAACATGGGTTCACACAAAAACTTGAACAAGAGTGTTGACAGCACTTGGATAGTATTCATAATACCCAAGAAGGGAAGACATCCTATGGTCCTCAGTGGACAAATCAAATGTAGTATGTTCATGAGGTAGAATATTATTTGGCAACAAAAAGGAATGAAGCACGGTTACACGCTGCAGCACAAATAAACTTTGTAAACATCTCAGTGAAAGAAGCCAGTGTGAAACTACTGCATGTGGCTGATTCCATTGATATGAAATATCCAGAAGAGGCAAATCCATACAGACAGAAAATAGATTAGTGGCTGCCAAGGGCTGGGGTTTGGGTGAAATAAGGGGTGATTGTTAATGGGTGTGGGCTCCTCTGGGAGTGATAAAAAAGTTCTAGAATTGAGAGTGGAGATGGTTGTACAATTCCATGGATGTAAGAAAGCCATTGAATTTCTCACTTTACATGGGTGTATTAGAAAGTACAAGAGTTACATCGGTAAAACTATTTTAAAAAAAGAATCGAAGTCAGAAAGCCAAATATCAACTTATTACATTCCAAAAATATGAATCTTATCTTAGATCCTTTCTTGACCGAGATAGGAGTTTATACTATTCAAAGGGCAGGGCGATCAAGTAAGATAAGAACTGAAACATTCTCTTTGGATTTCTTTTCTTTTCTTTTTTTTAAATCTTATCACCCATGGTAACACTCACTAAAATGTTCCAGAATCATACTTCACAGTAGTTTCAATTCACTAAATCCAGTCTTTACATTTCTTCACAGAGTCTTCACCTCAGTGAACTACGTAACACACCTTGTCCACACATCAGTTCACCAGCAACCCCCCGGTGAGCTCCCAAGGTGAGTCTCTTCATTTCCAAAGTGACCCCACTAGATGTTAATACTGTAGGCAAAGAAATATGGTCCTAACTCAAACTTACTGGAAGAGAAATGCACTTTATGCAAAGGGCACTTGAAGTGTGCTTTTTGCTTATGGAAACAAACCAGTGTGTCTTCCAAGAGTAACGGAGAGCGTTTTACAATGAAGCACATGCTTTGGAGTAAAGAATTCAGATGTTGCTGCTTTGCTGGTCCAGGCTGTTAATACTGTACTGGTTAATACTGTACTGGGTCACTTTCATTAGGAATCACAAAGGTTCATCTGTGGCACAGAAATGACTTACTCCCTCCCTTTAGTTGTGAAGTTTGTTCTGTCAGTCTTCAGGTTGATTTCTGGGGCATGTAGAAAGATTTGATAGCTATCCAGTTATGTTCAAGGGACGAGAGGAACCTAGGGTCCTCTTAAATATGCTGCTGTCCTAGCTCCTCCCGAAGTGAGATGTCACACCCCCAGTACAGGGCAATCAATCTTCCTCAGCCTCCTTGGTGAATCAACTCAACATTCCTCAGTTTTCCAAAGTAGAAATCCTTTGCTTTTCCAACTTGTCAGTGATTTCTTTTTTTTTTTTTTTATGTCTTTATTTTGAGAGAGAGAGGCAAAGAGCAAGTGGGGGAAGTGCAGAGACAGAGGGATACACAGAATCTAAAGCAGGCTCCGGGCTCTGAGCTGTCAGCACAGAGCCCAACACGGGGCTCGAACACACGGACTGTGAGACCATGACCTGAGCTGAAGTCGGGTGCTCAACCGACTGAACCACACCCATGTCAGTGATTTCAATACATTGACCTGTTGCATTGATTTGACTGCTTTGTCATTTCCATTACTTGAGCCAAGATTCTTTCCCTCCAAGCCAGAGCTGTATTAAGGGTTCTTTGCTGCTACACAGGCCCCCCAAGGAGCTACATGTTTGGTTTATTCAGAATTATAGCAATAAGGGAAGGTACTCCTGACATACCTTGACTTTGCTTGGCAAATACAGTCGGGTCAGTCTTTGCCATCACACTTTGCGTCAAAAAAGCTTTTTGGACCACTGAACAAATTATTGTTAAATTAAGGGTTAATTTTTTTTTTAATTTGAGAGAGAGCGAGCGAGCACACGCAAAAGGGGGAGAGAGAAAGAATCTTAAGCAGGCCCCATGCTCAGCACAGAGCTGCACAAGGAGCTCAATCCCATGACCCTGAGATCATGACCTGAGCCAAAGCAAGAGTTGAACACGCACCCGACTGAGCCACCCAGGTGCCCCGATCCATTGGACAAATTTTAAAGACTTGAGAATTTCCTTTCAATGATTTGTCCACAAAAATTGTTTTTAAGTTCATTCATTTATTTTTGAGAGAGAGAGAGAAAGAGAGAGTCAGCAGGGATGGGGCAGAGAGAAAGAGGGGGTTGAAACGGGCTCTGTACTGATAGCAGAGCACCCTACTGGGGGTTCGAACTTATGAACTAGGAGATCATCACCTGAGCCTAGCCTTGACCTGCTTGGACTGCTTAATTCCAAGGCTGGCAACCTTCTCCATCTTCAACCTCCCCCAATACCCGCCATGAATTTCTGGCCAAGTGCTCCGCCTACTGGTGACACTTGATTCTTCCAAACTCAGACCTTAAACCTGCCCACCCTAATACTTTCTTTACTAACACCTTGAAAGACCATTATCTGAGAGGGGTTGAGTACACTCCCTTTATCATATTACTGCTAGAAGTTTCAAAGTATTAACAAAAAATTAATATCTGTTAGAGGCACGATCCACGAAGCAATAGGAGATTTCCTTATAAACCAGACACTGATAGGTGAAACCGGAAACAAAACCCAGCATCTCATCTTGGTAAGAGGGGAGCCCAACTAGCCAGAGGGTGGAAAGAAAGCCCACCTGCTCCTTATTCAACCTTGTCCTAATTCTGACGGACTCCCCTAACTTGTGGCCTTCGAATCTGTGATTCTGTTGTCTGTTATAAATCCTTAAAGTTTATTGGGGAGGAAATAACAAACCCAGATCATTAAACTCCCACTTGTGTGGCTTGCCCAATATAATGTTTTTACAAACTCATGGAATCCTACTAACTTTAGATGGCAAGGCAATGTTTCTAGTTGGTTAATCAGAAATGGAATTTAGGGTCAGAATTCATAGGATTTTTTAAAAATTTGGTATTTTAAATACCACCTTGCAAAAGCAGGAAATGTTGCAAATGTGTTAAACTGGCTGATACAGTTAGAATGATTGTCATACATTTTCTTTTTTTGTTTATTTTTATTTATTTTGAGAGAGAGAGCGCATTAGCCAAAGGAGGAGCAGAGAGAAAGGGAGGGAGAGAATCCCAAGCAGGCTCCAACGCAGTCAGCATAGAGCCTGACATGAGGCTCGATCTCACAAACTGTGATATCCTGACCGAAACCAAAGTCAAGAGTCAGGCGTTCAACTGACTAAGCCGCCCCGGTGACCCGACAAGAATACATTTTCTAATGAGAAGGATGGTATAACAGCAAAATTGGTGCAGAAAAACAAAAAAATTAAATTAAATTAAATGTTGTATCCATAAAATGTGATTTGTTTTACCAAGTGAGTTGTAATCCTGCACACTGCAGCTTGTCCGTGTTTGAAAATCATGGAGTACAAGTACCGTGGAATCAAAGAACTACTTTTTAAAAACTAAGAAGTCATAAACACTTGTTGTAAAAGGTGAGCATGAAAGAAAGTCTTCTTGCAAAGTCTGCTGAGTCTCCAAGAAGATTCAGTTTCACTGTTTCTGATTTCTGTGGTATCTTACAGAAAACGTGCCTCCAAACTGAGAAAGAACACATCATCAGAGCCATATTTGCAGCATCAAGTTTGCAGATAATGTTCCTTGATCAACTGGTTTTTGCTGGGGACCCATGATGCATGCACATTTCAGAATGTAAATATAGTGTAAATGTGAATGGAAGTATAGCTGAGAGAAAGAAGGCAAAACCTCAACTTGCACAGGTTACATTTGGTGGGGGCAGCTTGGCAGGGGGCAAGGGGGGGAAGGGAAGGGGGCATATACACAGATGAAATGATTAAATGAAGTGATTGATAGATCAACTCAATTCATTTACATCTGTTTGGTTTTTGATGAGTAGGCTGTGAACTCTCGTCCTTTCTTCCTTGTGTTTTTCGGTTTCTTTTTTCCTTCTTTGCTGCCCTCCAGGATTCAATAGCCTTTCTTCCCTTAATTACTAACATTTCTGAGTTTTTTAGGTTTATCTATTTATTTAATTTTTCAATGTTTATTTATTTTTGAGAAAGAAGGAGAGAGACAGTCAGAGTTTGAGTGGGGGAGGGACAGAGAGAGAGAGAGAGAGAGAGAGAGAGAGAATCTGAAACAGGCTCCAGGCTCTGAGCTGTCAGCACAGAGTCTGATGCAGGGCTTGAACCTATGAACTGTGAGATCATGCCCTGAGCCGAAGTCAAGATTTGGAGGCTTAACTGACTAAGCCACCCAGGTGTCCCCCTGACTTTTGTTAAGCATAGATTTGCCAAATTAAGAGTGCCTGTCTCTTGTAACCAGGTGTAGCTGCTTCTATAACAAGCAATAACAACAAAAACCCATAAAGATTACTCATGTAATCTTCTCAATAACCCTGTGAGGTAGGTTATATTATTATTCTTTTTTAAAAAACCCCTGCCTGTTTGTATACAGATAATCTAAACTTCCTACTCCTCTCCTTTCTCTTTTGTATAAGACTGTAAAAAGTAGTTAAATCTCTGTGGCAGCTTGGCTCATATAATTTTATGGCCACCTGCCTCTTCAACTCTGTTCAGGGGCCTGCCTTCTTTAGAAAACTCCCAGTGCCTCCCAAGCCAAGAATATCAACATCAGTGAAGATCTATGAAAACACACTTAGATTAGAAGCATATTTATTTTGAACTGAACTTCATGTGATTTAAAATTTATTGACTATGTTTGGCAAGATGGTCACTACTAAGGTTACAGTCCCCTTTGCTGCTGCTGCCTTTTGAAGTCAGAATCAGCCCTGGTGGCTGATGTGCATGGTAGATAGAACATTCTGTACTAGATCAGTTTTTAACTTTTTTAACTTTCAGGGGGAGGGGTTGAGACACATGGGATTATAACCAAATGTGGTAAAGTTCTCCATCTCATCCACTGCATTGATTTGGATTCCTTCTTTGCTGCCATTACCTACAAACAAACTGAGGGAGAGTTCTGGAAGAGAGTCCATAAAATTCTTTATTATTCTGACTTTTCACATGTGGAAACTAGAGAACAGGGAATAGCTTGTTTAGGTTCTTTATAGCTGGGGAGTCCTGAAGTTCAGACTGGATCCCAGGCAGCCTGGCCCCGGAGCCCTTCCTCATCTGAAGTTATAAGGACTTTAAACAATATTTTCTTCTGAACACTTTAAAGTTTTGCCTTTCACATTTGAGTTTTTAATATATTTATAATTAATTTGAGCATGATATGATATAGGTAGCCATTTTTAAAAATTGATGTATAATTGACATATAACACTATATTGGTTTCAGGAGCACAACAATGATATGATATTTGTATATACTACAAAATGACCTCCACAATAAATGTAGTTAATACCCATTAGCATAAAAACAACATTTTTTTCTTATGAGAATACTTTTAAGATTTCCTTTCTTACATGGGGTACCTCAGCGGCTCAGTAGGTTAAGCCACCGACTCTTGGCTTGGGCTCAAGTCATGATCCTACCATTTAGTGAGTTCGAGCCCCGCATCGGGCTCTGTGCCGACAGCTTGGGGCCTGCTTGGGATTCTCTTTCTCTCCGCCCTTCTCTCACTCATGTTGTCTCTGTCTCTCTCAAAAATAAACTAAAAAAAAATTACTTTCTTACAAACCTTAAAATGTGCAAAACAGTATTATTAGTTACTCACCGTGCTATACATTACATCCTCATGACTTATTTATTTTATAACTGGAAATTTGTACCTTTTGATCCCCTTTACTCACTCCCCAGTCCCCACCTCAGTCATCTACCAATTTATTCTATCTATGAGCTCAATTTTGTTTTTGATTTTTTGGATCCTACACTTAAGTGAGAGATCAAATGATAGTTATCTTTCTCTGTCTGATTGATTTCACTTAGTATAATGCCTTCAAGGTCCATCCATGTCATTACAATTGGCAAGGTTTTATTCTTTTCTATGGCTTAATAATACTCCATTGCACATACATATCACAACTTCTTTATCCATTCATCCATTGATGGATACTCAGGTTATTTCATATCTTGGCTGTTTTAAAGAATGTTGCAATGGGGCACATGGGTAGCTCAGTCAGTTGGGTATCCAACTTTGGAGTCAGGTCATGATCTTGTGGTCTGTGAGTTTGAGCCCCACGTTGGGCTCTGTGTTGACGCCTCAGAGCCTGGAGCCTGCTTCGGATTCTGTGTCTCCGTCTCTCTCTGCCCCTCCCCTGCTCATGTTCTGTCTCTCTCTCTCAAAAATAAACATTAAAAAAATTTTTTTAAAAATAATGCTGCAATGAACATGGGGGTACATATATTTTTTGTGTGTTAGTATTTTATTTTCTTTGGATAAATACCTAGAAGTGGAATTTCTGGATCTTTTGGTAGTTCTATTTTTAATTTTTTGAGCAAAATCAGATTACTGCCCTAGGGGCTGCACCAATTTACATTCCCACCAACAATGCACAAAGTGTCCTTTTTCTCCATATCTTTGCCAACATTTGTTATTTCTTGTCTCTGATAACATTGTAGTGGGTGTGAGGAGGTATCTCCTTGTGATTTTGATTTGCATTTCTCTGATGACTACTGATGTTGAGCACTTTTTCATGTATCTGTTGGCCATTTGTGTGTCTTCTTTGGAACAATACCTATTTAGATCTTCTGCCCATTTTATAAATGTTTAAAATTTTATTTCAGAGACAGAGAGAGCATGTGAGCAGAGGAGAGGGAGAGAGAGAGGATCTCATAGGCCCCACGCTCGGTATGGAGCCCGATGCAGGGCTCAAGCCCACAACCCTGGGATCATGACCTGAGCCGAAATCAAGAGTTTGACACTCAACTGACTGAGCCACCCAGGCGCCCCTACTGCCCATTTTAAAATTGGATTGTTTTTGTCTTTAGCTACTGATTTGTATTAGTTCTTTATCTATTTTGAATATTAACTTCTTATCAGATACATAACTTTGCAAAGATTTTCTCCCATCCAGTACCTTGCCTTTCATTTTGTTTTGATGACTACAGTTATGTAATATAGTTTGAAATCAGGGAGTGTGATGTCTCTAACTTTGTTCTTCTTTCTCTAGGTAACCATTTTCACAGGCGTACCTCATATTATCATGCTTCATTTCATTGGGCTTTACACATATTGCATTTTTTACAAATTGGATATTTTGTTGCTACCCTGCATTTAGTGAGTCTACTGGCACCATTTTAATGACCCCACTGACACCATTTTCCCAGCAGCATTCGCTCACTTCATGTCTCCGTGTCACTTTCTGGCCATTCTCAATGCATTTGGTAACTTGTTGTGGTGATCTGTGATCAGCAATCTTTGCTGTTACTATCGTAATTGTTTTGGGGTGTCACAAACTGCACTCATTCGAGACAGCAAAACAGTGTATAAATGTTGCGTGTCCTGCCAGCTCCATCTACCAGGGGTTCCCCGTCTTTCTCCCTTTCCTCGATGCTTTTCACCAAGACACAATGTTGAACCTAGGCCAGTTAATAACCCCACCGTGGTCTCTAAATGTTCAAGTAAAAGGAAGAGTCACACGTCTCTCGCTTCAAATCAAAAGCCGGAAGTGATTTAGATTGGCGAGGAAAGCATATCAAAAGCTAAGACAGGCCAAGAGTTAGGCCTCCTGTACGGGTTAGCCAAGTGGTGAATACAGAGGCAAAGTTCTTGAAGGAAATTAAAAGCGCTACTCCAATGGAGAAAGTTTGAATAGTCTGGGTAGAAGATGGAGGGAACATTCCCTTAAACCAAAGCCTGATCCAGAGCACGGCCCCGACTCTCTTCAATTCTGTGAAGGCTGGGAGAGGTGAGGAAGCTGCAGAAGGAAAGTCTGAAGCTAGTAGAGACTAGTTGATGAGGTTTAGGGAAAGAAACCATCTCCATAACATAAAAGTATGAGGTAAAGCAGCAAGTGCTGATGTAGAAGCTGCAGCAAGTTCTCCAGAAGATCAAGCTGAGGTCATCAGTGAAGGCGACTACACTGCACAACAGATTTTCAGTGTAAACAAAACAATCTTGCATTGGAAGTATCTATCTAGGACTTTCATAGCTAGAGAGGAAGTCAGCGCCTGGCTTCAAAGCTGCAAAGGATAGGCTACCTCTTTTGTCAGGTGCTAATGCAGTTGGTGACTTTAGGTTGAAGCTAGTGCTCATTTAACATCCTGAACATCCTAGGGCCCTTAAGAATGATGCTGTATATACTCTGCCTGTGCTCTATGAATGGAACAGCAAAGCCTGGATGACAGCTCATCTGTTTACAACATGGTTTACTGACTGTTTTGAGCCCACTGTTAAGAACTAATACCCAGGAAGAAAAGATTCCTTTCAAAATCCTACTTGCTCATTGACGAGGCACCTGGTCACCCCACAGCCCTGATGGAGACATACAATGAGATAAATGGTGTTTTCATGCCAGCTAAATCATCATCCATTGTGCAGCCCATGGATCCAGGAGCAACTTTGACTTTCAAGTCTTATTATTTAAGAAATACATTTCTATCATAGCCATAGACAGTGCTTCCTCTGATGGATCTGGACAAAGTAAATTGAAAACCTTCTGGAAAAGATTCACCATTCTAGATGCCATCAAGAACCACCATGACTTGGGACCCCCTGGTGACTCAGTGAGTTGAACGCTTGATTTCAGCTCCGGTCATGATCTCATGGTTCGTGGGCTTATAGCCTGCATCAGGCTCTGTGTTGACAGCGTGGAGCCTGCTTGGGATTCTCTGTCTCCCTCTCTCTCTAGCTCAAAAATAATTAAACATTAAGAAAATTAAAAATACCCCTCATTCATGGGAAGAAGTCAAAATATCCGCACTAGCAGGAGTTTGGAAGAAGTTGATTCCCGTCCTCATGAGTGTATGTGAGAGATTCAGGACTTCAGTGGAGAAAGATGTGGTGGAAATGGTAAGAGAACCGGAATTAGAAGTGGAGCCTGAAGATAGATAGGACTGAACGGCTGCCTCCCCGGGATAATACGTGACCAGACGTGGAGTCACTTGTATGGATGAGCTAGGAAGTGGTTTCTTTTTTTTTTTTTTAATATTTTTATTTATTTCTAGGAGAGAGAGAGACAGTGTGAGCAGGGGAGGGTCAGAGAGAGAGGGAGACACAGACTCTGAAACAGGCTCCATGCTCTGAGCTGGCAGTCAGCACAGAGCCCGATGTGGGGCTCGAACCCACAAACTGCGAGATCATGACCTAAGCGAAAGTCGGACGCTTAACCGACTAAGCCACCCAGGCGCCCCTAGGAAGTGGTTTCTTGAGATGGGCTTTACTCCTGGTGAAGGTGCCATGAAGATTGTTGAAATGACAGAAGGTTCCAAATACGACACAGATTTAGTAGATAAAGCGGTGGCAGGGTTTGCAACAATTGACTCCAATTTTGACAGAAGTTCTGTGCATAGAATGCTTTCAAATAGCACCACATGCCACAGACTAATTAATTGTCCAAGAAAGGAGGAGTCGATAGGTGCGGGAAACCTCACTGTGGTCTTTTAAGAAACTGTCGCAACCACCACCCTCATCAGCAGCCATCGACGTCAAGGTGAGACCTTGAATTGAGGGATAATCTAATAAAATATGAAGTTTGCATGGGGCATTGTTGTTTAGGGTTTTTAAAAAGACGTTCTTTAAAAAAGGAGTCAAAATTTATCCGGGTAAATATTAAGTTATTTCTACAGACTTTTAATACAAGCTTTAATACACATTTCAAAATGGCACACAAACATTCTCATGCCATATAGAAATTTTTGCTTTATTGCTGCCGGGCCAGATTTCAATGATGCTTACAGTAATAGTGGCTCTTTTATTTAAGTCAAAATACAATCATTATATGGTCTAACTCTTGAGGCCCCGCTGCTGTGAGCTGAGTCAAAGCTGAGGAGACCTTGGATCCCAAGCCTTCAGAGTTTGATCTTCCTCTTCCCTGGGGGGCCTGTTGACCCAGGGCCCCGCCTGACACCTCTGGGCCTCTATGGGCAGCAGGTGGAGCAGCAGGAGAAAAGGGCCACTTGGGAAAGGCTGGCAGTTGGACTTGATGTTGGCCAGCAGGTGCCCGTTGCCGTCACTGGATTTCCTCAGCTCCTTGAGCTTCCTCTTGGTCGGCACAGTGCCACCAGCCTCATGGGCGAGGGTCCCCTGGAGACAGCGGCACGTGCTTCTCCCCAGCCCTTTGCACACGGCGTCGGCCATCTTCTCGTGGAGGCCGCGAATCTGCCACGTGGCGCCCAGCTTTCTGCACAGTTTGGACGCGTCTTCTCAGCTGCCAAGCCGTGCGTTTCCTCGGCAGACAGTGTTCCCTCAGGTGGTAGGATGCGTTCTTGCCGTAATTCAGGCGGAATTTGAAGCTTCACCTTCAGCCGCTGAATCTCCCTTTCAAGCTGGGAATTTTCACGCTGCCAAGACGCTTCCTCCGTTTGGAGACTTGTTATTTGTNTGATCAGTTGGGCTGGGGGAGGGGACGCCAATGTGATTGTCATAAATCTTAAGCCTTCCCTCTGGGTTTTGGGTCCTCAACTCATCTCTATTTTGACAATAATTTCCTGAGAGCGTAAGGTTTTCTAACATGAGCACCTATGTATCCTGAGCCCCTGGGACCAGAGTAAGTGAGTTTTGACAAAGAAATCACAGTATGTACATAGACAAGGAAAAGTACCAGTAGCATGAGGGAAAGAGCAAATTGATTATGAAGTAAAGATACATTTCTTCTCTTCTGGTTTCATTTCTTGTCTAGCTCAGATTTTTGGTCATTTGCATAGGAAAGTAGTTGTAATAACACTTCACTCAAGCACAGCATTTAACATGGAAAGAAGATGATCAGAACTTTTTCTAGGAAAGTGTAAATGTGATTCAGCTTAAAAGTGAGATGGCCCTATAACCATTCAATCCCTAGTCACACTCTTAGCTCAAGAAAAGAAACGGGAATATTGCTCTTTCTTGCACTAGATGGCAATGTTTCTCTGCAAACCAAACCACATTTACTGGCTCTGACAGGCTAGCTGCCTGCCCTAGGCGGTGCCCGAGGGCTCCCAGTAGCGTTCCTGACTCCAGGAGACAAATTAGAAGTGGTACAAGCTTTTTTGGGCCAGCGAGAGGAGTGCTAGCCTGGTCTCCTGAGGCTAAATTAGAAGCTGGGGGAGGGGGGCGGGGGGGGGAGGGAGACAGAGACGGAGGGAAGAGAAGAAAGGGAGATTGAATCACAGCAAACATCGCAGTGAAAACCCAATGGGAAAGCAGGTGCTTTTCTGAGCAAGTATCTTTGGACTTAATTTTGGATTTGAGAATGGAGCTTGCTTGCTTTCTCTTGGATGTACTACATTCATGGGCTTTCTTCACCCAATTGTGCTGGCAAGAATCTTAACAATAGACGTTAGGTCTTAGAAAGACTCAGCTCAGGGTCAGCTTACCTTATGACAGGCTTACTTTGTCATGTCACTGTGCCTTCTAATTCAAAAAACTTCTTTATAGCGCATTTAGCATTGCTACTTGTATCAAGAGATATTTATGGAGATAATTCCAAGTTCGAAAAATTGTGCTAACACTTTGGTGAAGTACTTGGAATGTAGTGAAGAAGTACTATTATTTTACTGCATCAACATATTGGGTCATCAAACATAATGCAGTCAGTCCCCTATCTAGGAAGGGGCCGTATTTTTAAATTTTTGGAACTCCAAATACATTTTCTAATTAACATTTACATGGTGGTTGGTTTTTCAAATTAACCCTTAATATTTCTTTAGACTTTATCAGTTTCCTCTATCAGGGTATTATCAGGGTAATCTATGGTTACTATCAAAAATATAAATACAAAGAAAAATATTGTTCTCTTCCTCAACTGCATCTCCAGAGATAATCACTGTTAACAATATTTTTCTCTGTGCATTCCAAACAATTGTCATAATTTTTAATTATCAGAAGCATTTCCCCTCATCGGTAAAAATTCTTTAAACCTGTGAATTCTAGAGAGGGGTCGCCTCATTTGATTTCTTTCTTTTCTTTTAACTTTTAAAAATGTTTTTGTTTAGTTTTGAGAGAGACAGAGCATGAGTGGGGGAGGGGTAGAGAGAGAGGGAGACACAGAATCCAAAGCAGACTCCAGGCTCTGAGCTGTCAGCACAGAGCCTGACATGGGGCTGGAACTCACAGACCACGAGATCATGACTTGAGGCTAAGTTGGACGCGTAATAGACTGAGCCATGCAGGCACCCCATGCCTCATTTGATTTCTGACTTCAGTTTTTTTTATCTGCAAAGCAGAAGTAAGAAGAGTTCCCAAGACCCAAGATTATTCATAAAGGAGGTAACGTAGGTAATGTGCTTGCCATAGTGATAGCCACATAGGAAATGCCCGATAGATACTGGCTTTAATATTATTACTGTTATTACATAAACTTTTCTCCCATTACAAAACGAATATTAAAAGTTTGAAAAATTCAAAGAAGTATAAATAACATAAAAATCACGTGTAATCCCATTACACAGAGATAATGGTCGGTAACCTTTCACATTCGTTTTTAAAGATTTTTATTGTTTTAAGTAATCTCTACACCCAAAGTGGGGCTCAAACTTAGAACCCCAAGATCAAGAGTTGTAAACTCTTCTGGCTGAGCCAGCCAGGCACCACATACCATTCACATTTTTAATGCTTATTAAAAAAAAAAATCCAAATGGGAATCATACTTTATGGTTTTGTTTGCTGCTTTTTGACTTCTAATATCATAAAAAAATATCCTGATTTTATCGGCTGTGAAATACATTATTGTATGGATATATTGCAAATAACTATTTCCCTGTTACTTGCTATTCAAGTGCCTTCTGATTTTTGCTGTTATAAATATGATGTGATAAATATCCTAGATATAAAATTTCACCTGCATATGGCTTATTTCTCTAGATCAGTGTCATCAAAATGGAATTACTAGTTGACGTATATGAACTATTTTTAAATTCTTGATGTACATTGTCAGATTCTCTTACAAGAGTTTAAAGTGATTTATGTTTCCACCAGCCTCAAGTGAGAGTGCCTGTCATTTTACGTATCCCCTAATTTTTAAACTTTGGCTACTTTGGAAAGTAAAACACACAATCTCATTTCACTTGCATTACTTTGATGGATGATGGGGTAAGACTTCTTTTTTTTTTTTAATTGTTCCTATTATCATCCATCTGCCCGGTGAAATATCTTTTTCCTTTGTCCATTTCCTATTGTCTTGTTTTTCAAAAAGTCAACTTGTGTTAGGCTTTTAAATAATACGTATACTGACTCACTGTCATGTTCATAGTAGTTATCTTTCATAATTTATCATTTATCTTTTACTGGACTTAGAGTAGAAATTTTTTAAAGTTTATTTATTTTGCTAGAGAGTGAATGTGTGTGTGCACACACACGGGAGAGGGGCAGAGAGAGAGAGAGAGAGAGAGAGACAATCCCAAGCAGGCTCCCTACTGTCAGCATGAAGCACGATGTGGGCTCGAACTCACAAACCATATGCCAAAAGCAAGCATCAGATGCTTAACCAACTGAGCCACCTAGGTGCCCCTAAAGTGGAATTTTCTTATGGAAAAGAAGATCTGAATTTGTAGGAGCCAGACTTGTTTTATGTGTGGATGTAGTGGGGATGGGTTTCTCTTTTTGCTTTTATGCTTGAACACATTCTTCCTCAGCCAGAGATCAGGTTAAATTTTCTTCTGCAATTAAAAAGTAGTCCGTGGGGTGATGCTCTGAGACTGTGTGATCCTTCTGTTCCCCCAACGAACTTGAACCATTGGCTTTAGTATCCATTGAGAACCCTTGCTTGAATCAATTATTTCATTAGTGATTGCAATATGTACTTAATGCTTTAAAATGTTTTAATCCATCAGGAATTTGGTTTGAATATAGTATGAGAAGAAGAGTTCAATTGACTTTATTGCCTCCAAGTATGGATATTTCCTTTGATTAATTAGTTTTTATTGAAAAAGATACATGTGATACAAATGCAAATAGAAAAAAAGAACATTTGGTAAAGGTAAGTTCTCTTCTCCCTCCAGTCTTTCAGTTCCCTTGTACGTGAACGTGGATGTGCATGTACATGTATTCAGAGTTAGCTAATGCTTCCTATTTCTTGTGTAACTTTCCAAAATATTCTAATATACAAGTATATCCACTTTTACATAGTGGAAACATCCTATACATACTGTTATAAACTTTGTTCCTTTCTTAACTTTTCTGAAGTTGATTTCTTATTATCAAGAGTACCTTAGGGTTTTTTTGTTTGTTTGGTTTTGGTTTTGATGACTGCACAAAGTTATGCTGTAAGAAAGATGTATGTTTACTTGACCCATTTCTAACTTTCAAGTGGACTTTTGCAAGCTCACCTGGGGATTGGCCATGGATTCTCTTTACTTTTCTGTGCAAATAGATGTGTTGTTACCGGGAGCCCCTGGAGCATTCCCACCCCCCCATGACTCGGTAAGCTCACGGAGGGCATTGTTTTTCTTCTCTGCTGTATTCCCAAATGTCTATCACTGAGATATAAATTAGCCTCTTGTGCCCCCAAACTTCTCTTTTTCAGCCCTCGTCCTTAAACTTGTAGCCCTGAATAGATGAGCCTTTTGACAAATCTCCTTTCCCTTGCCCAGCTGGAGGCTTCTGTGTATGGGATAGTGAGTGTGGTAACTTGGAGGTGCCCGGACCAGTGGAATAATTAGAGAATAGTTAGCAGCTACCTCTGAGGGGACTCATCATAAATGCAATTTAATAAGTGCTGGTTGATGAATGCACTACTGGGCATGACGCCTGGTCATTACCAGTAACTGCAGGTCCTTGCTGATCCCGATCTCCAACTGCCACCTCAAACACCCATGATTTGTGACCCAGCCTGGACCTAGGGTCTCTCCTCACTGCCGATTTGTCACCACTTCTCATCGCTGTCACATCCTCACTTCTCTGCCTGCTCAGCTTGCATGGCTCCATCACGACATCCAGAGGAAGGGGGGACAGGATGGACAAGAGCAGTCAGAGAATGGAGGACTTGAACTGAGCCCCCAGTGGATGGTGACCCTGGTGAATTAGTCTGAACAGTACCACAGGCGGGGGGCGGGGGCTTTACAAAAAGTATTTTCTCACTGTTCTGGAGCCTAGAAGTCCAAGATCAAGGTGTTGGCAGAATGGGTTTCTTCTGAGGCCTCTCTCTGTGGCCTGTAAGTGGCCGCCTTCTCCCTGTGTCCTCACATGGTCTTCTGTGTGTGTCTGTGTCCTAATCTCCTCTTATAAGGACACAGAGTCATATTGGATTTCGACCCACGCTAATGACTTCACTCTAACTTGATTATTCCTTTAAAGACACTATCTCCAAATACAGTCACACTTTGTGGTTCTGGGGGCTAAGACTTCAACATATGCTATTCTGGGGGGACACAATTAAGATGGAGGAAAGGTATGGGGAAGGGGAAGGATTTGCCAGGAAGAGAAATAGTGCAGCGAACTGGCTGGCAGAGCGAGCAGGGTGTGGGGACCTCAGGACTGGAGGAGGGATTGACTGAATTTGGGGAGAGCTCACCCTGTGTGTGTGAGCAGGGGAGGGGCCCAGCGCAGCGGGGAGGGATGCCGGCCCCGGGGTCAGGGAAATGGTGGGATGCCATGACATCTTAGGCAGGGCAAGCTGGTCTCATATTAATGGTCCTAAGAGCAGACCAGAGGTGGTGGGGGAGGAGGAGACAGAACGCGTGTGGAAGGAATGATAACTGGACAGAGAATCTAAAGACTCGAGAAACAGTTTGAAGAAGGAAAGAATAACTCTTGGAGACAAAGGGCATAAGTGCCGGAGAGGAAAGGAGGCAGACATTTTCTAGCTGAGAGACTGGAGTGTGGCTGGTGCCAGGGGGCGGGAAACCAGATGGCGTTCTCTGGGAAAGCAGGTGATGGGCATTGCGGAGGGCACTTGTTGAGAGCACTGGGTGTTGTATGGAAACCGATGTGATAATAAATTATATTTTTTAAAAAAAGCAATCTGTACCCTAACTGCTAAGCTCTTGCTTGTCAGAACCACAGAACTGGAGGGTTGAGAGGCCTTGAGAGGTCATTTAATCCACTCTCTCCGTTCTGTCCACACGGGCTAGGCCTGTTCTATTACAACTTGTATGCTGCCATCTTGTATTTTACTGTTTCTTCATAATGGGACATCACCAAGCCCGTGGGAAGAGATTCCTGGTTAGCTTGCTACAGGGAGAGGCTCACTCCACCAGGAGAGGTGGCCTGGGGCCTGGCGCTCCCCCAACAGGTACTGACGGGGCAAATGTGGGCCGTCACCAGGCCTGGGCCCCTCATGGCTAAAAGCTGAAGGCGGAACTAGATGACTCCGTGAGGCCCCCCACAGCTCTGAGACCTGGGATGTGAGCAGGCCTGGCCACCAGCGTGGGCAACTCGACTACCCCCTTCTGCGTTGTCATGCTTTCATGGGCGAACCATCTACTTGTTGCTCCCACCTCTATTTAAGAGATAAGGGTTTAAAATTTAAATGCAAGAGTTAACCCGATTACTTAAAATCCCAGGAAGGTTTAAATGTGGATGTCAGATCTTCTACCAAGAGCTGGGAAGAAGTAAGGGTGCCAAGAATGAGAAATGAGGAGGCTCCAGGCATTCAAGACAAACAGGTGCATTTCCCACCAGTTCCTAAGGTTGGCGTGAACCCAGGTGCTCACGTGGTCTGCCTGTCCCGTGGACTTCCGGCCCCTCTCTTCCCAACTTGGGAGTTGAACTGGGAAAAGTGGGCCAAGCCACATCACTCCTTGGCAGATGGGTGGAAGGGGCCCCAAGCCACAGTGTCCTAATGAACTTGGCGGAGCCAGGGCTGCAGAGAGACATGGCCCTTCCCCAGGCTCTGATTTCCCCCCAGGAGACTGCACAGCTCTCCTGTATTTTATTTTTGTCACCAGCGTTAGCTCCAATGCTGTCAGTACAGTCACAGGTAGCAAACAGTCACAGGTCATACGCGTGTCCACGTTTTCCTTTGGAACCTTGATCATCTGCCAGACTCTCGCCCTGTGAGCTGAACCCAGCCAGCGAAAACCCACCGTACATCTTAAACACAGGTGTTCATGCAAAACCACACTTCTTTGCAAAATGCTGCTATTATTTTGTTTGGTAGCTGTTGAAATATGGTGGGAAAGTTTCTGAAACTCAAGAAATCAACCATTTCCATTATTTAAAATGCTCCTGGGCTTCTCCTGTGGACTTGCTAGGGCATTAAATGAACGTCACAAAGGGCCACCATATGCAAGTCCAGAGGCCACAGGCCTGTTTGCTGTGATTCATGAATGTCCTTTCCCGCTTGCAGCTGAAAATGCAGGGAATTTGTTTTAAAGTTGTGCCACAGTGTGTTTTTTCCCAGGGCAAACTTACTTCCGTGACGTGTTCTCTACCACGTTCGATAGAGGCTAATCACCCACAGAGGAAGATTAAAAGTAAAATGTGTCCTGTGACTTGCTCTATTAAGGAAGCAATTGATGCAGCAAATTCTTGTTTCAGTTTATTTCAAAACCATCTGTTTTTAACAGATGTTTTATTTTATTTTATTTTTGCACAAGATTCAAGAAATAACTGGAATGGAGAAATAGCACTATTTTAAAAAGCCACGGGGACGCCTAGTTTGCTCACTTAAGCGTCCGACTTCAGCTCAGGTCATGATCTCACGGTTAGTGGGTTCGAGCCCCGCATCAGGCTCTGTGCTGACAGCTCAAAGCCTGGAGCCTTCTTCATATTCTGTCTCCCTCGCTCTCTGCCCCTCCCCCACTCATGCTCTGTCTCTCTCTTAAAAATAAATAAACGTTAAAAATTTTATAAATAAATAAAAAGCCACTAAATTGTAAAAAAAAAAAAGAAAGCTGGTAATAGAAATGTATTTCAAATTAATTTGGGATAATATATCAATTTAGTATACTTTCTATTTCCTCTTGTGACCAACTACAAATTACATTTTAATAGCATCTATATGGATCTGGGAGGACCAGCAGTTTAATTATAATTTTTTAAAAGGCAAACTTATGAAAAGAGTTTTCAAAATATCAAATGTTTACCTAGAGTCAATTGCAAGGATTATAACTCCAATAGGGCCTTTCTAAAATTGGAAAGCTCCAAAGGGAGCTAAGGATGAGACAAAAATCAGTAACAAAGCATGTTATATTTAATTCCGATGATTAATACAATCCCAGTGCTGCTATGTTTCATACATCCCAAAATAGGAAGGGATGCAGATCAATATGGAATTGTGCGAGAAGACAAAATCTTTCTTAATAAACTTAATGTCTATTTATTTTTGAGAGAGGGAGACACAGGACGCGAGTCGGGGAGGGACGGAGAGGAGGGAATCTGAAGGAGGCTTTAGGCTCTGAGCTGTCAGCACAGACCCTGACCCAGGGCCTGATCCCAGGAACTATGCAATCATGACCTGAGCCGAAGTCAGACGCTTAACCAACTGAGCCACCCAGGTGCCCCTATAAACTGTACATTTTAAAAAGTAGAACCCCAAACCTGAAGAATAAAATTTCTGTATTTAAAGAAGTGAGAAAATTTTTATTTTTACCTGAAAATTTTTTACTTGGTTAATTGTTACTTTACTTTGCTAGAGGTTTACAAAGTACACCATAGTCAGAAGGAAAAAACAAAGAAACAAAAACTTGCATTAAACCTATTTATCAAAAGCTAATAAATGATTATGCATTGTTTTGTGTGTGGGTTTTAAGGTTTAGAAAAAGAAACAGATTCATTACCTTGAGCAAGTAATCTATTTTCACTGATTAGCTTAAATGGCCAAGCATTTCTGAGTCATAATTCATCTTTATTGCCTGCCCCAAATGAAATGATCAGTAGCAGGATTTGGGCTTATTTTTCAGTGATGTGCCTTAAAGCTGGGAACACACATTTCAGAACCAAACTGTTGCTTGGATTGAACTACAGCTGAAGGCCATTGGCCTCTGTGGTCTCCAGCCCACTCTTTCTGCCGAGAGCGAGAGAGCCCCCCCCACATGGGTCCAGGTCTCCCCATTCAGGTCCTGGAGGTGGACATCACCCATCTAAGATGTGGGTCTGTTACCTCCCAGGGAGGCTGGTTATGTTGTGAAATGAGCGTAGGCTTTGGAGCCAGACAGACATGACTTCTGCCATCAACGGCCTGGGTGCTTATCTCCCCTTGAACCCCAGAGTTTATTCTAGAAACCAGGGCTAGGCAGGACTGGTTCTTGTCTAGAAAGCCTGGAAGGTTGCCTGAAATAACGTAAGAAACACAACCGTCACAATGCTTGGCACATACTTAGTAGATACAAAATAAAAATATCATGTTATGTAGACTTACAGGCTTCAGGTGGGTTTACCATGGCTCCCACAACCTTAAGCAAGACATAGGACTTCCCTGAACCTCAATGTTTGAATCTGTAAAATGAGCCCATCAAACCCAATCAAGACAGGGGACAGTAGAAGTGTTTTTGCAAATAGTAATGCATTAAATAAATGTTACAAACATATCTTTCAACACCACGTTTTTCTTACATCAGCCTGGCAGCCAAGGAAATACTGTACTCCCACAAATGAAGAAATAGGTTCAAGTACATTACAGTGAAGTCATACAGCTAGGATGCAACCCAAATAATATAATTATAATGCCATCCTTAAATATTATACTCAGATACTAATGCTCAAATGTGATAATATTAATACCATACTCAAGTAGTTCGTGATAGTACCAGTGTTTACATCCATAACGCCATATTCAAATATTATACTGTAGTACCAATATTCACATATCATGATTGTAATGCCACGCTCAAATATTATGAAAAAGGCTAATACTCAGATATTATAATTGTAATACCATACTCAAATATTATACTGTTATGCTACTACTCACTCATTGTAATCATAATACTATCTTCAGAGCTTTCTCATAGTTATCTCTTTACTCTACGATTTGCATTTATTTCCATATCCTTTCTCTGTGAACCTCCACCTCTTGCCCTTTGGACTGAAGTTCCTCATGGATGGGGGCAGCCGGGCACAGAGGCCTGGCACTAAATGCTTAAGTAGACGGGCTCCTCGCGTCTGTTCTGCTGTCATTGATCTAAGGCACGGCAATGCTTGCATCCTCTCTGAAGACTTACCTGCTAGTTACAGACTGCATGCCCCCCCCTCCCCCATTTCCTGATCTCCTGTGTCACATAGAGGCAACACCGGATTTCCAAGTATATTCAGTCTTCTATGATGGTTTCCCGTCATTAATTGTTTTGCTTATTGTTACCTCTGAGAGTAGGAACCATGTTCTTCTAATAAGTGCTTAAAAACACTTACTCAGAGGCACCTGAGTGGCTCGGTTGGTTAAGTGTCTGACTTCAGCTCAGGTCATGATCTCACGGTTCGTGGGTTTGAGCCCCGGGTCAGGCTCTGTGCTGACAGCTCAGAGCCTGGAGCCTGCTCCAGATTCTGTGTCTGCCTCTCTCTGTCCCTCCTGCATTCACACTCTGTCTCTCTCTCTCAAAAATAAACCGTTGCAGAAGGATGGATGTCAGGGAAGAAGATGAAACTTAGATCTTGGTTTTGAGAGCTCATGAACTGCAGACTCTTGCAGACATTTTTATACATAAGTGACATTTTAAAGCTCACTTTGATTTCTCTGCATGATATAGTCTCTTTCTCTCTACCTTGGGGAACTTAAATCTTTTAAAAATGGACTTCATGTTGTATTAAAGCTCACATATTGACAAAATTTTGGCTGGGAAGTCACATACAAGAGGAATTATTTTTCATAAGGGAACTCATGAAACATGTGCCAACTTCACTTGTAGACAACCAGCAGACCTGGCAGCAACTTACACAATTAGCCCACATGTTTTCAAATGAAAATTTGCTGTGCGGGTGAGGCCTCGGCCGAACGCTGCTCCCAGAGATAGCCAGTGACAGTGGAAATTGGTTCAACTCTTTTGAAATGCAGAAATTCAGGGAGCAATTTGGAACTGAGAGCTCACGTCATAAAAATGTTCATCATTTTCGATCCACAATTCAGACTTCTTGCAATCTCTCCTACGCAAAGAATTCAAAACAAGTTGAACACTCTGTGTTTGAAAATGTTCACTGAAGCCCTTATTATCAGTGTCAGACATTTGGAAACATGCTAATAATAACTACCAGTTGCATGGACTCCACACTTCAGAAAGAGCTTTCCTGCTCATCGTCAACTTTGACTGGATGGCGGCCCTGTGAGGTGGGTGCTGTCGTTACCCTCACTTCATAGATGAAGATACTCCTGTTCAGAGGGGCGAGGGTACACGGATCACACTGTTGGAAATGGGCAGGCCAGGATGAGGCCACCTCTTCTATAGTATGACGTGCCTTTGTATATTTGCCCAGCAGGGGATAAAAGTTAACTCTATGAACTTGATAAAATACACATCTATCCAGTAAAATCATCACTGTGAAAGCAACACAGCAATAATAAAAAATAATTGGCTAACCCCCACCCCCCCGGAGTACAAAAATTGCATCTTTGTTGTGGTTCTTATATAGAATTAGATAAGGCACAGTAGTTAAAGACTGGAAGGGAAAGGAAAACATATAAGTCATTGAGAGATATCCTTGGGTTTTAGTACCACTGTTTATACTTTCATATCTCTGTGAGCCGCCCGGGACACCCCTTATCTCCTCAGCGGAAATAGGATTTTTCTTTTTTTTTTTTTAATGTTTTATTTATTTCTAGGGGAGAGAGAGAGAGACAGCGTGAGCAGGGGAGGGTCAGAGAGAGAGGGAGTCACAGACTGAAACAGGCTCCAGGCTCTGAGCTGGCAGTCAGCACAGAGCCCGACGCGGGGCTCGAACCCACGAACCGCGAGATCACGACCTAAGCGAAAGTCGGACGCTTAACCAAGCCACCCAGGCGCCCCGGAAATAGGATTTTTCTGAGGAAAAAGTAATATATAGAGAGAAAAGGGGTCCACTAGGCCGCACTCCCTTCGAAAACTCTTAACTCTAAACCTGCCTGGACAGGAACACACGGCTTTCATGGAATTATGGGTCCACAGAGTTACAAAGACTGTGAAGGACGGGCCAGCGCTGGTGGCAGAGGCTGGGCCCAGCAGTCGCCAGGCCCCATGTACTGGCCGTTTCATCTCAATGACACTTGTGAAGCGAATCTTGTGTGGAGCGCGGCGAGGTGGGGCCTCCTTGTGTGGCTGACAAAAGAGGGCTGGGCTTGCCAAATGGAATCAGGCGCTGGGAGGCTAGGGGAGCCTCCATTGTCCTGGGCTCCAGTGATTAAATGCCGGATTAAAGAGGAAACATTCCTTCCCCGTCCCTGCCCCCCAACCTCGGCTCATCAGGCCCATTCACGGGGCTCCTTCCAAAAATTATTGACAGGGGCGCTTTCTATTCACGGCCCTCACAGCTGACACGGCCGCCCACACAAAGGGGCTTCAGGAGGTTAATTAAAACCAGGTAATAGGAGGAATCGAAGACCAACACTTCAAAAATGCCACGGCGGCTCTGGGACAGGAGAAAGACATATGGTATGAAATCCACCTCCCAGGCATCATCCCACGCACGCTCCGCCTCAAGCTGGCACTTCGTTATTTCACAGACACGAGGAACCACTGTCTCCCCATTTTTTTTCCCTTCTCCTGATCAAGCAGCTGTGTCTTGCTGCACATCTTGGTCCAGCCACTTCCAGCTTTTCCAGACAAGGCAGTGTGTGTCCGGCAGCGTCATTTGCAGACTCTCCATCAAGCTGACGTGGATATTTAGTTCTCCTTCATTACTGCGGGCATGCTTTCCAGGACAACCCACACGAGATCTTCCAGGATACCATCACACTAAGCTGGTCTCTTGGGCTGAACTTAATATTCCCTCCATCTAACACATGGGGTTAAGGAAGACAGAAGGGTCGAAAGGTTGGGGAGAAAGTTCTTTTGGAAATACTGTCCAGATGAAAGGGATACAAACAGTAGACCAGTGACTTAGGTCTAAATATCCATCACAGTCCTCACTTGCTTCTTTAAGGGAAATGTACCGTGTAGTGCCTTCAAAGTAGGAGTCACTCCGTAAATACATGCTGTGGGGAATCAGAACATGCCCTCTCATGCCAAAGTGCCTGGACTTTGTCACTTACTACCTGTGTGACTTTAAATCAGTGACTCAAGCTCAGTTTCCTCATCTGAAAAATGGACACGGGGATGATGACAATGAGGAGAGCAGTGTTTTCCTCCCAGGACTGCTCCAAGGACAGAAAACATGAATATGTGCACAGCTGTCAGACTAGCATCTGTCACAGAGTACATGCTATGTCAGTGTGAGCTACAAACATTATTATTATTTCTTGTTTTCAGCAAATAAATTCTTTTTTTTAAATTTTTTTAAATGTTTTATTTATTTCTAGGGGGGAGAGAGAGAGAGAGAGAGACAGCATGAGCAGGGGAGGGTCAGAGAGAGAGGGAGTCACAGACCCTGAAACAGGCTCCAGGCTCTGAGCTGGCAGTCAGCACAGAGCCCAACACGGGGCTCAAACCCACAAACCACGAGATCATGACCCAAGCGAAAGTCGGATGCTTAACCAACTAAGCCACCCAGGCGCCCCTTCAGCAAATAAATTCTAAAGGTATCAATAGCATCCCCTCCTCCTATAGTGCTGAAGAGAATAGAAGGGTCAGTATGGACGGGGATCATGCTGTTTATTAATATTGTGTATCCTTAGGTACAATTCTGAAAGAAAACACTAGCATATAGAATTCAGGAGTTTATTAAAGCATGAAAAGCATAGGAATGCAAGGATAGTTTGATATTAATAAATTATAGGACAACAACCCCACGGTTGTATTCTCGGTGGCTGAAAAAGCATTTTATCAAAATGTAACAGCCATTTTTTTAATTGAAAAAAGCTTTAATTAGGAATAGATCCTGAACATGATAAATTCACATGTGAACATATTAACTGAACATATTAACTGAAAAACCATCACAATGCTTCGTGGTAAAAAGTTAAGAGCATTAAGATCGTTTCCCATTATCAAGGATAAGGCAACACTGATCACTATGGAAACGATTATTTACTATTATTCTGGAAGTACCAGCCAATGCAATTCCATAAAAGAAACAAACAGACAAAAACTGTATAAGTCTGGGGAAGGAATGATTTGCGGATGATATGATTCCTTATTTCTAAAATTCATGACCATCAGTGAAAAAGCCATTAGAAACAACGAGATCATGAAGTAAGGTGCCTGGTAACAAAGTTAGTTGTACAAGAACGAATAGGTTTTCTAGAAGTAAATACAGTGGGATGAAATCGATTGCGTTCAAAAAAGTTTTCTGATAGGCTAGATTGACTTCTTTGCTTCTGCAAACTGGCTTCCTTCGGCCTCGGAGCAGTGGGCTGTGACAGGGTAGATTTCTATTGGAGAAACTGAAGCGGTAGCTTGGACAACAGGCGATTCTTTGTCAGGAGACACCTTTTTGTTGCTTCTAGTTACCTGCTGGCAGGAACTAAGTTGGTCTGTTATATGTGTGCCATGTGTGTCAAATCAGAGTCTTTGAAGTGGTTCAAATAAAGAGGATTAGTCATAGCTCTAGGGAGACATAAAGACTAAGCCAAAAGAAACAGAGTTCATATGATTTCATGCATCTGTTAACCTGGCTTAGCTACATTTCCTCATTGCCGTATGGGTATTTTATGCACTGTTTGCCTTGAAAAAGTCACAGATTTAATCAATTCTTTATGGCACCAGACCTCTTGTGTCCACAAAGAAAGAAGATGTTCTATCATTATCTTAATAGCGTACCTAAGGCAGAGTGGCAGTACAATCCAATCCGAAAGCGATTTCTCAGACCATTACATTTGTACGTAAACTCCAAACACCAGATATTACTTTAAAGCTTACTTTCTGATCTCCTGCCACCAAACCTGACATGTTGCTCTATTATGATTAATTCTATTTAATAGTTTACTTTTTCACCGAAAATGTGTGTTAAGGGCTGAGGCTATTTTTACAACATGTTTGAAGCTATATGATTTATTCTTATTTATCCTCCCCTGTCAAATATACGTTATTCAGAGATGTGTTGCCATCTCTGAGTGCTAATAGTTAGGGAGCATAGAACTTGGTAAATGATATAAAACTTTACCCATAAATCCTAAACCCCTAATGCTGCATACCCACTTCATCTACAGTATCAGAGGAATCTTGAATATAACATATATGCTAAAATTTTTTTTTAAAAAAACCCAGAAGTACTTGTTTATGTCAGTAGGAAGTTTTTTTTAGGTTTATTTATTTATTTTAAGACAGGCAGCATGAGTGGGGGAGGGGCAGGGGGAGAGAGAGAAACAGAGAATACCAAGCAAGCTCCATGCTGTCAGTGCAGAGCCTGATATAGGACTCGGACCCAGGAAGCCACAAAATCATGACCTGAGCCAAAACCAAGAAAGGGACACTTAACGCACTGAGCCACCCAGGTGCTTCTGTTGGTAATTTTTAGTGAAATAATGTTAATCATTTAGAAAGGTCCTACAGATTATTTTACAAATCAGCTCGGAGAGCTCTGATTATTTAATGTTGCTTGATACTAGATACTTGACAAATATGTAAGAAGCAAAAATAATGATAAAGTATAATACCATTCAGTCTTGTGCTCCCTCATGTATGTCACCACATGAACAAAGGGAAGTGAGATTGAACTTAACCATCAAAAAATCCTTCACTGGAAGCAAATCTAACATAAACCCTTCAGTTTTTTAGAAAATCAATTTATGGTCATTATTCTCCTTCTGAAAAGATTCTTTGTTTTATTACAGGAGACACACACACAAGCACACACATACCCACACACATACACACGCATGCACACCCTGCTTCCTTTAAATAGCAAGCTCCTTTAGTATAAGTAAAAGTATTTAGTTTACAGCAATTAAAGACACATTCATCTATTTAATATCTCATTCAACAATTTTTTTTAGTTCAAATTTTTCTGGCAGATATCTCTTCACTTCCCTAATTTCAGCCTCCACCTTATTGGGTTTGGGATCAACTCTGAAGTATATTACAAAATAAAAATATATCATACAATTACTTAACATTCTTATGTTACTTTTTAAATTCCATTAAGTCATTCATTCTTTCATTGAACAAATATGTACTGAAGCCCTACTATGTGTCAGGCATATGTGCCCTGAGGTTATAGCAGTGAACAAAATTCTTGTCCTCATGAAGTTAATATTCTGATTCCGATGGAGATAAGAAACTGGTGACTTTAACATTTTATTTATTTATTTATTTAGTTAGTTAGTTATTTTAATTTCTAGGAGAGAGAGAGAGAGAGACAGTGTAAGCAGGGGAGGGTCAGAGAGAGAGGGAGTCACAGACTCTGAAACAGTCTCCTGGTTCTGAGCTGGCAGTCAGCACAGAGCCCAACGCAGGGCTCGAACCCAAGAACCGCGAGATCATGACCTAAGCGAAAGTCGGACGCTTAACCGACTAAGCCACCCAGGCGCCCCGACTTTAACATTTTAAAAAGTGATGAGTTTGTCACAAAGAGACAAAGGGAAAGAAAGTTCTGGCCAATACATGTATCTTGCTAATCTACATTCTTCTTGGAAGTAGGCAGCACTTACTGTATAATCCCTCAATTATCCATCATTTTGGGCATTTTGTGATGATTGTGTGACCTCTGTAACGGCACTACTCAACCAGAAAATAATCCTTTCCGAGCTGGCATTCCCAATTGGTGAGTCATTTGGTGGGAGCTACGGGCTACTAGAAGCTGCCCACAGTTTTGTATCAGTGTGTCATTCTGGGAGGAATGTCCACCTTGATGTCAGAGGAACTCACCTTGAAATCTCACCTCTTACTGTGACATGAGGCACGTTGTTTGATTTCTCTGAACCCATTTCCCACCTGTTAAACAAGCATATTAATCCTTCCTCAAAGGACTATCATTCAGATTAATGCAACAGTCAGCGGAAGGTGGTTGGCAGGTGGGAATGACCTTACCCGAGGTTCTTGCATTGGCAGAGCCGAGGTTAGAATCCCCACCACCTCACTCAGTGACCAGTCCCTAGTCTTGTCTAAGGACCATGTTTGTCCTTAGTAATCGCTGTTGACTTTGCCCATATGACAAGACAATAGATATAGTCATTATTTATCAAGAAGACTGAGCCCTATGCTGTGCTGCCTCGTGGACCCCTCTGGGCCTTAGTTTCCTCTTATGTAAGATGACGGAATTGGATGAGATGGTCTTCAGGGTCTCTCTCAACCATGTGTGGCTGTGACTCCAGGTAGAGGGACCAACCATCCTGCTCTGCCCAGACCGAAGGGTTTCCCTCAACACCTGACCTCCAGTGCTGAAACTCAGGGCTCACACAAAGCGGGTGAGTCCACCCCCAACGACTCCGGGCTTTGTCTCTGCTTGGTTTCTATCACCTCCCTGTAGAATCTACCACCCCCTTGTACAATCTTGTAACAGAATTCAAGCAGAAAGTCAGCTAACCAAACCACAGCCACGTGGCCTTCCCTTCTTCATCCTTTCTTCGCACTTAGTGGTTTCCTATCTGAGAGCTGTTTTGCAGACCTGTTTTTAAACAGCCTCTGCTGTGGTTTTCCTTTCGGTAGCGAGCTATAAAAGCAGCTGACCAGGGGCGCCTGGGTGGCTAAAGTCGCTTAAGCGTCCATCTCTCGGTTTCTGCTCAGGTCATGATCTCACAGTTCGTGAGTTCGAGGCCCACATCGGACTCCGTGCTGACAGTGTAGAGCCTGCTTGGGATTCTCTCTCTCCCTATCTCTCTGCCCCACCCCTGCTCACTCTCTCTCTCAAAAAAAAAAAAAAGAAAAAAGCAGCTGACCAGCCACCTTGGGTGACTAAGGAACAGTCACAGACTTTCTTCTCTGCAAGCCTTGACCTCTCTGTTCACCCCGGTGGGAAGAAACCGGTATGTCCATAGTCACCCCCCCACCCCCGCATCCGGCCTTGTCAGAAACGGACCCTAGCAAGTGTAAGTGCAAGTCTCTTCTGCTCTCCCTTCCCTTTTATCTTTGTCCTCCTCATTATTGCTGTCATCACTATCAAAAGGCGGCTACCTCTATGGAAGCCACGACAGAAAGGGAGCTCTCGCAACCCGATGTTTTGATTCCGAACGGAGGCTGCACACTTTTTGGCTGTTCCCTGGTGGGGACTCCGGCTGAGATATCACTTAACAGCGCAGGGCCTTTGGGGCCAGGGCGCTCCAGCATGTTTACAAGATGTGTAGCTATTAGCAACATCTTACGGCTCCCGCTAATTAATGGGGCGAGCGGCTGATGAAGGCCAGCTCCGAAGAGGGCCAAATTGCATCAGTGTTTGGGCTTTCAATTGACACTAAAAAATAACTCGTCACAGAGGTGTTTTGGGGAGCATTTTCCCCGAGCAGGTTGGTTGTTTGCTATGTTTCAGCTGCGGTGAGATCCCAAAGTGACCGGAGTGCCAGGGTTGCTAGTTGATTAAGGTCACTTAAATTAGCAAAGCATTTCCATTATTCTCATCGGGTGACAAAGACCGCACACAGGTGCTAGTCCCCATGAACCCTACACCAGGAGCACCGTGGTCGTGAGGTCCTACCCCTGCCGCAGGTAGGGGCACGTGTGTCACATCCTCAGTCCGGTGACAGAGGGGACACACCCCACCCCAAGAGACACACCACTGTTGTTCCAGAGCGAAATGCCATTCTTCTCCCCTATTTATAATGAAATCTCTCCACGCTGAATTTTCTTAATCAGATCAGTAGACGTGATCTTTTTTTTTTTTTAAATAAAAATCCCTTCTCCTTTCTTAATAGCTTCTTTGGCAGATAATGACCTTAACAACCGTTTTTCAACTTCTGCTTATTTGAAGTTTTAAAGGTTCCAATCGGTCAAGGAAAACAGCTTAGAATTTTGGGGTCCCTAAAATTGCTCCTCTCTTGGATTTTATTGTCCTGGACTTCTAATTATTTAGTGTTTTTTTACCCCCTGGTAGGAAGGTGGTGAGTTTTATCATGGTCATTTTATGAAGAGTAAAATAGCACCCCTATGATACTGCAAAATCCTTCCAGAGTTAAAAATAAATAAATTAAGGGGCGCCTGGCTGACTCAGTGGATCGGATGTCTGAGTTCGGCTCAGGTTGTGATCTCACAGTTCATGAGTTCCAGCCCTGTGCTGTCAGGCTCTGTGCTGACAGCTCAGATCCTGTGTCTCCCTGTCTCTCTGACCCTTCCCTGCTCATACCCTGTCTCTCTCTTTCTCAAAAATAAACACTAAACTTTTTTAAATAAATAAATTAATAAATCAGGATAAAACCCAAATCTGAATTTCTGAGCTAGAAAGCAACGTTATTTGTGAGATATTCCCACCAGGGTGAAGTTGTGGGGACTTTCTGGCTCATCCTCAGCATCGTAGAGGAAATTCGAATATCTCCTGGGACGCTTAACGAGGCCCCACCTAAAACGTACCATACCAGTAACAGTGGTTACCTACGCTTGGACAGAGGGAGAAAGACGGTCAGTGGGTAAGACTTTCAATTTTCATTTTCTCCTCTTCAATATATTTTGAAGAATTTAAAAAACAAGCATGTCCTGTTTTTCAATAATGCAAAAAAACACTTTTTTTTTTTAGCCTATGATTCAGAGATTCCCTCCCTCCTTGGTTGTGTTTGCCTCTGAGCAGACAGAAGGGGCTATAGACTTAGGGCTGCCCCCTAGGACTGGTGGCACCTGAGTGGTGAGAGGTGACAAAGAGGTACAGACAAACCAGGAGGTAAGAAGTCCCCCATGGTCATCTTTTATTTTCCCCCATTTTATTGGGCTGTAATTGAAATACAGCTCCGTGCAAGTTTAAGGTCGGTAGCGAATGACTTGATACGCCCTGTGGCAATTGTTATGTGATCCTGCATCCAGGTTGGCCAAACCCTCTTGTTTTGGGGGCACATTGAGGGGAGGGTGGCAGAAAGAGTCGCTGTTGGCAGGGGAAGGTGGCTCACTGCCTTCGAAGGCACCGCACACCAAGGCAGCAGGGGTGCCTGAGGGCTGCTGTTCGCTAATTACACTTTGGTGAGAGCTTGCGCTCCTTGGAGAAAAGGCCAGCCACATAAATGCAAAATAACAACCAAACACTGCCGCTAATATTGCCTAATGACTTTTCTCTGGAAATTCAGTCTCGGGCTGGTCTCACCTTCTTGTGGCACATTTAAGCCACGAGCCACAAGCGTTCTGCCGAAGTCGTCATTAGGCTGGTCCTCCCCAAAACGTGATCATCTGTATTTCCCGGCCCTTAAAGGAAAACTTCCCCCTTTCAGCCAGTCTTTTAACCACATGTAACTATTTCTGCCTTGATCTCCAAACCAACCCCCAGCCTGCTTGGTGTAACAGAGCGGGTGAAAAAATAGATTTTGTGGAGGGCTGCAGAGGTGAGAACAGGTATCTCCTAGACACCTCTCCTTTCCTCCTAGAAAAAGACGGACCGTTGATTTCCCCCTTCTACCCGGATTCTGCTGCTCCTTCACATGTCACCCATCCTGGCCGCACTTCCGACAACAGCAAGCCCGCAATGAAAAGCAACCCGTTTTAGGAGACATTGTTTTGCCAAAGCAAATACCCTCAATGTGTTGATGTAGAAGGTTTCATGGAGCCGGGGTGAGGCCGCTTGTGCAAGGCCAGGCTAACTACTTTTGAAAGAGAACCATATGCTGCCTTTACAACATCGCTTTGGTGTTTAATTTGATGAAACAATGTGCCATAATCAGCTGCGAGGACAGCAGTTGTGACTGACGGAGAGGGACTCACGTGGTACAACTCTGATTTCAACATCAGCACGCTAATCCCATCATTCGCTTGAGTTGGCTTGTTTTGGGCTACCTTCGAAAAAGTTATTTCTTTAATGGTCAAATTGCCGTGAGGTCTAGAAGATTTAATGTATCATAAAACTCATTAAATAACCAGCCTGATGACCCCCACTGCTGAGTAGTGTTCCGGCAAATGGGGCATCCTCGCCAAAGATTCGACCATTCATTCATACGCCACCCCTCCCCCCCCCAAGCCTCAAGGGGTGAGTGTGGAATGTAGAAAGAAGTGAATACTAAGTAGTCAGCATTCCTCAAAATTTAGTGTACGTGTGAATCATCAGAGGGTGATACTGAAACAGATTCTGATTCAGCAGGTCTGGGATGGGGTCTGGGCTTCTGCACTGTTGACAATATGATATTGACACTACAGGTCCAAGGCGGGCACTTTGAAGATCAAGACACCAGAAGGCCTTGAGAATATCCAGTGAGTGCAGCTAATGTTCATTAATCGTACAGTCTGTGTGTGTTATGTGTGTCCCTTTAATCCTTTCTTTCTTTTTTTAATGTTTATTTATTCAATTTGGGGAGTGGGAGCAAACCAGGGAGGGGCAGAGAGAGAGGGAGGCAGAGAATCCAAAGCAGGCTCCAGGTTCTGAGTTGTCAGCACAGAGCCTGATGCAGGGCTTGAACTCACAAGCTGTGAGATCATGACCTGAGCTGAAGGCAGGTGCCCAACGGACTGAGCCACCCAGGCGCCCCTAATCCTTACTTTCAACCTCACAGTAGGTATTATCGCCCCCACCTTATCGATGAAGAAATCAACGCACAACCTAACTAGATAGCTTAAGGTCACACAGCTTCTACACGGCTCCAATAAAATTCAAAGCCAAGTCTTCTGCATAGCCTATTTTTTTTTGTTTACTTTTTTATATCCAACCCCTACACTATATTCCTTCTGACTTAGGATTTAATTCCCTGGTCCCATCTTTAGTTAGAGTGGTGGCTGGTACAGAGATCTCCCGTGGGCTGGTATGAGGCAAATTATACAATTTGTCCTGGGGGCTCTATCTTTCTCTTTCTGTATTCCTTTCTCTAAAAGAAAAGCTCTGCCAATCTGTGAAGCTTTTAATACTTGCATCTTAGAAGGAATCTGTTGAATCAAGGCAGTATGTAGCCAGAGCAACGAGCTGCTGACCTCCTACCCTGAGCCCTGGGTAACCTTTTTAGCCTCTGTCCCTTCACGCTGAATTCGTGCCTGTACTCAGGTTGGTCTGGCAGGCTTCCTGGAGGCGGAGGGTCAGAGTAGAAAACAAAAACCTTTATAGGTTTCTGGGGGAACTTAGCATCTTGGAAGACCTGTGTTAGGGAGAGCAAGTCCGTTTCTCACACCACCTGCTTTAATTGGCATTCTTGTTCGCCGTTCATTCTGCCCTTGGGCCATAATTAGGTGCTGTTTTCTCAAGTCATACATTTTTTTTGCGTGAGAAATGTATTTTTTTAAAGATTTTAAAATAGATTTGTTTCCTTTTATTCACTTGACTTCCCAAGTGACCAAACAATAACCACCACCTTAGCATTTAAGTAGGAAAAGACACTGTAATTAATTTCTAAAAATAGTTCTTACAGATCCATAAACACACCTAAAAGGAAAAACGCCACGAACAATGTCAATTCAGAAAACTCACTGAACTCACACAAATGTCCCATTGTCTACAAGCAAAGTAGGAATCCTGCAGGCAAAAAGATAAATCAGGGTACAACATTTACAGCATTTCTTTCTCTCTTTTTTTAAATGTTTATTTATTTTTTGAAGGAGAGAGACAGAGTGCGAGTAGGGGAGGGGCAGAGGGAGAGGGAGACACAGAATCCAAAGCGGGTTCCAGGCTTTAAGCTGTCAGCACAGAGCCAGAAGCGCGGCTTGAACTCGTGAACTGGGAGATCATGACCTGAGCTGAAGTCTGCCGCTTAACTGACTGAGCCACCCAGGTGCCCCAGCATTTTCTTCTCAACTTTTTTTTTTAATGTTTCATTTATTTCTGAGAGAGAGAGAGAAGAGACAGCATGAGTGGGGGTGGGGGAGGTCAGAGAGATAGAGGGAGATACGAATCTGAAACAGGCTCCAGGCTCTGAGCTGGCTGTCAGCACAGAGCCCAACGCGGGGATCGAACCCACGAACTGTGAGATCATGACCTGAGCCGAAGTCAGACGCTTAACTGACTGAGCCACCCAGGTGCCCCTTTTCAAATGAATATGTATGAAGAATATTATTAGACTGGGGATCAGGAGGCTGGGTTTATTTGAACCTTGGTTTCCTTATCTGTGAGATGAAGGAGGTACAGACATCCAGGACTAATATTTGATGGATTAAGTCTTACCCGGCAATGCATCATTGGCATGACGTTTATCAATCAGGTTAGCTCATTACAATTCCATTGGCTCTTCTGGGTGTCTCGTAAGATGCTAGTATTTTTCTACTTCAGCCATTGGGATCACTCAGAAACCTCAACAAATATGTATAGATATGTAATACATATTTTGTTGAAATTTTTTGATTGCTGGACCAGCCGCCAAGACTGTGCCACACATAAATTATTCAACTCAACAGCAGTATGGGATAACATTCTTTCCATTTAACGAGCGGGCAGGGAAGCTCTTGGAGAAATCACTTCACTTTCACAGAAGAGTGTACATATAGGTCAACTGCCTTCGCTTCAGCAAAGACCTACCCACAACACCCCTTCCTCCCTGCTAACTACACAGATTTGTTTTGAGCCCTGAGTCTCCTTTTAAGAGCAGAAAGGCTGTATGTTTCAGCCTACCGTTTGCTATTTAAAACCATTTCTGCAAGTAGCTTTTGTTTCATCAGGAGTAACACAAAAGGAGCCGTAAGTATTTATTCAGGTTTCTTCAATCTATGCATACCGCTTGGGTCTACTTTGATCTCACTCATCCTTGGGAGCGAGTGGATTGTTAAGAAGAAGTCTGCCCAAAACAGGTGAGCGATTACTGCAGCTCCTGCCATTTGCTGATAGCTTTCCATTGAAGGCAGTTATCACATTACAGAATTCTTGGGGAAATGCCATGTTTCTCTAAAAATATTTCACTCCACATATGCATTTCCTCAGCCCAAAGTTCTTCACAAGTCATGGCTCTGTCTTTGAAATGTCCTAAAATGTCATGACGAGGTAGAGAAAAAAAAAATCTTGGTTGGATGGAAACGGGATGGATGTTATAGGAAAATGTTTGCAAAGTTCAGGGCGTAGGTGGGAGAGATGGAAACCGGGAAGAGGGCCCTTGGTCTGTTCTATGCGCATCCATAATGTAAAGTTTGTTGTGGTTGTTGAGTTGTTTGTAACTTTCTCTTCCACTTCTGTCCCCAGATTTAAGTGACCGATTTTGGCTTAAGGCCTCACGTGGGCGGTATATTCTGTAGGCTTGGGTGAATTCATACCAAATGACTGGACCGTATCTGGAATGGGGGCTGACCCATGGTTCTCTCTAACGCTTTTGCTTTATTCAGATTTCCAATAGCCAACTGTCACTGACTTTGCACATTTATGAGTTATGATTACACTTACTGTCTGGGAACTCTCTTTTTTAAAATAAATTTAACATTTTTATTTATTATTCAGAGACAGAGCATGAGCTTGGGAGGAGCAGAAAGAGGGGGAGACACAGAATCTGAAAGACGCTCCAGGATCCGAGCTGTCAGCACAGAGCACAACGCGGGGCTCGAACTCACAAACTGAGAGATCATGACCTCAGCCGAAGGCAGATGCTTAATTGACTGAGCCACCCAGGAGCCCCAGTCCAAGAACTCTTAATGCTTCAAATTTTCAATACAAGATTTAGGTACTGATAAGGGGAAACATTTTAAGGAATGTTTGAATTAGCTCGTAACTGCTGCTTGCAGAATTGCCAAAAAGTCCAATTTTTAAAAACTGTCTTGACAGTGCATGGAAATGTGTGATAACGAATTTACGGAAATATGAAAGAATAACCCCTCATATTGTAAGGGGGTTGGACATCCTGGGGATGAGTCTTAAAATCAAGATGTTAGGTCAAGCTTAAATCTGAAAGAATTCTTAGTCTGTTACCTATCTTTGTTTGTTTCTCCTATAAAGGGATAGAACCATATATTATTCTCATCTACTATTCTGCTATAGTTCTAATAAACCAAAGAGTTTTTAAACCCAACCCAGACTAAAATTTACCACCAAACTGAGGATAAATCACCAGATAAAAATATTCACCTGACCTCCTATGAAGCATTCTCTCTCAAAGATTTTGCAAGAATTTAACTAATTCACCAAACAATTCAAACTGCCATTGAAAACATAAAATGGGTTTTAGCTAATTTACACGTAATTGCCTATGAAAAGATTCAGAAATCTAAATGACCCATTTTAAAAGATCAATGCGGTTAGAAGGAGGGAGGGATTATAAGCAGTTTTAAGCAACAGGTACTAACATGAATAGCAATGAAAAGTTTTTGATCTCCCCCCACTCTCTCTGCTCTATCTTTTAAAATCACACGTCTTAAATTAATTCCCTTAGATTTTCAGCTGCCTTCTGAGAAGCAGGGTGCCCCAGCAGAAGAAAATGTTTTCTGCCAAACAATGGTCCTGCTTAATTTGATGCCTTAAGCAAAAACACCACAATATTCCCTGAGGACCGCTACACATCATTTTACCCATTCCTTTTCTTTCTTTCTTTCTTTCTTTCTTTCTTTCTTTCTTTCTTTCTTTCTTTCTTTCTTTCTTTCTTTCTATGTTTCACTTGCAGAAGCGGGGAGGGGAGGGGAAAAGGCTAAAACAAACTAATTTTTGGTCATTTTATTCCTTTCGCAAACAGTTTGAAGACCAACCAATTTGTACTTACAAATCTGGGGCATTAGCAGGCGGGGACCCTAAATCCACATGCACACAGGCAGTAACTGTTTGTGTGCCAAGCTGTTTGTAAGCCTGATGTGACAGGAGAGAGCTATTCATTCTTTTGTAAACTGTCAAGTCTAAAAACGTTAACCTGCCTGGGTCCCGGGGTATGGGAGCGCTAAATCTTCCGTCCTACGACTGTATAATGAACAGACTGTTTCATTAGTGGGACAATTCACTCGACAAATCCAGCCCAAACAACTTATTTCACAATTTGTGAGCAGAATTAAATTTAGGGGGAGCCGCAAGAGGAGGGGGGGGTAGGTGAGCCGCACACAATATACTGAGGGATCAATGTGTTAGAACAAGTGTTCTAGGCAATTTTGCCGGCGGTTGCGGGCTGCGGCTCTCGAGGCCTCAGCATGCAGATCAGCGGATTAGGGGGGGCCGCAGCATTAGGTCAAGTGTCTCGAGGGGGCTCATAAACACCCCAAACCTGACAACAGATTTTCCTTTCTTCCCGCACCACTTGTTAAGTGTCAGAGCAAATCTTTTGAATGGCAGTCGAGTTTACTTAGAGGCCCTTTCTTCGAGAAGACACTCTATCCATTTTCTGAAGCCCATTCCAGGCTGCCCAGGGAATAAATTTACCCCACATCTCACACACAAAAAAACGTCTTTTTCCTCCACATCTTGACTATGAGCCTTTGTCTCAAGGTGTGTGAACCAGAACAAAAATCCGCATCGAGAGCCTCTAAGGTTTCGGAGCCTCTGGATTTAGCTTTAATACAAATTAAACACTTTGAAGATTACACACTTTTTTTTTTTTTTTGGCCACACACACAAAAAAAAATCTGCCTCTCATTTTTAACATTAGCAATGTATAGAAGCTGCTGAATGGGAAAATTTCAAGCAGCAAATGGTCGGAGAATAACTTGATCTTCGTATTAATCTACATATACATTGCTATTGATCCAAACCAAGTAAATATCCCAGCAGGCTACGTTTCTTATGTTTTAAGACTCCCAAATGGGCAAAACCATGCTTATTGCATTAAGTTGCATCTCTGTGTTAACTCAAAGTGCATGATAGAAAATCTGTGGTGTGACATCAAACATTTTCTAACTAGGTTGGAGCAGAGATGCTTGCTTTTTGCTGAGATGTTCTCAAATGTTTAAATGGACCCAATGTTTGAGGATCCTTTGGTGCAGCTTGTCTTTGCTTTATGGTTTTCCTTTTCATTTCTTTTGACAGTTAACTTTTAAAATGATCAAATAAGAAAAAGCCCTCTGGAAATGAGGATGTCACTTCCTGAGGCATTTAACGTGGAACTCTTTGGGGTCACAATTTTGTAGATATTTTCCTTTAAATAAGCACTTTGCTTCTATTTTTAGACTACCTTTTTTTTTTTAATTTAGGTAATAGAAACCATGTTTCTGAAGTCTTGAAAATTCTTTAAAAAGTGAATGGCTTTGATTTCTGTCTCTAGCTCCACCTGCTTTATAAAGAAGATTCAATCAGGCAAACTAGCAATTGGGCCCCCAAATCTTCTCGTGTACCACCCAGAACATTTTATACTATTAAACCAGTCTAGTTTCTAACAGGTAACTACTCACATCTCTGGTTGACGAGGACTTCAAAGCTGAGTACAATAGTCACAGAGATGGTCAACTCTTTTTTAGGAAAGAACAACTTACCCTATCTCCTAGGGCCAAACACGCCACATTCTAGAGAGTTCTCAGCCTCCCATGGACTATGATGGGTTAGTATGTTGCCTGGAATGATCTCTGTCGCACCTCCAAAGGCTGTGGTATTTCTTGAGAAAGTTGACTTGGTACTTCCTGCCTCTGCACAGCGCCCCCCCCCAGGCTCACTGGGGTAAAAAAAAAAAAAATCCCAGTTAGTCCGGCTGTTCCAAGGGCCCACTGAGTTCTATGATGGCAGGAATTCTATGAATAATAATAGGCCACGCAATCCCGCACAGCCTCCTGGAGAACTCAGTCTAATCACCCGGAAATTCTGCCTCGTCACAGTTCTTTCTCTTGCCCGAAATTGCTTTGGCCGCCTCTTCGCTTCCACATCATTTAAGCCTTTCTGCCACCCTCAGATACATCCGCGGGGCCTCCAATGATCGTTATCCTGCAGTTTCCCAGGACTACCCAGAGGCTCTGTCCCAGAAGCCTCCTTCCAGTACCGCACCTACTCTTCTAGAATGTTCGGGCTACTCGGGACAAAACAAGGAGCAAAGTAAACACCTCCTTAAATTCTCCACCCAGAGACATCTACTGCTAATAGACTGGAGATCATCTTCCAGATGTCTTTCTGTCGTTTATACAATTTATTAAATGAAAACGACTCCCGACCACACACCCCATTTTATAAACTGCTTGTTTTTGCTCAATAATAGATCATGGACATTTTTTTCCCCGCATCACTGACTCTAGGTCTGCACATTCCTTTTTATTTATTTTTTTAAGTTTATTTATTTTGAGGCGGGGGAGGGGCAGAGAGAGAGAGAGACTGAGAGAGAGAATCCCAAGCAGGCTCCAGGTCCAGCACAGAGCCGGAAGTGGTGCTCAGTCGCACAAAGCTTGAGATCATGACCTGAGCCGAAATCAAGAGACGCTTAACCCATTCAGCCACCCAGGTGCCCTCTGCACATTCCTTTTTAAAGGTAGAATAAGAGTGTGGTATCCAGATACTTCTGCATTATCTAACTAAGCCTAACTTAGTTAGGCTTAGTTAGGGAGTGTCCATTTTGTTCATATTTTAAGATAACCAAAATGAGCATCTTCCTACAAACATTTTGTGTACTTCTCTGATTAAAGAGGAATTCTTGGGTCAAAGGAAATACAAGTTTTCATACATGTAGTCAAGGTGTCCCCTGGGAATTTATGACCTAATACAAATCCTGCCGGTTGATTTTTTGTGGGCAGGATGTAGTGGCTGGGATGCTATATTGACCTGTATCAATTCTCTCTAGGTTCTCGTTCTCATTAGTGATTTACAGAATAACTCTACTGCCTTCTCCCTCTCTCTTTTTCTTACCAAAATAGCAGGTGACATTTTGGGGACCAACTTCCTCATGCTTACAAAAGTCTCAAATTATTTGGATGGATTGGTGACATAAGGGAGATACTATATTCCACATATTTCATATGTCTTGTGATTTAGTTGGCCCGTGGATAATCTCTAAAAAAAGATAAATCTGCTTTTTCCAGATTTGTCACCTTCCTTTGTCATTTTATGTGAAAGGGTGTACCTCGGCACATGCCACCCACTCTGGTTGTAGCAGAGATTTGCTCTAAATTTTATTTTTAGTAAACACTTTTTTGAAATTATAAAAACGACATTGTCAAATTCTGTAAAGTCAGAAAAAGAGAAAAAAAACCCTCATCACCATTTCTCCAAGTTGTGGCATAATCTTCATTGATCTGTGTGTCTGTATTTCTGTGCCAGTACCGTACTGTTTTGAGTGTCATAATCTTCAAACTGACCTCTAGAACGTTAAGTAAATATTTGCCCCATTTGTGAGGCCACCACGCTCCTGTGGCTTGAATGTGGTATTTCATCTTAAACCGAAGCACTATGGGGATTTATGAACTCTCGGAACACTGGCTTCTCAAAATAAACCCTGTTTCATTTTTTAATAAAATAAGGTTAATTGAGGGTTACAAGATAACCATTTCTACTGGTGCAGTAAACATGAGATTTGGGCTGAAAAAGAAAAAAATGGGGAACCCTGCCTGAGTTTTCATGATTTCGTCACGGAGTAAATGACACACCTTTTGCAGAATGAAGAAAGGGCAGCAGGCTCTGGGCCCTGGTACATGGATTTCTGAATGCCTGGGACAATTTTCCATGGTGGTGCCTCAGGGTTGAACACAGCTGAGGCTGTAGACACGATATCAAGATTTCTGGGTCTTCTGCGTTGCCCAGCACCTCCCTTCCTGCCTCCCCTCTGGTGCTCCAGCCATCATCCGCTTCCTCGCTGGGTGTCCCCTGGAGCTTTCCTTCTTTGATGTGTGTGCATGGATTCTTGCTTTTGGGTATTTTGACATTCTTCATTTCCAACAGCTGTGGGCTAAACACTTGCAGGCAGTGCGTGGTTTCATTCTGCTAGCCGCTAGGACCCGTGCCAGAAGTTTAATGTCTTCTTATCTCGGGTGCAAGCGCTTTCAAAACGCTTAGTTTTCTTTGCTTTTATTTCCCACAGTCTTGCCTGTGTTTCAGGAGATGTGGCTGGTGAATTGAATGTCATGTGGAGCCTTGTATTTTTATTTTTATGGGGTTTCATTTCTCTCTAAAAAAAAATTGCATGTACACTGCCTCCTCTTTGTAATCAGTAGAGTTGACTCATATTTGTAATTCCTACACTTACCGAGTTGTGTCAGTAGAGAATTTGTCCAGCATCTTTGATTCTAATGAGGTGGTTCCTGAAAGTTGTTAAAATAGCAACCTCTGAATGGGAAATAGAACCAGGAATTTAAATTATATTGATTCCCTGGAATGTGCACTCCGTGAATGTACAGTGTTTTGTCTGTTTGCTCACTGCTCTATCTCCGGCAGTGCCCAGTACGTGTGAGGCACTCAGGAAATATTTGTGGAATGAATGAATGAATGAATGAATGATTGAATGAGGAAATCCAATGAAAACAAATAATATAGTTGGAATAAATCGATGTAGTACTGATTCAAATCCCCTTTCTCACTCTCTTATCCATTTTTTTTAAGTGAATAAAAGCTCTGTGACTTTGTCAAGCACCTTGAACTCTCTGAATCCTGGCTTTCTCGTCTGTAAAATCAACCCTTGGTAACTTCTTAAGTTCTTTGCAGGCCTAAACCTTTATCATGACGTGTGATACATGCATCAATGATGGTCCAGCCTGTGCACCTGCTGCCAAGCAGGACTGGTACGGAAAAAGCAAATAGTTCCAATAGAAATGTCCCCCAAATATTTGGGTAAGGAGGTACTGAAGAATGCATGTATGATTTCAGGGTAAGGCTATTGAAGGATAATATTGACTTGGATGCAAAGTTTCTTTACCCCTGTTTCTGCCTCCTTCTGTCCTTTCTCCCTTCCTGTCTCCGGTCTCATTGCTTACTTAGGTGACTCATTGATGGGTTGATACTCTAATGAAATGAATTTGAAAATGTCTCAAACGAGGGGGCACCTGCATGACTCCATTGGTTAAGCATAGCCCTCGGCTCAGGCCATGATCTCACCATTCATGGGTTTAAGCCCTGTGTCGAGCTCTGTGCTGACAGTTGAGAGCTTGGAACCTGCTTTGAATTCTATGTCTCCTTCTCTCTCTGCCCCTTCCCCTTCTCAAAAATACAGCATTCTCCAGTTTTTCCATACTTGAAGTGCAATCTTTTGTACCTTCAAGCCTGGGGAAACAATACATGGCTTAAAGGGTGTAGCTAGCGTTTTCTTGGCCAAATCATCTTAGTGATAACAATGCAATATTCTGAAAAATAAATTTTAAAACAATAGATTGAGTATAATCATATAATCATATTTTATAAGTAGTTGGACATGTCCTGGAATGAATTTACTTTGTCAATTTTTAAATGAGTTAAAGTGCTAGAAATTCTACTAATAAAATGTTCCCAAGCTCTTCTGTACTTTGGTGGCTCTCATCTTTAAATATTTTCTGTTTTTTGGGGTGCCTGGGTGGCTTAGTGGGTTAAGCGTCCGACTTTCGCTTAGGTCATGATCTCGCGGTTTGTGGGTTCGAGCCCCGCGCCGGGCTCTGTGCTGACTGCCAGCTCAGAGCCTGGAGCCTGTTTCAGTCTGTGACTCCATCTCTCCCTGACCCTCCCCTGCTCACGCTGTCTCTCTCTCCTAGAAAGAAATAAAAATATTTTTAAAAAAATAAAAAATAAAAAATAAATAAATATTTTCTGTTTTCTTGGATATTTTCATGTCATTATATTTTTCTCACTAGCTCTTTCTTAATTCATTAAAGACAAACGAGCAGTAAATCTCTTGACTCCGTCATACAATTTGATATAAATTTATAATTTTTATAGCCACTTAACCCTGTAAGTGAAAAATCCAACTATTTGTCTAGTTGCTTTTCTAAAAGTTATATGCCTAGTTCCAATATATTAGTTTGGTTGGTATTATTGCCTTGAAATATAGAGGAGATTCTAAAGACCCGTCCACTTAATGTAAAGTGATACAGCTTGGAGAAGGGACAGAGACTGTATGAAGGAAAAGACCCACTGCTCTCTGTAAAACAATGGTAAAAATATCCTGTGGGCCAAACACAGATGCTTCACTTGAAAATTTATGGATGATTCAATTTGCAAAGGCTGGTCTTTTACTTTTGTTTTAGGGTTTGTTTTTTTTTTTTTTTAAAGGAAAATAGGTATAGAAAGAGAGGATAGAAGTAAGGAGGGAAGGGAGGAAGTTGTAAGAAGGAAAGAAGGAAGGAAAGAAAGTAGGAAAGGAAGGAGGGAAGGAAGGAAGGAAACAAGCCAGCTATTGCTGAGGCCACAGCCCTCACTTGCCCTGGGAGGGAATGCTAACGTGGGAAAAGCTTTCAAATGCTTGGCAACTCATGGAGCCTCACAATCTCTTCCTTCTTGACAGTAGTCTCTCAATTTCCCCTCCCTTCCTACCAGCTTTCTTCTTTCCTTCTCAACTTCCTTTCTCCCTCCTCTCCCTGAATATTTCCCTACTCTTGCCACAATGTGCCCGCCACTGGGGATACGGTAGAGACAACACAGGCATGATAGACTCATGCAGAGCTGGGCGTCTCCTTGGGGAGGACGGGGATGAAGCAGAAAATCACACAGGCTAATGCAATTATGAATTCTGAGAAGCGGTCCATACAGGTGACCGGGAGGGTACAAGTGTGGGACGAATCAGACTGATGGTCAGCGGAGAGCTCTCTAAGGAAGTAAACTATTTCAATGGACACTTGAAGGATGAGCTGAAGTTCTCCAGGAGTCGGGTGTGTGTGCGCGTGTGTGTGTGCATGCGTCTATCTGTCCAGTCAGGTGTTGAACCCGGGCAGAATGAATAGCAGGTGCAAAAGGCCTGAGACAAAGCAGGCTGAATGTGTTAAACGGTGGCCAGAGGAGCCAGTGAGAGGGAAGTCAGTAGAGTGGGGACCAATACAGGCTCTCTAGAACATCCATGGGGATCCATCGAAGGGCATTGAGTTGGAGGTTAACGTGATCTGAGTTTTAAGGAGATTTTAACAGTTTTAGGGTTTTAACTGCACAGAATGGGTTGCACTTATCTGAACTGAGGAAAGCCGCGTGCACCTAAGCAAGGCATCTCCATAGAGCCTAATGATAGGAGCCAACTCTTCAGGTTCGAATCCAGCCCCTCTGTATTATTAGCTGTGTGACCTTGGGCAAGTGAATGAAGCTTTCTGTGCCTTGGTTTCTTTATCTGTGAAAGGAGGGTGCTAACAGATTCAATCTGAGGAGTAACTGAGCCTAATGTCTGGCACATAAGTGCTTGGTGAGCATCAGCCATTTATGACAACTCGTTCCTGAAGTTTGCTCCTGTAAGACGCAGATCTGTCAAAAGGTATAATTAAAGGAAGCTTTGAGAATGAAGGACATTTTATTTTTTATTTTTTAAAAAATGTTTTTATTTATTTTAGAGAGAGAGACAGCGTGAGCAGGGGAGGGTGAGAAAGAGAGATACAGAATCTGAAGACAGGCTCCAGGCTCTGAGCTAGCTGTCAGCACAGAGCCCAACACAGGGCTCAAACCCACGAACCATGAGATCATGACCTGAGCCAAAGCCGGACGCTCAACCGACTGAGCCAACCAGGCGCCCTGAGAATGAAGGACATTTTGAACGTTCTCTAGGATCCTCCCATGGAGGGTCTGTGAATAAAACAAGCAAGCGAGCACACAAAACAAAAACACCCTATTATCTTTCTCTTGGGAAAAAAACCCATTTCATGAGTGAGGTTGCTTGGCATGGGGACAGATGTCACACTGCCTGAGGAGTCCCCTAAGGGCAGCGAACCAGCCCAGCCTCCCGACTTGAATTTAACCCATCAAACATCAGAACGTCTCCTACCTGCAAGGTACTGGTATCGGGTGAGGCTGTTATGGCAGCAGGAACTGAACACTCCTACTCAATCAGTGGAACCCAGGAAGTGCTCTATTTTCGACCTGGCAAAAGATCCCAAGGTAGAGGGGCTCGGGCTCTGGTTCTACCCTTTTGGATTCCTTTGGGTCTGCCACCTGCTGGTGCTGCCTCAATCAGGCTGCTGTCAAGATGACCAACTTTGCTCCACGTGTCTCACCCAGACAGACAACCTCCCTCATAAACAGAGGAACGATCTCTTCCCATGTCTCTTTTGAAAGGCAAGAACTCCCTCCACACCGCATTGATCATGGAATTGGCTCATTACTACGCTGGAATCAGTCACTGGCGAGGGGAGTGGAGCCATCGCGGTTGATTTAGGCTCCTCGTGGTCCATGCTCTAGCATTGTGGCCTCCTCCGAAGCCGAAGGGCAAAACAGAGAAGGAGAGACCCCTGAACAAGATCAGGATTGGGTCAGGATGGGGGAGACAAGAAGTTCTGAAGCCTAGGCAACCAACATCACCTACTCCATTCCCGTGGGGCAAACCACCACCCTCAGAGCCCCACACCCTAGGGAGGGAGACAGAGATACACATGGAATGTGAACATTGATCAGAATGCAAGAATTGTTGGAATCGAGGGTTTTTTTCTCTAAAGTTTATTTATTTTGAGAGAGAGAGAGAAATGAGTGGGGGGGCAGGGAGAGGGAGAGAGAGAATCCCGAGCATGCTCTGTGCTGTCAGCGCAGAGCGTAATGTTGGGCAAGAACTCACCAACTGTGAGATCGTGTCCTGAGCCGAAATCAAGAGTCAGACGCTCAATCGAGTGAGCCCCCCAGGCACCCCTGGAACAGAGTTTCGATCAACGGGCGTGGGAGCATGGAAAAAAAAGTTGATTTATTCTTTCCTGGCTGGTGTCCAGGCTGGTGAAATCCGACCAGCTCACTGAAGAACTGAGGATGAATCTGCTCAAATATAGATTGCTTTGTAGAAGTAAACCTTTTTCACAGTGTCCCTAAAACCAAGGATGATTTTTTTTTCCAATTTATTAAAACAATTTTAAATTGTGGTAAAATACACATAACATAAATCCTGCCATCTTAACCATCTTTAAGTGGGTAGTTCAGTAGCGTAACGTACATTCACATTGTCATAGAATCAGCCTCCAGAACGTTTTCCTCTTTCTATATCTGTTAAGCAGCTCCCCATCCCCTCTTCCCCCCACTCCTCCCTCCAACATTTTATTTCTGTTTCTGTGCATTTGACTAGGTCACTTCCAAGTGGAATCATACAGTATTTATTCTTTTGTGACTGGCTTCCTTCATGTCACAGGATGTCCTAATCCATGTTGCAGTGTGTGTCAGAATTTCCTTTCTTTTTAAGGCTGAATAACATCCCGTGGTACGTACGAGCCACATTTGTTGTTCCGTTCATCCATGGATGGACACGTGTGTGGCTTCTGCTTCTCGGCTATCGAGAATAACGCTGCTGTAAACATTGATGCATAAATAGATGTTCAAGTCCCTGCTCTCAATTCTTTTGCATATATTCCCAGAAGTGGAATTGTCAAGCTTGATGTTTAAATTTACGATGGAAGGATGTGTTCTTTTTTTTTTTTTAATATATATTTGTTTACTTTTGAGAGAGACAGAGACAGAGAGTGCAAGCAGGGGAGGGGCAGAGAGGGAGGGAGACACAGAATCTGAAGCAGACTCCAGGCTCTGAGCTGTCAGCACAGAGCCCAATGCGGGACTTGAACCCACAGATGGTGAGATCGTGACCTGAGCCAAAGTTGGACGGTTAACCGACTGAGCCACCCAAACGCTCCTGGAAAAGTGTGTTTTTACTGTAAAGCTAATAGTTGAAGGTGGACGTATTCTGTCTGTTTTAGAGTCTTCTTGCGGCCGAGCGTGACACCTGGTATGGCATCAGCTTTTGCAGCACCTGGAAGGTGATCAGACGTGTTCTGTCTCAGCCTCAGCCTTACTTAGTGACCCAGCATCCACATACGTCATAGGGAATCTCCAAGTGACTCACATGCACATTCAAGTTCGAGAAGCCCCGCCCTCCAGTCCCACTGGTTTGTCTTCCAGGAGTTTCCAATCACATGCATATTACTCTCGTGGGTGTTACCCACATTCAGGAATTTGCTCTTCTTTTCCTTTTTGCGCTCCATACAAGTCGTTGGCTTTCAGAGACTCGATATTTAACACGGCAGCTGCAGAGATCATTTTTTCTTTCTTTTTTGCATTTACAGTTTCATCTGCCTTTAAAAGAGGGAGAAATTAGATCAGCAGGAATCAGAAACGAAGGCTGGTCTGGAGGTGACTGCTAATTTAGTCCCATCTTGAAGATTATTAGTTTAATACAGCAGCAACCATGCGAACAGATGAAAAAGAGCGTATTTGAGTTTCAGTCGAGAAGGATAGGACAAGGCAAACAGAAGTATGTGAGAAGAATTGCTAAGTGATTGGTAAATAGGCTTAAGTTATTTCAACTGGCACCGAGCGCAGTTTAAACAGTATGTTCCGCATCATCTAAATTTCCAAATACCTGGAGTATATTTGTAAACATGGCAATCTAACATGTTATTGAACGGCACATTCATATTCAAATTAGCATAAACGAGGATTTAACAGCTGATTGCACAGCGTGAATGATAGTAACTAATTGTCGAGTCAGAAAGTTGCAGAGATAATGGTACTAATGCGATCAGCGCGCAGCCGCGGCGATATGACTTACAGTAGCAAGCCCGTGAATTTTAAGCGCGCTGCCCAAGTCCCCGCACAAAAGGAAGGGTTCTGGATGAGGGCGACATGGGCGACATGGGCACTCAGAAGGGAAAAGGAGGGCGAGAAGGAAGACTCGGAGCTAGGTTGGAGGGGCGGTGTGAGCGTTTTCTTTCCCTCCACACAGCCCTTCACCTCTTTTATAGCTGCCATCAATGGGGCTCCCTGGCCATTCAGTGCTGTCCTTCTTAGAGGAAGCAGTTGTTCAGAGGTGTGGCTCATTCCAGGCATTAATCTCCACTGAATGGCGGCTGTGTTACCCATTTTGTCTTTGCCCCGAGCCTGCAGGCAGCTGGTCAGTGGAAAGTAACAATGACCACAGGAGGAGAATGGGGCAGAGGCTTTGCTGCAGATGCTGCGTCCCCAACATTGACCTTGGTCATTTCCCTCCCAGGGTGGCTCGGCCCCTCACAGCAGGGGCCTGGCTTTCCTAGGCCGCCATTGTGGACCAGGTGGCAGCTACCTGAGGGATTTGTCTCTTCCCAAGAACATTCAGACCCAAAAGGGGAGGGAGGGCTGGTCACCCAGGCCAACGTGGACAAGGCTGCTGGAGGCAAAACACACACACGAACCCCCTAGTTTCCAGGGAGGGGCCTTGGCAGCGGTGATTAGCAGCTACTTTCCCAGCAGGTCTGGTCGGGTGATCTGAAGCCTGGTGGTGGGCGGTGCTTCCCCTGNGCCCCCGGCCGCCAGCCACCAGCCACCAGCAGCCAGCCACCAGCAGCTGGCGACCAGCCACCAGCACCAGGAGCCAGCCGCCAGCCCCCAGCCCAGCCCTCCTAGCCCTGAGCTGCGTCAGGCAGGATTCGAAGACTCAGGGCCCTGAGGCGGTTGCAGAACTTTCGCGGGAGGAGAAATGTTACAGGCGATCCTGTGTCTGCCCACCCCATCCTCCTACACCTCCTACACCCCAGGGGAAAAGATACATGCCCCCCTATCCCTGTCCTGTCCCCACTCCACATCTACGTCATCCCCGCCTCCTTCTCCGTCTCTCCTCACCTCCACCCCCTCTCCCTCACCTCTCCACCTCTCTTTTTACCTATCTCTCGACTTATCTATTTCTATCTATCTATCTATCTATCTATCTATCTATCTATCTATCTATCCATCCATCCATCCTTCTATCTGTCATCTATCTCTATCACCTCTATTTATCTAACACAGAAACACAGATTTGGTCAAATACCACTATCACCTCCCTGATTAAACCATTAATGACACCCCATTGACAACAGGAAGCCCAAACATTTTACTAGAACCCTGTCTTCCATAACTAGGCCCTCCTTGGTTTTTTATCCCTTTCTTCCTCGCTCCTCTCCCTCCTCTGAGGTGACAGAGCATCCTGCCCTCTCACTTCCCCCGACCCCCTTCTTCACCCCCTCTCTGCCCCTCCCCCGGCCATCCCACAAGGGACTGGGCTCAGAGCCACACCAGACATCTTGTCCCCCCACCCCCAAAAGGGCCCCTGCTCTTTCCCCTCTCTCAGCCTCTGTCTTCGAGGTGTACTTTCTGGAACGCCTGTGCCTGTGAACCCACATCCGGTGGCATGAATGACTCCTTTAGTGCTCCCACTCATCAAGACCCAACCTGCCTGCATCTCTCACGGGACTGAGGGGCCCTTTCTCATCGTGTCCCAGTGCTGAGAATGGGTCCAGCTGAATCATTTGTGCATGTGAGGAGGAGGGGAAATAAGCCTGGATTGCCAGTTCTACCCAGATGGAAGTCAAGGCCTCGGGCCCCGGACCACAGCTGCCTGCTCAGTCGCACCTGGGCCGCTTGCTAGCTGTGTGTCCTCGGGCCGGTTTCCTTGTGTCTCTGAGCCTTGTTTCAACAACTGCTCGGAGCAGCACATAACAGTGCCTCACAGGGTTACTCTTATGATTGAAAGAATGAGTGCAGTGAGGGGTTTTGAAGGTGAAGAGCATCCCCTAGAAGGTCAGGAACTAGAATGTGAACTCCCTGAGGGCAGGGATGCTGGGGCCACTTACTGCCAGTCCTCAGCACCTCACGCCCTGACTGGCGCGACAATGAACGGGGGGAGTGACAGCCCCAGCCCCGGGTGCAGAGTGGAGTGGTTGGTGGGCCTGCCTGTGTTTTCATTCTTGGGCTCCTACAAGCCTGGACTACCCAGCAAACCTCTCTTACTGTGCATTTGGAAAGCCAGTGTCCAAGATTGGGGGGGGGGGTGCGCCTGGCCGGCCCTGGGGCCCAGCACTTCCCAGCTGCACTGCATGCTTGTGTGTGCAAGGGCACCCTCCTCCAGCCCCCTTGCACAGCTGGTTGGGCCAGCTCAGGGGAGGTCTTGACTCCTCCCTTGTTTACTTGTGGTATGTCCCTGTCCTGGCTTCACGCAGGGCACAGTAATGCTTCTGTTTGCCCCACTTTAAAAAATTTTTTGGGGGGCGCCTGGGTGGCTGNTCTCTCCTAGAAATAAATAAAACATTTTTAAAAATTAAAAAAAAAATTTTTTTAATAAAAAAAAAAAGTGGGGGCACCTGAGTGGCTCATCGGTTAAACGTCCCACTTCGGCCCAGGTCATGATCTTGTGGTTTGTGGGTTCAAGCCCCACATCGGATTCTGTGCTGGCAGCTCAGAGCTTGGAGCTTGTTTCAGATTCTGTGTCTTCCTCTCTCTCTGCCCCTCCCCCGCTTATGTTCTGTCTCTCTCTGTCTCAAAAATAAATAAAATTTTTTTTTAAAGTTTTTTTTTAAATGTTTATTTATTTTTGAGAGACAGAGACTGAGCACAAGCGGGGCTCGAACTCATGAACCGTGAGATCATGACCTGAGCCGGAGTCGGACACTTGACCCACTGAGCCACCCAGGAACACCCCTCCTTTTTTTGGATAGGATTTATTTTGGGTCTCACTTCTAAAAATTATTATTATTTTTTAATGTTTATTTATTTATTTTAAGAGAGAGCGAGAGAGAACTAGCAGGGGAGGGGCAGAGAGCGAGGGAGAGAGAGAATCCCCAGCAGGCTCTGTGCTGTCAGCGCAGAGCCGGATGTGGGGCTCCATCCAGGAACTGTGGGATCATGACTTGAGCTGAAATCAAGAGTCTGGTGCTCAACTGACTGAGCCACCCAAGTGCCCCTCACTTTTTTATTTCAAATAAATTTTTTTCTGTTTTTGTCATTCGTCTTTTCTTAAAAGTTAACAAGCTTTTTGTTTGCTTGTTTTAATTTACATCCAAGTTAGTTAGCATTCCCTAATGCCCCGCACCCATTTAGCCCCTCCCCCCTCCCACAGCCCCTCCAGCCGCCCTCTGTCTGTTCTCCGTATTTAAGAGTCTCTTATGTTTTGTCCCCCTCCCTGTTTTTATATTATTTTTGCTTTCCTTACATTCATCAGTTTTGTATCTTAAAGTCCTCATATGAGTGACATCATATGATATTTGTGTTTCTCTGACTGATTAATTTCGCTCAGCATAATACCCTCTAGTTCCATCCATGTAGTTGCAAATGGCAAGATTTCATTCTTTTGATTACTGAGTAATGCTCCACTGTGTGTGTGTGTGTGTGTGTGTGTGTGTGTGTGTGTGTGTATATACCACAACATCTTCTCTATCCATTCATCCATCGATGGACATTTGGGCTCTTTCCATGCTTTGGCTATTGTCGATAGTGCTGCTATAAACATTGGGGTGCCTGTGTCCCATCTAAACAGCACACCTGCACCCCTTGGATAAATACCTAGTAGTGCAATTACTGGGCCACAGGGTAGTTTTATTTTTAATTTTTTGAGGAACCTCCCCACTGTTTTCCAGAGTGGCTGCACCAGTCTGCATTCCCACCAGCAGCGCAAAAGAGTTCCTCTTTCTCCGCATCCTCGCCAACATCTGTTGTTGCCTGAGATGTTAATGTTAGCCATTCTGACAGGTGTGAGGTGGTATCTTACTGTGGTTTTGACTTGTATTTCCCTGAAAAGTTAATTAACTTTTTAAAGAGAAGTTTTAGGTTTGCAGACACAGAACTGGTTTTGTGGTAGCTTTCACATGATTCCTATTGCACAGAAAATGTTTACAATCTACATGTCTTTATTTGTGTCATGATTCATTCGACTCAGTTTTACTTTGGTAATTTTCACACAAATGAATAAAAATGAGAGAAAAGTCATGCTACAGATTTGGGAGGAAATATTTAAGGAATATACATCTGAAAAGGACATTCTTGGGGATGCATAAGGAATTTTTATAAATCAGTTTTAAGAATCCATAAAAAAGGACAAAAATCTTTAATCAGCACTTTGCAAAGGAAAGCAAAGGAAACCTGAAAGACCAAGAAATACATGAAGGAGTGTCCTTCATCACTGAGCAGCAGGGAATGCAAATTAAAACCACAGCGAGATACTATAACATGTTCATCAGAACATCTAAAATGATAAGACTGACAATATCAAGTGTTGGCCACCATATATTGTTGGTGACAGGTATAAAATAGTACAGTCTTAATTAAACATGTATTTACTTTATGATCCAGAAAATCTACTTCTGGATATATACCCAACAGAAATGAACACATATCCCACCACAAGATATGTCCAGAAATGTTCATGGTAGGTCTATTTACAATAACGGAAATCACTCACAAGAAAATGGATAAACAAATTATGGTATAATTTTGCAATGCAATTCTACACGGCAATCAAAAGGGAACAAATTATTGATACAGGCCATCACGGATGAATCTGAAAAACATTATGTTGAACACAAGAAGCCAAAACAAAAGAAGACGTATTTGACAATTCTATTAGTACAAAATCGAACAACAGGCAAAAACCAATCTACGGTAGGAGAGATTAGAATCGTGCTGATTGGCTGAAAAAAGGCACAGGGGAATTTTCTGGGTTGATGGAAACGTATCTCTTGTGTCAGGTGATAGTTACACTGGTTCACATTTGTCAAAACTCAGAGAGCAGTAGACTTAACAGGTGGCCATTTTACATTGCAAAGTAGTGCTATCGGCATAGAAGAAAGAGAGAGACAGACAAAGAGAAAGAGTGAGGATTATATTCTAGGAGGATTGGCTTGTGCATGAATCAAGTAACAGAAAATGAAAGTTCTTTTCCCTTCTCAGATTATAAGCATAAACAATAAACTGCGAAGTCTCTATCCTCTGACTTTGGATTCCTGGACGACTTAAATTTTCTTTTCAAAAGTAAATGAGGATATAATGATCCTCACTGGGGTAAAACAACAACAACAAACCCCAAAAAATCCTCTGTCAAACTTGATTCTAAATTCAACTCAGTCCAGGAGTTTCCAGCATTTGGGAGAGTGTCCCCAAGCACCAGGTCCCTGGAGCAGCTCTAATAAGTTGGCTTCTGCAAAGGATTCACTTGGCTACAATCAGCTTCCTTAACTTGAAAGCCCAAATGGCTGGTAGATAATTGTGTCTGCATCCCCTCAGCCTCTCCGCCTTTGATGAGTTTCTCTTCTGTTCCCACTAAGCCACAAGAGACATTTTACCAGATCTTTCCCAGCAAGAAACAAAATTGCAAACATATTGGATACTTCCTTTTGTTTTGTTTCATTTTTAAAGAAGGACCATTGTAAGGCTGAACCCTGCGATAACCATGATTATTAAATTGTAGTTGCTGCCGCTGTGGCTTCCAGGGGAAGCAAGTGGGCTGGGTAATCTCTTCAGAGAAATTGACATCAGATTTGGGGGAAAACGTTGGGTGACTCTAGGCAATGTGTCAATCAATAGCTCTTATTTTTAATCCTGGAAGCCTGGTATTTCTTTAAAAAGAAGGGGGGGGAGCAAAACTGCAATTCTCAGCTGCTCTGTGCCCACCTTGGTAGGGACAAAGTCTTTATTAATCCATGCAAACAAAATCGATGATTCTGAAACATTCCAGGGTTGGGGAGCAGCACACATATACCTGCAGGACGTCTTGTGCCCCAAGGATGGAGGCCACGATAAGGACGTTTGATCAGGATGACAGGAGAGCCGGTCTCCTTGATGACATTGTCTATCTGCCTGCCTTTGGTCTTCTTGTTCATGAGAAAAATGAACATTTTACTTGTTTAAGCCACAGTCAAGATTTCTGTCACGCACTGTCAAACCCATTCCTTATTGAAAAGGATTCTTTCAGTGGAACCCGGGTGGCTCCGTTGGTTAGACGTCCGACTTCGGCTCATGTCATGATCTCACGGTTTGTGAGTTCGAGCCCCGCATCGGACTCTGTGCTGACAGCTCAGAGCCTGGACCCTGCTTTGGATTCGTGTCTCCCTCTCTCTCTGCCCTTTCCTGGCTCACACTCTGTCTCTCAAAAATGAGTAAATGTTGGGGCACGTGGGTGGCTCAGTCATTTAAGCGTCAGACTTCGGCTCAGGTCAGAACTCACGGTTTGTGGGTTGGAGCCCCATGTTAGGCTCTGTGCTGACAGCTCAGAGCCTGGAATCTGCTTCAGATTCTGTGTCTCCCTCTCTCTCTGACCCTCCCCTGCTCACACTGTCTCTCTCTCTCTCTCTCTCAGAAATAAATAAAAACATTTTTAAAAAATGAGTAAATGTTTAAAAAAATTTTTTAAAGAAAAAGATTCTTTTATAAATAGATAAATCAAGAGGTAGGTATTACATATTATTTACTTTTTGAAAGAGCATCAAAGATGGAAGATGGCAATTTTATTTGCAATCTCCCCACCCCCACCCAATGCACCCTCCCCCTTCACCATGCCTGGTGTCCATTCACTAGTGCAGCACCGGGTATTTACCCAACTCACTGATACAGGGCTTGCCTGGGATCTTGCACTGGCCGATGGTATGCTGGTGGATATAAATGAGCGGAGGCTTTAAATCATGGATGAGGCTTGTTTCACTCCATAACGTGCTCCTGGGAACTGCTGTCCTTGAGTAATAAAACACAAAGGGACTCTCAGTTTGCAGCTTAGAGCCCACCCAAGTGCCCCCAGCCTGGAGGAGAGCCACCCAGCAGAGCCCAGACTAGATCTGCCAGACTTCAGACAACCTACACACCATGAGCAAGACAGTTACTGTTCTGCATAAGCCACTGAGCATCAAGAGGTTTTGTTTTGAGGTTCTATTGTGGGTGATCAGGCTAATATTAAACCTACAGTTTTGCAACCTAATCTTTCGAATAGCGATATAGTGTAAACATAAGTATGGTTCTACAACTTGAGTTTTATTTTTTTAGTTTTTTAAAATTTTTATTTATTTCTGAGAGAGAGAGAGACAGCATGAGCAGGGGAGGGTCAGAGAGAGAGGGAGACACAGAATCCGAAGCAGACTCCAGGCTCTGAGCTAACTGCCAGGACAGAGCCTGACGTGGGGCTTGAACCCACTAACCATAAGATCATGACCTGGGCCGAAATCGGAGGCTTAACTGACTGAGCCACCCAGGCGCCCCGAGCAAATCTTTAAAGAAGGAATTCCTAGAAGTGGTCTTGCTAAGTCAGAGCATACGCATACTTTAAGGCTTTTCATACCTATTACCAAATGGCCCTTCACAAAGTTTGGAACAATTCACAGGTCTACAAGCAAGGGATGAAGGTACTCATTCTCCCCAATCTTTCCAGGATTAGAGATTTATCATGCTTCTTATTTTGTGTCAAGTCTTGACGGTTTTTTATTTTTAGTGTTCTTTTTTTTTTTAATATTTTTTATTTATTTCTAGGAGAGAGAGAGAGAGACAGTGTGAGCAGGGGAGGGTCAGAGAGAGAGAGGGAGTCACAGACTGAAACAGGCTCCAGGCTCTGAGCTGGCAGTCAGCACAGAGCCCGACGCGGGGCTCGAACCCACGAACCGCGAGATCATGACCTAAGCGAAAGTCGGACGCTTAACCGACTAAGCCACCCAGGCGCCCCTTTAGTGTTCTTTTTTAATTGTAAAGGAAATGCAGGTTAAATATGGACATGTAGGTATGCTTATAGAATAAAATACAAATCATCTATAAGGCCATTTCCAAATGATATCCAATGCTAAAGTTTTACATAAATCCTTTGAGAATTTATATAATTATACTTAGATATAAAATACATACTCATGATATTTACACGCTATGGCCAGGCCCAAGTTTTATAGGTCACACACTCAGATGTGAATAGAGACATTTAGTTTACTTCTCTATAATGGAAATAAACTTGCTCGTATGCTCTTAATCTAATTTGGTAGAAGAAAACACTTAAAAATTTGCTCACTGTTATGGACTGAAAGCTTGTATTCCCCCAAATTCAAATATTAAAGCCCTAACCCCCAGTATGGCTGTATTTGGAGTAAGAAAATATTACGGTTAAATGAGGTCACAAGGGTGGGACCCTCATCTGACTGGACTGGTGTCCTTGGAAGAAGGGACACCAGAGTTTTTTTTCTCTCTCCTACATGCACAAAGAAGAGGTCACGTGAGCATACTGAGAGGCGGTGGCCTTCTGGAAGCCAAGACAAGAGGCCTCAGGGTGAAATCTACTTTACTGGCACCCTGATCTTGGACTTGCGGCTTCCAGTTTAAGCCGCCCAGTCTGTGCTTATTGTTACTGCAGCCTGCGCTGACTAGTACACAACTTACACTGCCATTTGATTATTTCAGGTTGCAGGTAAAACCTAGTGTTCAAAACCTCAGCAGCATCTCTGTAGGAAAGCTTACCTGTAACACCTTCCTGATCCTCAGTTTAGCCTCTGTCTCCAACTTCCTGGGGCTTCCAGGAAGCTCTTAGGTTAGCCCTTGGGGATCCCATGGTCCGTGTGGCAACATGCCCTCCGATGTGCCCTCTCCTTGCACCTGCTGCTAGGAGACAATAGCTGAGGCATGGATTGAAGTGTTGAATCTACTTGGTTGAAGCATTGTTATATAGTTTCCTAGGGCTGATGTAACAGAGCCCCCCAAATTGGGTGATGTAAATGACAGACATTTATTGTCTCAGTTCGGGAGGCTGGAAGCCTGAGATCTAGAAGTGGGTACAGCTGGTTAGCTCTGATGGCCGTGAGGGAGAGTCTACTCTCTTAGACTTAGCCTTTGGCCATCAATCTTTGGTGTTTCTTGGCTTGGGGATGCATCAGTGGAAACTTCTGCCTTCACATGCCATTCTGCCTACATCTCCTCACATGGTCTTCCCTTTGTGCATGTCTGTCTCTGTGTCCATGTTTTCCTTTTTTATAAGGACACTATTCATTTTGGATTAGAGCCCACCTCGATGACCCCATTTTCACTGGATTACCACTGGAAGGACACTGTTTCTAAATAAGGGCACATTCTGAGGTATTGGGGGCTGGAGTTTCAGCATATATTTTGGGGGGACACATTTCAACCCATGAACAGCTGGTCAACCAAATGGCATGGTTTCATTTTAACACAGCATTCCAGAGATCCACTGTGACCCGGCTAGGAGAATCTGAATCTCCCCTCCTCCCAGCTCAAGATACCTGACCCTCAGTCACCATTGGTGAGGGCTGTTTTCTCTGTGTATCACAGAGTGAGACCAGACCTCAAAGTTTTATTGAAATTTTCCATCTCTGCAGAAACCTCATGGAAACAGTGTGGAATGATTATATTTAAAGAAATACAGCGCTGAAGCAGGTCAAGGATGCTCACAGAAAGGCTTTGGACTTGAAGCCAGTGGCCAGTGGCTATTTTTTTTTCAACCAGAGAAAGAGCTGATGATAAATATTAACAACAGAAAATGTTTTGGAAATCAGGCCAGCAAAACTTAAGCAGGAGTGTCATGTATAGCTTCTCATAAATGCTCCTTGTTGTTGTTAATCCTGGTTTTAATTTCTAGCCTTATTAAAGACTTAAGGCTTTATCTCCATTTCTTCCCCTTGGAAAATCAGATACGTGTAATGATCTTTATTTCTGTAATTTTCTCAGTGGTCACAGTGTCTGTGCTGTTTAATCTTTTTTATTTCCACGTGGATTAATGAACGCTGGGTGGCTCTATCTTTGTCCCCCTGATGAGTCCTAGAGACAAGCATCTGTGGGCTTCAGCATCATTTCTGAGAGTTAGATTTTCACCATGCAGACAAATGCCATGGAGGAGGGGACGAATACTCCAGCTTTGCTGAAATGAGTTGGAACAGAATCCAGCTTCACCACTTTTATGTCTCCCCATGATTGTGCTTATGTTCTGCTCATGCATGCTTTATTACAAGTGCAAGCCCCCTAGATAACACAGAATAACAGGGAGAAGTACAATCATCATAAGAGAGGAGTCTCAGAGCCAAAAATGGCCTTGAAGAGGATTTAATCCAGCCTGCCTTCAACAAAACAGAACAGAACAGAGTGAATCATCAGAGGGGTTGTGTGATTTTCTAAACGGCATATAATGAGCCAGGAAGAGAAGATCTAGTCTTAGTCTAATGTTCCACTGACTGTAGCTTAATGGTCTATTTGCAACCAAGAATGAATATTTGTTTTTCAGCTGCTTTGAGTATGTAAAAGGATGAAATTTGTAGTTATCCACCGTGGGTGTGTTGGATATCCACCATGGGCATGTCCATAGCTATCAATCCTGACAAACACATATTTTGTGGGGGGACAGAAGGCCTAACACCACTGTTATTTTTCTTCTCCATCAAAAAAATGATTTGAGGACATTCCAAGAGCATAAATAGTATATGACCAATTTTTCTAGTAGACTTCAAGCATTTGAAGAGAGAAATAGCAAAAGAACTACAGTTGATCCTTGAACATTACAGGAGCTAGCAGTACCGACCCCACACACAGTTGAAAATCGAGCAAAAGTTGAATAACTTTTGACTTCCCCAAAACCTACCACTGACCGGAAGCCTCACTGATAACATAGTCAATTAACATACATTTTGTGTGTTACATGCATTATATACTGTATTCTTACAATAAAGTAAGCTAGAGAAAGGAAAATGTTATTGAGGAAATACACTTACAATATTGTTCTCTATTTATTGAAAAAGTATGCATATAAGTGGACCCATGCAGTTTAAACCCGTGTTGTTCAAGAGTCTACTGTACTTTATATTTTTTTAGGTTTTATTTATTTCTGAGAGAGAGAGAGGTGGCGTGAACAGGGGAGGGTCAGAGAGAGAGGGAGACACAGAATCTGAAATAGGTTCCAGGCTCTGAGCTGTCAGCACAGCGCCCGACGCGGGGTTCAAACCCACGAACCATGATATCATGACCTGAGCTGAGGTCGAACGCTTAACCAACTGAGCCACCCAGGCACCCCAAGTCTACTGTACTTTTAAAATATGCCATCAGTAAGAGACAGGGTATATTCATGCTTTTGGAATTAAGAGAAATAAGAATGCTTTTAAGAACTCTTTTCTGATTATTCATCATGCACTGGCCACGATTAAAAGTATTAAGAATTTAGAGGAGTCCTCTACCCTGCTTCTTCCCCTGAGCCACTGACGGTTATATTGCCCCTGGGAGTGTGGTCGTGGCCCGGTGGGCACGGTGGAATTTCTAAGAGAAAGGTGGTGTTCACCTGTGCATAGAGCTGATGATATCTACAGGGGATTTCTCTAAGACTAAGGGATGGCAGTGATAAGAAATTCGGGATTTTACAAATGGAAAGAGAGAGTGATAGGCAAAACAGAAATTAGGACATAGAATTACAAATAGAAAGCTTGACACATAGGAAGAGTTTGGTTCAGCAAAGACCACTTAGAGGCCATGCCCTCATTTGTTGGTTGGTCTTTCTTGAGTCCAAGCAAGAAGGCTGAATGCTGGGGTCAAAAAGAAGGGCAGAAGTGAGAGGGCGGGACCTGGCCGTGGAGGGGGTCAGAGCCACGGGCCTGTGTGAATGATTGCCTCCGTCCCTGCCACTTACCTAACCTACCCCCATGCCCCACCCCTTCTGGAAACTCAAACCCCTCTGTGTGAGTTTTCTAGGGCTACCATTGCCAAGGACCACAGGGGCGCCTGGGTGTCTCATCAGTCTCTTGGTTTTGGCTCAGATCATGATCTCGTGGTTGGTGACTTCGAGTCTCGCATCAGGCTCTGTGCTGACAGTGTGGAGCCTGCTTGGAATTCTCTTTCTCTCCTCTCCCTCTGCTCCTACCCTGCTTGTACTCTCTCCCTCTCTCTAAATAAATAAGTAAACGTTTAAAAAAACCCACAAAGTACTACAAACTTGGAGGCTGAAAACAACAGAAATTTCTTGTCTTATAGTTCTGGAGGCCAGAAGTCTGAAATAAGTTGCTGGCAGGGCCATACCCCCTCCACAGGCTCTGGGGAGAATTCTCTCTCTCTTCTTCCAGCTTCTGGTGGCCTCCACATTCCTTAATTGGTGGCCACATAAGTCCATCCTCTGCCTCCCTCTTCACAAGACTGCTTTGTGTCTTCTCTTTTTACAAGGACAACAGTCACTGGATTTAAGGTCCACCCTAAACCCAATGGAGTATCAAGATCCCTCATTAATTATACACACAAAGACCCAATTTCCAAATAAAGTCATGTTCTGAGGTTCTGGATGGGCCTGAATTTTGGGAAGACTCTACTCAACCCACTCCATCCTCCATTTTTGTATTATTTCCCTCTCCCTTTAGTTAGAACCACCTGCTACAGGATGTTGCTGCTCTTTCTTTCCTGGAAATTTGCCCGAAATGTTTTACCAAATGTGAGCAACCTCCTCTACTTGAAAGACTCCCTTTGAATTTGAATCCAATCTCGGGAGACGTCAGAAGGCGGCGGATGTGGATCTTCCTTGAGCTTGCCTCAGGAAGCGGTAGAGCTGCAAGTGGGTCAGAATAAGCTCTTGGTGACAGGCCATATCCGGGTAGTGACTGGGTATACCCTTGAGCCTGCTGCTGGACCTGGGGCCTGGTTGCGCCAGCTTCTTCCGAATGGTGGGGCCTTAGACAGGCTGACAGTCTTGTCGCTTCTTTTCTTTATCAGTGGGAATTTTCACTCAGAGGAAATGCATTTCTTCATTCATTTTATACATACAAATAACTGAGGACTTCCCATGTGTATAGTGGCTGAAGGCAACTTCTTTGGGTTCCCTTTTTCTTGATGTGTTTTTTTTTTCTCTAGAGAATAATAGTTGCATCTAAAACTCCAGATACACAGGTGCTAAAGTTTCTGCAGCAAGGAGTAACATTTCAAAAAATGCTTTCCTCCAGTTTTCTTGAGATCTAATTGACATTCAGGTATATAACGTAATGATCTGATATACATACCAAATGATCACCACAATACATTCAATTGACATCCAACATCACATGTAGTTAAAATTTCTTTCGTCAAATGAAGACTTTTAAAACTACTCTCTCGGGGCATCTGAGTGGCTCAGTTGATTAAGTCACTGACTCTTGGTTTTGGCTCAGGTCATGATCTCACAGTTCATGGGATTGAGCCCTGCTTTGTGTTGGCAGCATGGAGCCTGCTTGGGATTCTCTCTCTCTCTCTCTCTCTCTCTCTCTGTTCCTCCCCTGCACACTCTTTTTCTCTCTCTCATAAATAAACTTAAAAAAAAAAAACTACTTTCTTAGCAGCCTTCAAATAGACAATCCAGTACTGTTAACTGTAGTTACCATGCTGTATGTTACACCCCCAAGACTGACTTATTTTATAACCAGAAGTTTGTACCTTTTGATCCCCTTTACCCACTTCCCTCACCCCCCCCCCTCCCTGCCTCTGGCAACCACCAATTCTCTGTTCTCTGTGTCTCTGAGTTTGGTGTTTTTAGATTCTATTTGTCTCTCTCTGACTTATTTTTCCTTCACGTAATGCCCTTGAGTTCCATCTGTGTTGTTGCAAATGGCAGGATTTCCTTCTTTGTTATAGCTGAATAATATTTTTTTATATGATTTTGTGTGTGTGTGTGTGCTGTCACATTTTCTTTATCCACTCATCTGCCAATGGGCATTTAAGCTGTTTAAATCAGCTATTATGGGTTGTGTGTGCAGATACTTCTTTGAGATGGTTATTTCATTCTTCAGATATGTACCTGGAAGTGGAATTACTAAATCATACAGTAGTTCTATTTTTATTTTTATTTTTTAATTTGAGAGAGAGTGGAGAGGGGCAGTGGGGGGGAGTGAGAGAATCCCAAGTAGGCTCCGTGCTCAGGGCAGAGCCCAAAGCGGGACTTGATCCCATGGTCCTTGGATCATGACCTGAGCCGAAATCAAGAGTCAGAGGCTCAACCAACTGAGCCACTGGGGGCCCCTCTATTTCTAATTATTCAAGGAAACTTCATACTGTTTTGCACCGTAGCTGTACCATGAGTAACATTTTTAAAAGTTGATCTAATTTCATAGCTTCTTAAATCTTTTAAGAAGATTTAAAACTCCATTGTATCTGACTTTAGGATAGGTCTTTTTTTTTCTGTAAAGAACCAAATAGCACCTATTTTATGGTTTGGGGTCTCTGTCACACCTCAATTCTGCCATCATAGCACAAAATCAACCACAGCACGAGTGTGGCTGTATTCCAATAAAATCTTATTTGGATTTCCTAGAAGTTCCACAAAATATTTTATTTTCAACCATTTAAGAAATGTCAATCCTTAGTTTGCAGGTCATACAACAATAGGCAGTGGACTGTGCGAAGACTCACATAACGTAAGGAACGATTGCCCTGTCAAGAGGCAGACAGGAAGGACAGAGCGTGGCTTCAGGAGCAACTGCCTCCAGGGTCTCCATAGGGTCCATGGATCCCCCTCTGCCTCTTATCTCTCTCTGTGCCTTCCTTCTCTCTAGCTGCAAGCTGGAGTTTTCTTCACGTAGGAAACATGATCACTGGTAGTGCAGGAGCCTCATGTCCCCGAGCCACGGCCACGAAGCTTCGCAGAGCTCACTCTACATTTCAGTTCTGCGCATCCTGGAGCAAGGAGGCACTGGTCCACTAGGGTCAAGAGTGAGCCCAGGAATGGACATCGGAGGCAGGCAGCTAGGGGGAGGCAGGAACATGGCGGATCCATTGGGACTCCGAATGGCGTGTAAGGCAATCCCAGAGAAGTAGGAATTCGGGGTGGACCGTGCAATAGCTGCCTCCCTCAGAGGCATATAAAATAGGATGTGTGTGGAAGGAGGGTGCACGTGTGTGTGTGTGTGTGTGTGTTGGGTGAGAAAAGACATCCACGCATTATTACAAATACCCATAGGATCTTTAGAACACGTATGACTGAATAATTGCACACATCACCTTTGAAGGACCCCTAGAAGTGATTAACAACACTGCCGGAAGAAAGCTGTTTGAGGCAAGATGTTGAAGAAGACATGTTAATACTAAGTATTTTTCATTTGCAAATTCTAACGTTCCTCAGGTTTTGATATGCATCTTTTATAGAAGAACTTTTCCATCCCTGTGCCCAATATTTGCTCTCATTTCAGAGAGAAAGTTTTAACGACCCCGGTTTATCTCACAGGGAAGTTGCTGTTCTTTTTTTTTTACAGGAGTTTAACTAATGGCTTCGCAGCAAGATCAGAGCAGACGGGTCACCACAAACACCAAAGGTCTCACTCTCTGAGGGAGCTGAAGAGATGAGAAGACAGCGGAGGCTGAACTGGGGGCAGGCGGCCAGCCGGCCATGTGTCTGCTTCCAGCCTGTTTGCTTGTTAGTCTCTGGAAATATGTGGGATCTTGCAGTCTGAGCCGAGGAACAAACCCATGTGGACCAAATGCCCTGCAACACAAAATCTGCTGGTGGGAGTCTATGCCAACCAGCCTTTCTAAACTTGCACGTTTTCTCTTCCTCCTTAATGCTATGAAGCATGAACAGAATGCTGCTGGAGTCCTCGGTTGACCCGCACCCTGGAAACAAGAATGTAGTCAACACCATACCACCCTGAACGCGCCTGATCTTGTCTGGGAACAAGAATGTAAGGTGCTCATGGACTCGTCACAGTGAGGTGGGTCTACAAATCATCTACATACAGCTCTATAAAAAACATCTGCAGCCACTAGGAGTAGGCATTGTGGGGAAAAAGAAAAATATTACCCAGAATAACCCATTCTGAAGCTAGTAGGAGCCAGGGGAAGCGAGTCAAGCGCCATGTGAGGGGGGAGCAAATCACCCTTATGTCTACGTGGTACAGAGCACGTGCAACACACATCTGGGAACGGAGCAACATTTGTCATCTGGGCTTCCTCCCTTCTTCTCATTGTTAACATCCTCATTCACTCACCAAACATTAACTGGGGACCAAAGACATGCCAGAGACCCTCTTGGTGGGGCTGGGCTGGGTAGAAAGAAGAATGTGATTACGGGGAGCTTACAGTCTAGGGAGATAATCACACGTGTGAGCCAACAATTAGGATATCATTTGATAAGTATTAAAAGAAGGAAAGACAATCAGGGTGGGCTTTAGAGAGGAGGTAACATTTGACAGAGAGAAGGTAACATCTGACAGAGAGGAGGTAACATTTGACAGAGAGGAGGTAGCATCTGACAGAAGTCCTGAGGGATCCCGGGCTTTGCTAGGTGCAGAAAAAGAAAGGCTACTTTTGACAAATTTAGGTAAGAGCAGTGAGTTCTAGTGGGAAGAGAATTGGCTAGTATTCAGTGACCAGAGACCTGAGGGCATGTGGCTGGTGACCAGAGGAAAGGCTGCATGGTTGGATTGGAGTCAGGCTCTACAAGGTCCTTGGCGTATATTAGGTGCTCAATTAACATTTGCTCAAAGGAGAACAATAAGAACATAATAGTAAAAATGACAATGGTAGTAACAGGAACAGCTGTTTACTGATGGCTTCCCTATTGTTTCACAGATTTGCAAGGTATTGAGAGAAGAATAAAGACTCACGAATTCAGTCATTACTATGCACTACATGCTATCCGTCTATCTATCCACCATTTATTATCTATCATCATCAATCATCGACCAATCATCTATCTATCATCTATCTATAAAAGAGACAGTAAAGATCAAAAACTAGTAAAAGGGAACTTTGGGTTTCTCAGATCTTGAGTCCTTCTGTGGCGGGATGACCATGGGGAAGGGGAAGGGGCAAGGTCAGACCATCTGCCCTTCCCGTCCCAGCATCTGTTTTGGGGAGTGGCCACTCTGGAGATGGGACCAGGCTCCTGTGCGATGCTGAGGGCAGCATCCCAGGGGGAAGTTTCCTCCCGGGGGTCCAGATGATGCCCATTCATGGAAGGCTTCCTGTACTGGAAGGGCATGACCTCAGACAGAGTTCACCGAGCTGGCCAGGTCTGAGCCTTGACCTGGGTGTGAAAAGGGCATCAGGTTACCTGGCAAAGCACAGTGCCTTTTTCAGAACAAGGGGGGAGTTCAGAGTGCATATGTTAACACGGAGATCCTTAAAGATTTTGGGGGATGGACAGCAGCAGGGGGACGTCTATATGGATTTTCTAAGATGATCTTTTCACCTGTTCTGAGGGTCAGGTCACTGCCCAAGGCGATGTCATCTGGCAAGCCAGTGGGAAGGGGCTCCTTTTGACACTGCAGTGAGAGCGTGTAACAGATCCTCTGTGTTTCAGAAGCTCTATCTCTGGAGTAAATGGAAAGAAGAGAGAGGGACTCGGCAAGAAGGAAGGAGCACTCACGTGCTTCGGGTAGGAGGTGGTTAGCACACACACCAAACAGCACACTTGTCCTGCTCAACAAACTTTCTGGTCCGTGGTCATCCCAGGAAGCTCCACATGCACTCCTCCCTCCACCCCTCGCCCCTGCCCCAGCACTGCCTCCGTGCAAACATGTTTTGGCTCTCCCCAAACTACCTTCAGGGCCATAAAAGTCAATTTGTCTCATTATAGTCATGTCTCATTTGGGACCCAAAATAACATAGCTCAGATTGGTCCCTCAGAGAGAGCACACACAAGTTGGGGAGGGGCAGACAGAAGGAGGACAGAGGATCAGAAGTGGACTCTACACTGACACCAGAAAGCCCCATACGGGGCTCGAACTCACAAACCCTGAGATCATGATCGAACTCACAAACCCTGAGATCATGACTGAGCCGAGGTCAGACGCTTAATGGACTGAGCCACCTGGCACCCTTCCCTATGATCCCTTGGACAAGCAGCTTTTCTCCTTAAGCTAGCTAGAGTCAGTTCTGCAGGAGTCGGCATTGAGAACCCCTCCCAGATCTCTGGGATCCAACCTCCCTGCCAACCTTGATTTCCTCACGTGCAAAATGGGGATTGAAGTAACGCTCCCTTCACCACATTGTCACAAGAGTTTTTATGAGATTCTTTAAGGAGAGATCACTTTGCAAACTCTAAGTGATTGCATAAACATCGGTTGTTTGAATGTAAGTTATCGGAAGCAATACGATGTAGCCACTGTGGAAAATCGTCTAGCACTTTCTCAAAAAATTAAACATAGATTACCACGCGATCCAGGAATTCCACTTCAAAAGAGTCGGAAACAGAGACTTGAGCAGGTATTTGTACGTTTATAGCAGTGTTATTCACAATAGCCAAAAGGTGTTTGGGGATAACCTAAGTGTCCATGACAGGTGAGTGGACAGACCAAATGTCTTACATCCATACAACGGAATATTGCTTAGGTTTAATAAGGAATGAAATTCTGACACCTGCGACAATGCTACTGAGCCTTAAAAAATGTGCCAAGTGAAAGAGCCAGACACAAACACACAAATGGACAAATACTGTAGGATTCTACTTACATAAAGTACCTAAAATAGGTGAAGTCATAGAAACAGAAAGTAGACTAGTGGTCACAAAGGGTGGGGGGAGGAGGGTGCGGAGTTAATGCTTAATGACTAATGGTTCAGTTTGGGAAGGTGGAAAGGTTCCGGAGATGGATGGTGGTGACGGTGACAAGCAATATGAATGCACTTACCACCACTGAATCTTACACTTAAAAATAATTAAAACGGGAACTTTCATGTTATGCATATTTTATCACAGTGAAAAAAGTACAAGAAAAGAGAAGAAGAAATATCCCGTTGATACACTAGATTTTCATAAACTTTGGTATCGACTATTTTTTATTTAGCAGATTGAAAAAAAAATCCATAAATTTGGTAGCACATTCTGCCTCGCAGGCTGGGAGAAAACAAAGCATTCTTAGGTAAGACTGGGAGAAAGGCCAATGGGTATAATTCCGAGAGGGCAGTTGGGCAATAGCTTTCAAAATAGCAAGCATAGGGCACCTGGGTGGCTCAGTCAGTTCAGCATCTAACTCTTGATTTCGACTCAGGTCATGATCTCATGGTTTGTGAGTTCAAGCCCTGTGTCAGGCTCTGTGCTGACAGCACGAAGCCTACTTGGCATTCTCTCTTTCCCTCTTTCTTTGCCCTTTCCCTTCTCTCTCCCTCCCTCAAATTACATACATAAAATAAAGATAAAATAAAATAGCAAGTGTATATACCTCTTGACCCAGCAGCTTGTCTAACTGAACCTGACTAATGCACCTGTTACTGCCCCCACTTGGCTCATGTGTGGTTCCTCCATTCTCAACACTGGTCTGGATTTTGGTGGGAAAGAGATCTCAAAGAGTGGGAATGGCCATGTGTGTGAAAGCTGATATTTCTTTTTCTTTATAGCTGGACATTGCTGAGATCATGTTTATTTAGAAAAGTTTTCACAAGTCCTTTGTCATGAGGATTTCTGGACAAGATAATGGTGATCTTGTGACGATAACTTTCTATACACCAATTAAATGTCCTTATTCAAGGGTTGCAAGCCATGAAGAGAACTGACAAACAACCTTGGGTGTTCTGATCTGAGCAACTCATCAGTGCTTTGCTACACGGGGTCACACATGACCAAGGGTATGCTTTTTTACCCTCCCTAGCCGAGATTTTCTTTCCCTGAGGAAATATGAATGCTTCACCGGCCACTGCCTTTCCATCCTATATGTTATGTTCTGGAAGTGGGAAACACCGTCAGAGAGAAAAGCAATTTTTCCTGTTGCTAATAAGCTACGTACGTGCAAAATGTTGGTTTCTGAATTTCTTTCAAAGATTTTGTGATTCAAAGTAAGGGATTTGGTCAACAATAATGGATGGTTGTAAGAAATGAGAAATTAAAGGGGCTTGGAGTCCTTTATATATTTTGAGCTTAAAAACAATTTGGTCTCTGCATCATTAAAACTAAACTTTCACCTGCTACAAATTTTCTTCTTTGTTCCAAAAGCTATTGTTTGTTTGAACAGAGAGGAAAGGAAGCTGTCGGAGGCCCTTCATGCAGCACAAATGAGAGCAAAAAACAGCGGGGCCACAGAAATTTTTAACGAGAGAATAGCTGCTGATCAGAGAGCGGACTTGGGCACAGACACTTTATCTTGAATTTTAAAAGTTTTTCAGTTGGTCATCGGTGGTCACAGTGAAATGAATTCCTTTTAGAAAATAGATATTGTCGGGGCGCCTGGGTGGCTTAGTCGGTTAAGCGTCTGACTTTAGCTTGGGTCGTGATCTCACTGTTCGTGGGTTCGAGCCCCGCGTCAGGCTCTGTGCTGACTGCCAGCTCAGAGCCTGGAGCCTGTTTCAGTCTGTGACTCCCTCTCTCTCTCTGACCCTCCCCTGCTCACGCTGTCTCTCTCTCTCTCCTAAAAATAAATAAAACATTTCAAAAAAATAAAAATAGAAAATAGATATTGAGCGATTGAAGATGTTTTGAATAATTAGGGCCACACTTGGCCCATCTTGTGTTATGATTTAAACTTCACATTTATGCAGTCAACCTGTACTTAGAATTTCTAGATCTTAATGTGTGTACCTGTACATATACTTGAAAAATATATACAGAAATCTGGCATTTATATCTGCACATCTAAAAATAGACTTCTTTTGGTGGCTCAGTTGGTTGAGCATCTGACTCTTGATCTTGGCTCAGGTCACGATCTCATGGTTTGTGAGTTCAAGCCCCGAGTCAGGCTCTGCACTGACAGGGTGGAGTCTGCTTGGATTCTCTGTCTCTCCCTCTCTCTCTGCCTATCCCCTGCTCTCTCTCTCTCTCTCTCTCTGTCTCAAAATAAATAAATAAGCTTTAAAAAAAATCTTTAAAAATAAAAAATAATTAAAAAAACAGACTTATGTCAAATAACAGGCAAATACCACAGTTCCTTCACCAACCAACTCACTGAATTAATGCTTACTCCATTTTACCAGGATCTAATATGTCATAATCCAATGTGCCGGTGGTGTTTCCATCCAATACTGTCTCATTTTATCTTCAGAGCAACTCTGTGGGTCAGGGATTATTATTCCTATTTCACAGATTTGGAAACTGAGGTTCAGAGGGCAATATTGACTAACTACTGAGACAAGTGTTTGGTACAGGGAGATGCATAGGAAAATGATAAGTCTCTGAGGAGGGTAAATAAATTAAAGGAAAAGGGTGAATACTGTGAATTTATTTGGAAAGATGAAAAGTGTTATCTCCTCCTGGAGTGCAATGGGGGGGTGGGGCAGTATCAGTGTAAGACAGTGAAATGCAGAAAGGTATTTAATATAGCGAATTGTGCTTACATTAGTGTTAGAGAGGCTGGAGAAGTGGAAGGCAGAGGGCATTCACTAGGCATCAAGGTCATATAACAGCAGCTGTGTCCAGAAGAGAGGAAATCTCCATCATCACCAGAACACTCTGATCCACAAAGCCAAAGCCAGAGTGGAACAGGAAATCTGGCTGGTGCAATGCTTGAGTCTGGCAGACCCTACCCATTGGCCACCTTCTGCATAGCAAGAACAGCTCTGCCTCACCTCCTACTTACGAATCACGCACAAGTATGCCTGATTGGAAGAACCTAATTACATCTAGCTCCCTTGTGAGACAGAGTCTGGGAAATGCAGTTTAAGGCTCCCAGTTTCTGAATACGGGAGGGGGCACTGAAAGAGGATGGGAAGTCTGAACCATGGCAGCAAATAAATTCTCCACATTCAGTGCCTTTAACAATAAATAGTTTAGGAGCACTTGAGGGGCTCAGTTGGTTAAGCATCTGACTCTTGATTTTGGCTCAGGTCATGATCTCAAGGTTCATGGGATACAGCCCCAAGCTGGGCTCAGTGTTGACAGCACAGGGCCTGCTTGAGATTCTCTCCCTCCCTCTCTCTCTGTCCCTCCCCTCATCTCTCCCTCTCTCTCAAAATAAATACATGAACTTTTAAAAAAAGAATTAAAAGTTTATTATTCAGGTGATAGTGAGGGCAGGGTCAGGCCAGTGGTAGCCCTGCTCCATCTAGTCACGAGGGGACTCAGGCTATTGATGGCTGCCTTCAATGTGGGGCGTCTGAGGTTGCCCTGATGTCCACATCTTGGTCAGCTAGGAGAAGGACATGGCATGTGGGAAGATGTGTACTAAGATTTTATGGGTGGGCCTAGAAGTGGCAGCATATATTCTGTTTGTGTCCCATTAGAAAAAAATGTGGTCATCAGATCACAATTAATTGCACGAGAGGCTGGAAAATGTTATGGAGCTGGGTAAAGATGTGCCTGGTGCCTTTTTTTTTCTTTTCTTTTCTTTTCTTTTTTAAATGTTTTATTTATTTCTAGGAGAGAGAGAGAGAGAGACAGTGTGAGCAGGGGAGGGTCAGAGAGAGAGGGAGTCACAGACTGAAACAGGCTCCAGGTTCTGAGCTGGCAGTCAGCACAGAGCCCAACACGGGGCTCGAACCCATGAACCGCGAGATCATGACCTAAGCGAAAGTCGGACGCTTAACCGACTAAGCCACCCAGGCGCCCCATCTGGTGCCTTTTCTAACGGGAACAATAAAAATATGGATGTTGGGACAACTGGCTGTCTCTTTTAATGGATGGAAAGGATGCCAATTTGCAATAGGTGATATCCAGCAAGGGGATAGACGGTCTCTCTTGCTGGTTTTTATTTTCATTACCTGCAAGTGTGATTTGAGTGAAATCAGCCCAGAACGAGCTACATGTTTCATTATTCAGGGACATGTGCATTTTCCCCCTTGCTCCTCACAAAGTTAAAATGCACGTTCTGTAGTCAAGAATTAATACATCCCGCTCCCGTTGTTTCCCCTTATGGTCAGTCGTGAAGGCATTGCAATTTTAATTTCCCTTGTCAAAATAAAAATCCTCCTTGTTACACACACACACACACACACACACACACGCACAGGATTTTGCCTGCAATTAGAGGTGCTACCAACAGGTGGTAGTAGTGTACTGCTCAGACAACTGCTCTGCCCTGAGGGCACATGGTCTTAGAAATAAAACAAATTTTAAACTGATATTTAGAAAACAGTGTGATTTTTACAAAATGGCCATCCATAGAGAATATTACTAAACCCTATATTTAAAAACCTACCCTCCTCATTATGAACACTGGATGTTGTGTGTAAGTGATGAATCACTGAATTCTACTCCAGAAACCAATATTGCACTCACTGTATGTTAGCTAACTATAATTTAAATAAAAATTTGAAAAGAAAAAAAACCCTACAGGTACGGACCTACCTGTACACAGTCTCAGAAGTCAGATTCATTTACGAAAGCACGGGTAAGATCCGTGATCCTAGATCTCTTAGGACCCTATTGAATTCATGTTCTCTTTTCTAGTTTGATCCCTAGTTACTCTTAACTCACTTACTGTGTCCTTTGGTCAAATCCCAAAAATACACTCAAGTTCCTAACTCCCAGCTTTTGTTCAAGACATGAGAACCTTCCTGCTTGAGAATCTTTCCCCTTCTCATTTTTCAAGGACCAGTTTTAACACTGGTTCTTCCATGATACTTCCCATGATACTGTGGTATAAGGGAGCTCTCTTTCTATAAACTTTCTACCTCTCATATATAGAGATCGTTACTCTCTCCCTTGTGGTCATTGGTCAAGGTCTCATATTTTCCAATAGATGTAAGTCCCAGGAGGGCAAGAGCCGTGTCTTACTTATCTTTGTACCACTGGACAACCCAGGTGGCCTTTCTGTGTTTCTGACAACTAAAATCTTCATTGATCAACTAAATCACTGACCAATGAAGACATACGTGCACGAGTAAAACAAAACGGTGCCTATGGTACAAATTTGATATGTTTACCTTTGGAACTCCTTTTTTATTAGCCGTGGCTTAATCTAGCCCTTGTTCCCAGATCTAGTTTGCAATGATTCTGATTGCCCCTATTAGCGACTGACTTTGGACTGAGAAATACTGGCGATCTTTAATTTTTAGCTTGTCTTATTTCTACATTTGTTTGCTGTGGTAAGCTGTGTATAACAAAAGTTTTCCATTTTATCCATTTTTAAATGCACAATTAAGTGACATTAATTACATTCACGTTGTTGTGCAGCCAACACCACCATCTATCTCCAGAATTTTTCATCTTCTTAAAGCGAAACTCTGTACCCATTAAAGAATAGCTCTCCATTCCCACCTCTCCCAAGCCTCTGGTAACCTCTGTTGTACTCTGTCTCTATGAATTTGACTATTCTAGATACTTCACATAAGTCGAATCTTACAGTATTTGTCCTTTTGTGTTTTTTTTTTTTTTTGTCCTTTTGTGTTTCACTTACTTTGTTTAACATGATGTCTTCAAGGTACATCCAATGTTATGACATGTCAGAATTTCCTTCCTTTTAAGGCTGTATAGTATTCTACGATATGTACACACTACATTTTCTTTATCCATTTATCCATTGATGGGCATTTGAGTTGTTTCAATCTTTTTGCTACTATGAAAAATACTGCTATGAACGTTGGTGTATCAATATTTGTTTGAGTCTCTGATTCCAATTCTTTGTGGTGGATATCTAGAAAGTGAATTACTGGATCATGTGGTAATTCTATGTTTAATTTTTTTTGAGAACCACCATATTGTTTTCCACCATTTTACATTCTTACCAACAGTGCACAAGGCTCCCAATTTCTCCACATTCTCACCAACACTGATTATTTTCTATTTTCTGATAATAGCTATCCGAATGGCTATGAGGTTGTATCTCATTGTGGCCGTTTCTATATTTTAAGTAATGAGAACACACTAGTTTATTCATTTTTTTTATATTGACGATGAACTATTTCTATTTCTCTCTCATCATCGATTCATTTGCAGGCAGACACATCTCAGGGCTGGGGAAAGGCTCTGTGGTCATGCTGAGTCAGCAGCTCACACCTGACTCTCATCACATATGCATTCTTACTCTGTGAAATGAGGTGATGTGATTAATGGGTAGAGTTTCACCTCAAACTGTTGGATCTATCAAGGGGCATGAAAGCATGAGCAGGAATTACTTCAAGGCAGCCTTCCTGAGGGCCCACATGGGCTATGATAACCTATAATGGCTGCACTGCATTTGCAAGTGACTTAGAAGCTGTGTGTGTGTGTGTTATTTTTTTTTTATTTTTTTAAACAATTTTTTTTTTATTTATTTCTAGGAGACAGAGAGAGAGAGGCAGGTGAGCAGGGGAGGGTCAGAGAGAGAGAGAGAGATAGACTCTGAAAGAGGCTCCAGGCTCTGAGCTGGCAGTCAGCACAGAGCCTGACGCGGGGCTCGAACCCACGAACCGCGAGATCATGACCTAAGCGAAAGTCAGACACTTAACCGACTAAGCCACCCAGGCGCCCCTGTGTGTGTGTGTTTTAAACAGCTTTATGGAGATAACTCACATACCATACAATTCACCAATTTGATGTGTATACTACAATGGATGACACAGGCTTCCAGTTATGGAATGAATAAGTCATTGGAATAAAAGGCACAGTATAAAGAACATGGTCAGTGACACTTTAACAGCATTGCATGGGACAGACGGTAGCTATATTGTGAACACAGCATAACGCATAGCCTAGTTGAATCATTTTGTTGTATACCTGCAACCAATGTAACATTGTGTGTCAGCTATACTCAAATTTTTAGAAATGTAAAAAAGTGTATGCTACAATAGTTTTGGTATATTACATTATTAATTTTAAAAACTTATATATCATAAAATTTGCCATTTTAACCATTTGTAAGTGCACAATTCAAGGGCACCAATTACATTCACAGTGTTGTGCAACCATCACCACTACTTATTTCCAAAACTTTTCCATTATCCCAAACAAAAACTATTCACCCACCATTAAATTCCCATTTCTCCTCATTCCAGCCCCTGGTAACCCCCTAATTTACTTTCCATCTCTAGGAACTTGCCTATTCTGGATACTTCATATAAGTGAAATCATACAATTGGACAGTATTTGTCCTTTTGTGTCTGGCTTGTTTCACGTTGCATAATGTCTGAAAGTTTCATCCATGTTGTAGCATGTATCAGGACGCCATTCCTTTTCGTGGCTGGGTAATTAGTCCATGTATGGATAGACCACATTTGGTTTGTCCATTCCTCTGCTGACGGACACTGGGGTTGTTTCCACGTGATGATCATTTGATGTGACCTGTGCCTCCCTCAGCCCCAGCTCTCCCGCCCCAGCCCCCCTACAAAAGCTGCTCAACCAGAAGCTGGGGCAACACCAGGGCTCGTCCAACTTGTCCGAGGCTGTCCTGGCCTCTGTTCAGATGGGGGACACTGTTCAGAGTCAATGTATAGAAAATCCATGATCGGGGCGCCTGGGTGGCTTAGTAGGTTAAGCGTCCGACTTTCGCTTAGGTCATGATCTCGCGGTTCGTGGGTTCGAGCCCCGCGTCGGGCTCTGTGCTGACTGCCAGCTCAGAGCCTGGAGCCTGTTTCAGTCTGTGACTCCCTCTCTCTCTGACCCTCCCCTGTTCATGCTGTCTCTCTCTCTCCTAGAAATAAAGGAAACATTTAAAAAAAAAATCCATGATCATTTTAAGAGACCATTTTCTCACCCAGGGCACCCCTGCAAATGCACGTGCGCTGTATCTTTTTGATCGATGCCATCACTTTAAACGTGGAGGTGTGCCAGTTAGTGTTGTCCTTCAGTTCCGGCTCACCCTCCCAAACCTGCCATGTGCTGTTGGACTGGGCTGGGGCTTTGCAAACCACATTTCTACTTTCCCTGCAGGCTCCACCTCAGGCTCTGCCAGTCACTTGAACTGGAGAGTCTAAGAGGCTGGAGTGGGGGAAAAAAAAAAAAAGGGACCAGCTCCTTCTTTTTTTTTTTTAATTTTTTAATGTTTTTATTTATTTCTAGGAGAGAGAGAGAAAGAGACAGTGTGAGCAGGGGAGGGTCAGAGACTCTGAGCTGGCTGTCAGCACAGAGCCCGACGCGGGGCTCGAACCCACGAACCGCAAGATCATGACCTAAGCCAAAGTCGGACGCTCAACCCACTGAGCCACCCAGGCGCCCCAACCAGCTCCTTCTTGATTGCTTCCTGTCCCTTGGAGCCCCCATCCAAGCATACTTCCTCATCCCAGAAGCGGTTCCTTCCTGAAGCAGGGGGTGCAGCCAGGGGGCAGTGTTTTCAGTGGTTAGAGAATCAACTTCGTGGAACCCCTGTTCCACTTGGAGAACCAGCACCCATTGGTGGGATTGCCCTCTACCCAGATCTGCATCCTGGCCCCACGAGGTCTCTCTTACCAGCCCAGACACACCAGTGCCAGTGGAGGAGGATACTTCCTCTCAGATGAGTTTCTGCTCCTCAGGTTATCCCAATTCTGGGATATCCTGAATTTGAAAATATCTCTTCCTTTTTTTCCCACCAGCCCTAGGACTGGTAGGCGCTTCTTCAGTTACTGTTTAAATAATTTTATACCCCTTTAACACCTATTNCCCCGTCCTCTCCCAGCCCCCACACAACACCTGGACACCACATACCGACTGTGAGCACATAATGGGTTGGGGATATCATGATCCAGTCAAGACAGTGACTATGTCGTGGTGAGCTCTAGAGTGGGTCAGACCAGTGAATTGGGGGATCTCCTCTGAAAGGAATGGAAGCTCCACTGTGGGTCACTGAAAAACAGCCACGTACCCTTTGTGAGTATTGGGACTGTAGGAGTTCTTCCAGGTCAGGAAACTTTTCTTTCTCTTATGCATGGAATATAGAGGGTCTTGGTAGGGTGATCCAGGCACAGCAGTCTCAGGTGATGGGGAAAAGGTAGCTCCTGGTAAATTCATCAAACATTCATCTCTCTTTACTTCTGTGATCTCCCCAAGCAAAAATTGGTTTAAACATCTTAGTTCTGCTAGGGAGGATTAGGGGGGTGAGTCTAGTATCCATACAGGAATCAAATTCTAAGAAGGAGCAGTGACTTCCTGCCTCAGGTGTGAGTCACAGCTCTAATTCATAAGAACTCCTCAGTGGAGAAGGTGAGCCAACCCCCCTCCCCCGCCACCCCCAACCAGACTGATTTGACAATAGATCCGGGGCTTGAGACAAGAGTCATTGATGAATGCTAAAACTATTGAGTGAAAGTTGAAAAGGAACAAGGTATTAATTAAAGAGCCTGAAAGTATCTCCTCACAGGCTATTTATTAGTTACAAAGGGAATCAGTAACAGTGGAGAAACCTGGCAGACACCACCCTGTCTGAGTGACCTATGTTGACATCACTCATTACGGGACCAACTGATGTCATGTGTCCTGAGTATGGTGCATGAGCAGGACAAACATAACTTATCTAGTGCTTGTGCCCAAAATGCAGAATCTGACCCTATTTAGGTCAAACTCAAATTGTGGCATCGCTTGCAAGGCAACTGACTCATGCTCCTCAAAAATGTCAGTGTCATGAAAGCTACACAAAGACTGAGGAATATTCCAGATTAACGGACACTAAGGGCACGTGGCAACTACTTACCATACATGGTTAGGATTGGAGTTTGGGCCAGGGGAAATTTTCCCATAAAGAGCATTTTAGGATGACTGGCAAAATTTCAGTATGGACTATATATTTGATAATAGTATTATATCGATGTGAGCTTTAAAAAAATTTGACAGTTACTGTGTTTGTGTCAGAGAATGTCCATGTTCTTGGGAAATACACAGGGAAGTGTTTGTGGGTGAAGGGATTAATGTCTGCAACTAACTCTGTTTAGAAAAAGTGTGGGGAAGGTGAATTTTAGGTAATAGACATGGGGAGAAAGAGAAGAGGGAGAGAGAGAGAAATGGTAAAGGAAATGAGGCTAAATGTTAACAGTTGGTCAATCTTGGTAAGAAGTTATTTCAACTGTGGAAGTTTTCGTACTATCCTTGCCACTTGCTTGTAAATTTGGAATGACTGCAAAGCAGATGACACACAAAAACCAAGAATTGGCTGAAATACGAAGCAGCCTCCAGCGTATAAGACATTTGCTATCCCCTTGTGGGCTCCTCCCTACCATGCTGTTCCCACTCTGGACATGACAGAGACTGGGTAACAAGGAGATGGAGATGGGGGCACTTAACAGTGTAAGGGGGAGAAGAAGAAAAGACATGAACCCAGTTCACCTGCCTGGGGTGGCTTCCAGCCTGAAGCAGGTCGGGGCTGCGGTTGGTGGTTGAGGAGAAGGCTTAACAGCACATCGTGGCTGGAATTGTGAGCAAGGTAGGACGTGGACGTTGTAATATCTGAAAGGAGACAATGTGTGTCACCTAAAGGGACGCTCCAGCTCCTGAGGCTGCAGGAACTTCTACCCAAGGGCAGAGGAAGATGATTATCACTAAATATGCAAAGGAATGGCGAGACGCCAGAGATCTTCGTGTCCCCTCGGCGATTCCCCACTGCTGGCCCAGGAGAAAGAGGTTGTTCTGGTTGAGAGAACAACTGTTGCTTCTCCGTACTCTCACCACATACTTACTTCTGGAAGCCCACACTGAGGAGAGTTCTCTCACTTGCTGTAAACTGCTTGGATGATGTGCTAGAAAAATCCGTTAACTCCTCAGTTACCAGGTGACGCTTACCAGGGGTTCCTACTGTAAGGTCACAAGTCTAAACGTCTAAACCAAACTGACTCCATGACAGGCTTTAAGATTCCCCTCTGAACTAGAAGGCTTGAGTTTCAGCTTTCCCGAAACTACCATGTAGTCACACATTGCCCGAGGCAGGAGAAACCACCCTTGCAACACCCAATCAGGAAAGGCCAGCGACCACCCTCCTCATTACTAAGGGAGAGGCCTGGAGATAGAAACTATAGATAGGACCCTGTTACCTAATGTTAAAGTTAACCCGTTAGTCGCCGAACAAGACCCTAGGCTCGCTCTGTGATTGGTTGAATTTAAAGGTACTCTAAATGTTGTAATTGGATCCCGCCAAAAGTAACGAATACTCTAGACAATGTGTATGGTCAAACCCGCTGTCAATGATGTTGAATTATTATGATTGGATCACTGTTCCCATGTCACAACTTCTGTAACTCCCCCGTCTCAAACCCCATAAAAACCCTACTCTGCCCTTGTTCGAGGCTCTCAGCACGGACCCATACGCTGGTGAAGTCTGTGAGCCCGAGCTTAAGCCCGTAATAAAGCCCTTTGCCTTTGCATGCGTGACTCGGTCTCCCTGGTGGTCTCTGGTCGGTGAGGATACTGCGATCTGGGTATAACACTACAGGCAGTTGAGTGGCAGCTGCTGGGGACAGAGGAAGGAGGGGACAAAGAGGAGGAATGAAGTGGGGATGGTCGGTAGACAAGCTGGCCCCTCACGCTCAGGGCGGAGCCCCGAAAGCTACCTCACGCTGACGTGGGCTGCTGATTTTTGCTTATATAGAGTTATTCCCTGTGTGGTGTGAAGGTTTTCAGAAAGCAAACATTTCGTCCCAGTCTTTCATCTTGTTGGATTTCATCTTGGGGGTTATCTTCTTCACCTCAGAAAACTTACAAAGGGCTCCTAATACCCAGGATAGCCCGAGGGTCACTCACAGAGACAGAGGCAGAAGGAAGGAGGGGCCAGATCGGGATGGGGCTCTGTCCTGCCTCTTGGCCAAGTGACCTTGGATTTATCACTTCACCGCTATTGGCCTCAGTTTGTCCCATCTGTGAAAGGAAAGTGGTCTCAGGCCTTTCCAGTCTGTGAGTCTTTGATCATCTTTGGAGAAATCTTCGGAGAGCTTTAAGTAGTCCTATATGAATCAGGGTGCAAGCAAAAAACAGACAGTATACACACGCGGTGGTATTTGGGGCAAGTTCAGTGGAGACAACTTACAGGGTATGGGCTGGGGGAAGCACACCACAGGGTGAGTACCGCCTCCGTGGGCTGGCAGTATTAGTGGACACCACTATCACCCTCAGGCCTAAGGGCACAACGTGCAGACAGGGGGCTCGGTGGAGGCGACATCTGACCCTGGCCGATCTAAAAGGACGCCAGCCTGCAGCTACCTCCAGAGAGGGATCAGGAGAACACAGATCTGACCTCCCACCCTTACCTCCTTCTCGCCTCTGGCCCCATTGACCGAGGACCACGGGAACACGGTGAGCATGGGAGCCCCTTTGTGCATCCTGGGTGCAGAGCAGGTAGATGGGGGCGGGGGGTAGAGTGGGAGGTGCGAACAGAAGATACCCAGCATGGGCCACCCTTCTGACCTCTAGTTTGTGCTCTTGTCCTGTGTCCAGTTGAAAAATGTGCGTCCCGGGGCGCGTGGGTGGCTCAGTCGGTTAAGCGTTCGACTTCAGCTCAGGTCATGATCTCACAGTTGGTGGGTTCGAGCCCCGTCAGGCTCTGTGCTGACAGCTAGCTCAGACCTTGGAGCCTGTTTTGGATTCTGTGTCTCCCTCTCTCTCTGACCCTCCCCGGTTCATGCTGTCTCTCTCTCTCTCAGAAATAAAAAAAAGAAAAAAGAAAAAAAAAGAAAAATGTGCGTCCCCAGCATAAGACCTCACACACTGCCCACCAGTTACTGTACCATTGTGGGGTGATATCAGTTCAGCCGGAGTCCCACCTGAAATCTAAACCATTAGCCACTGCCAGTGCCCTTCATGTTAGGTAACAAGGAAAAGAAGAGCAGGGAATGGTTAATTTCTGTAACTGACATGGTTCTTGACTGTAGCAGGTCGCAAATCCAGGATGAGAACCATAGCTGTCTTCTGCCTTCTGCCTTCTGTGTTCCCCTCTCTTATGCCAGCTTCAGGTAGGTTGATCACCTGAGCCTTCATTCTGGAGGGATCTGAGTCCTTAGTGATTCTCTGTCCACTGTCTAGGACTACCGGACAAGGAAGTACTTGGAAGTATCCTAGCGAATTTTCTGGGACCTGCAAATGAACTGCAACAGCACCTAATTCCCCATTAGGTGATTTGCCACGTGGTGATGGGAATCAATAACCCAGGCCAACATCGTGATACCCTTCCTTCTCTGTCGATTGGGCAACATGAGAATCCCTAAGAAACAGCTATGTCTTGGCTCCCTGGGTGAACCATTTCCTCCTTGGATGCTGTATCAGTCAGAATCCGCCAGAAAAACAGAACAAGGGGCACCTGTGTGGCTCACCGGTTAAGCGTCCAACTTCCGCTCAGGTCATAATCTCACTGTTCGTGAGTCTGAGCCCCTGCATCAGGGTCTGTGCTGACAGCTCAGAGCCTGGAGCCTGCTTTGGATTCTGTGTCTCCCGCTCTCTCTGTCCTGCCCCACTCACACTTTGTCTCTCTCTCTCTCTCAAAAATAAATAAACATTAAAAAAATTTTTTTAAAGAAAAACAGAACAAGTAGGTTATAACATTAAGAGATTTATTGCAAGGAATTGGTGACATGAGTATGGAGGCCAGTGAGGTGAGCCTGAGCCCCCCAGTGCAGGCCAGCAGGAAGGGTGGGCTACAACTTTGGACAAGAGCTAATGTCTCAGTTCACAGGGGAGTTTCCTTTTCTGCAGGAAACCTCAGCTGGGCTCTCAAGGCCTTTCAACTGGTTGGGTCAGGCCCACCCAGATGACTGAAGATAATCTCCATTACTTGAAAGGAACTGATTGTACATGTCAATCACCTCTACAGAATACACAGCAACACCTAGGCTTGTTTTTTGATTAAATCATGGGACTAGAGCCTGGCCAAGCTGACACATTAAATTGACCATCACAGGCACTGACAAATTCCAGTCTTCAATTCCAAGATGAGAGGGATGGGAAGCAAACTCCCCTTCAGCAGGTTACATAGTTATAATAGTGGGAGGGGTAATCTTATCTCCACCCCCTGGCTTCCCAGCCCAGTGCATTCTGGTAAGAGGAAGATGGCCCCATATAGTGGCTCTCCTTAAAGGCATGTGGGACAGGTGCAAACAACACTGTGACATCCAGCCTGTCATCTCTCAGCTAGCACTGTCGCTGAGTCTTCAGCAGGCCATCCACTCTGTATTAAGCTGGAAACTTTGAGTGATGTGGCATTTGGGGACTAGCCCATTGCCACACTTTTTTCCCCCAAATGTAGGATACAAAAGGGGAAATTTCTTTTAATGTTTATTTATTTATTTTGAGACACACAGAGAGAGAGAGAGAGAGAGCAGGCATGAGCAGGAGAGGGGCAGAGAGAGGAGATCCCAAGCAGGCTCCACACTACCAACGTAGAGCCCGACGCAGGAGCAGAAATTCACGAACCGTGATATCATGACCTGAGCCCAAATCAAGAATGGGACGCTCAACCAACTGAACCACTCAGGAGCTCCACTCCACAAAAGGGGAAATTTTGATAAGAGATATGTTGGTCCCTTACGGGGTAGAGTTGATTTTTTTTTTCATATCTTACCAACAGTCATGCTTTCCACAGGATGTCAAAGGATGCACCAAACCTTAGCAAACCAGGAAAACATTTTCCCTACTTCGTAGGTACTTATATTTCAAACTTAGAGTTTCAGATCTTCTTGAATTCCATGAAGTGTTTTATGAAGCTACAGAAAATATAAACTGTTGATACCTTGTCCGAATAAACCTAGACTTTGTTAATCTAGCTGCACATTTGGATGCAAATGTAAATTTCAGCAAATCTCTTTCACTCTAGAAACTTCTTCCCAAAGGAAATGAAAAGATCTTTCCTGCTCATTGTCCTGCATTTGAGGCATGTGATTTTCCTCTTGGGGACAGTGATGCTTTTGTAATGGAAGTTCCTGGTCAACTTTCAGTTTCCTCAAAACATGTGGATGCACTTCATGAGACTTGTGACTTGAGAGAAATAGGAGACAGCCCCTTAGTCCTGTGCCTGGACCATGGCTGTCATTCTTCCTTGCCACGGAATAAGATGCTGGCCTGTTGCAAAATCCTATTTTCAAAGTCTGGGACAAGAAGAATGTGCTTCCTTGATTTGGAAAGACATTAAGGATGAGGATGGAGGAAAGGACTGTAGCAAAAACAGAATGAATATGCTTATGGTCAAAACCTGTTTGATGATCTTTGAAGGGGCCGCAAGGAGCCTAGCACAGGATGAACTGCACCTGGGCTGTTCTATGTTTATGTTTTTTAGTAAGACTGTTTGAGAACTTTAAAAAAAATCACTAGAAAAGGGCAACAGGATTTTCTCAAAAAAATTTTTTTTTCAAAATCTGTAACTTACTTGTACCATAACTTAGTTTCCCAAGTTAAAGGTATCTCTGGCTTTAAAACCATTATCCCCGAGAAAAAGCGGTTTATCCTGTGCCATCTAAGGGGCTTCTGAGTGCATAAAATGGTGGGCCTTTTGGATATGGGTACCCGCATAATGAGTTTATAATGAGCAATAGCTGATTTACCAAAACAAGCCAGTGGGTAGAAAGGGGATGGGCATTTCTGGAGATCTGGAAACAAATTCCTGCAAGTCTAAAAACTTGCTGCTGATAGGGCTCCCTACAGAAACGGAAGAGAGACAGAGACATACAGAAAGACCGAGACAGAGATTTTAAGAAATCTGAGCCTGTGCTCTTAGGGCCTTCAACTGTTTGGACGAGGCCCACCTAGATTATAAGGGTCATCTACTTTACTCAAAGCCGACTGATAATAACTGTTAATCACATCTAGGGGCCCTTGGGTGGCTCAGTCGGTTGAGCATCTTACTCTTGATCATGTTCTCACAGTTCATAAGATTGAGCCCCTTGTCCGGCTCTGCACTGGGCATGGAGCCTGCTTAAGATTCTCTCTCTCTCTCTCTCTCTGTCCCAACCCCTCCAAAAAATGTTAAGCACATCTAAAACATAGCTTCAAGGCGACATCTAGACTTGTGTTTGACCAGGCAACCGGGCCTCCCAGCCCAGCCAAGATACATATAAAATTAACCTCCACAATAGGGAAACATTCCATGTTCAAATGCTTTTGTTGAGAAGATACTCAGCTCAGTGTCATCACCTTGGACTGATGTCCGGCATCAGGGTAACGTGGGCCTCATAAGAGAAGAGCTGTGGTTTCGAAGTGAATTTTCTTTTGACTACGTTCAGTTTTATCACTACATATAAGAAAAAGCAGGATGTCCTAAAGGCTGTGGGTAGTTCAGAGAAGTATTAGCAAAGGAGGAAACAAGAAGAGTAAAACTATCCCACGGTATCACTGGATAGAAAGACACATACGATTGTCACACAGTATAAATATAAATACTTACGTAGTCGCATAGAGTTTCTGTTTTCCCTCTAAAAATCTTACATTTATGGGAGCACCTGGGTGGTTCAGTCGGATAAGCATCTGATTTCGGCCCAGGTCATGATCTCATGGTCCATGAGTTCAAGCCCCACGTCAGGTTTTGTGTTAACAACTCAGAGCCTGGATTCTGTGTCTTCCTCTCTCTCTACCCCTCCCCTGCTCACGCTCTGTCTCTGTCTCTCAAAATGATACATAAACATTAAAATAATTTTAAAAAAAGTCTTACATTTATGTATCTTAATATAGCCTAGAAAATTTAAATACCCAATGGAATTAAAATAAATTGCTGTATCAGAGGCCAGAAACATGATCAAAGTATTGTTATATTTTCTTGNTTTATGTATCTTAATATAGCCTAGAAAATTTAAATACCCAATGGAATTAAAATAAATTGCTGTATCAGAGGCCAGAAAGAAACATGATCAAAGTATTATTATATTTTCTCACATATATTATTGTTTACTTAGTTCTGCTACTAATTACTATTAATTCACTAGTCTTATTGTCGTTTTGTTTCAATAATAACATTATGTAACAGGAAAGTGAGTAACGTAGAATAATACATAATTTCAGGTACTTATTTTGTATATCTCCCCTCCTCTTCTCTCTCTCTTTTTTTTTAAATTGAAGTCTGGTGGACACACAACGTTACATTAGTTTTCAGTGTACAACACAGTGACGGAACAAGTCTCTATGATGTGCTCTCCACAAGTGTAGCTGTCATCCATTACCACACAACACTATTACAATATCATTGATTATATTCCCTTTCACGTACCTTTTTATTTTTCATGTCTTCGTGTTAAAGGAATAACACACATGGATCTGAATATTTGTTATATATTGTGTTACTACAGGTGGTGATTGTGTTTCAGTGTTTACTTGTGATTCTTTATTTCTGACATGGTTCTGTCCCAGGTTGACTTTCTCAAAGGCTGGTCACCCTTCCTGCTGGCCAAACCCAGCCAGGAGCCAGAGACTAGGGGAGCCTGCGGATGTAACCCATGTGGAGGCAGAGGCCAGAGCAGAGTAGAGGTGACGTGAGATGGATGTGGAGAAAGAAACAGACACCCTCTCAGTTTCCCAGCATCAAAGATGGAGAACGGATGCTGGTGTGATCCCAGATGTTCGGGGGCCACCGACGGCAACATTGATGGATCTGGGAAATTCTTAGAGCGGCTTCCTAATCTCTTTCCAAGAAATGAAGGTGCTTTTGGCGTCCCCAAGAGTGTCAGCTGAGTGTGACTTTTCATTCATGAGCCGACTATTCATCAAAAGTGTGCAGTAGTAATAATTTTTAAAAAGTGTGTAGTGATCCTGTGATTCAATTTCCTCATCTGTAAAATGGGAAACACAAAGCACAGATTTATTGTGGGACCATGGATAACACATATAAAAGATCCTTATAAAACTTAGCAGTTAAATAGTTTCTTGGCATTTCTCTCTTCTCCCTTCCAGGCCATCGGAATCTTTCAAAAAAATCCCAATTCTCTGAAGTTGGATATTTGATTCCAACCAAGCAGGGATACCCACCATAAAAACAGCAGACATTTATTGAGGGTTGACCATGTGCCAGATCTTCGGGAAGTGCTTTTACATGGATTATTTTATTTAATCCTCATAACCACGTTAGGAAGTTATATGACATATTTCATGATGAGGAAAATAAGGCTTTAAAGCATTAGACAACTTGGCTCAAGTTTCCATAACTGGTAAGTAGTAGACCCTAGATTTAGTCTCAAGCAAGCTGACGGAGCCCACACTTTTGAGCACTTTGTAAGCCAAGATAACAAGCAGGCAACTAGTCCCTGTAGGGAGATTTTCGATATGATATTGTAGAATGGCGGGAAGACATGTATACAGCAGGGAATATTAAACTCCATCAAGATTCATGCTTTGAGCCTTCCATTGGCACCAACACAGACTAATGATAGATTTTTTTTTTAAATTGCCACACTCAAAACAAATAACATCTCTGCGATTCAGAGCCACAAAACAGAAATGGGACCGAAGCTGCCAGCCTGCTGAGGAGGCAAGAGCTTACTGGCTGAAACTCCAAATGGCTCATGCAAAGCAGGGATGGAGTCAGGGATGGGGTGCAGCTCTCCTGGTAAAGAGGATGAAACATGTTTCTATGCACCGCTGCTTAAATCACAGAGGCACACCTATTAAAATGAGGAAAAGCAAAGCCTTGCAGCCACGATCTGGGCATTTTACCAAATGGCTCAGTGACTATGACTACAATGTCCCCAGTTTATCTCCTTAAGATGGACACTCTGAAAACCCACCAGAAGATGCAGTTCTGAACAGAAGACCACAGGGGGCAGGTGAAAACAACCTCCTCCCCCAACCCAACCCCTGCCCAAAAGAGAACGGTGAGTATAAAGCCACTCCAACTACAATAAAATGAAACAAAACAGAAATAAACTCAGTCTTGATGAGCTCACACCTTACCAACAAAATCAATGGTCAGGAGATGAAATCACTTTAGGGAAAATAAAAATAATAGCGTCATCTGAAAAAGAGTTTTAAAACTACCATGCTGAATATCTTCTAAGAGTTAAAGGAAGAGGCAGTAAAGATGAAGAAGATACAGAATTAAGGATTTAAGCCAGGCAGAAACAGAAAATGAACAGATGGGTATGAAAAAGAGTCATTCAGAAATCCTGGACATAAAGCAGCTTATCACTGAAATTTAGAAAGCTTAATAGGGCAGGAGAAACTCTGCATTGGATGGCTAAAGAGAGAATTGATGAACTGAAAGATCACAATGGAGGAGTTCACCCAGAAAGAAGCTCAGAGGGATAAGTTGTCTGAAACTGCCAACCTTATGTGATGTTTGACATCATTAGTCTCGGACTGTATTTTTAAAAAATAGCTAGAGGGGCCCCTTTGTGGCTCAGTCGCTTAAGCATCTGACTACAACTCAGGTCATGATCTCACAGCTCGTGTGAGTTCAAGCCCTGCGTTGGGCTCTGTGCTGACAGCTCAGAGCCTGGGGCCTGCTTCAGAGTTTGCATCTCTGTCTCTCTCTCTGCCCCTCCCCCACTCACACACACACACTCTCTCTCTCTCTCTCAAAAATAAATAAACATAAAAAAAAACTAAAAAACAGCTAGATACTGGTTACAAGCCAGTCNTCTCTCTCTGCCCCTCCCCCACTCACACACACACACTCTCTCTCTCAAAAATAAATAAACATAAAAAAACTAAAAAACAGCTAGATACTGGTTACAAGCCAGTTCTAAAACAAAATGAGACAAATGTTAAACATATGGGATATGAAAAGTTACCATGTATAAAAACCGTGACGAAAATGCTGTATTAGTCAGGGTTCTTCTGAGATACGTAACCAACAAGATGTATATGTGTGTATATGTGTACATGTATATGAATATGCATATAGGTATGTGAGTGTGTATATGTATGTAAAGAGATTTATTATAAGGAATTAGCTGGGGTGCCTGGGTGGCTCAGTCAGTTAAGCGTCTGACTTCGGCTCAGGTCATGATCTCATGGCTTGTGGGTTCGAGCCCCACTCCGGGGTCTGTGCTGACTGTCAGCTCAGAGCCTGGAGCCTATTTCAGATTCTGTGTCTCCTTCTCTCTCTGACCTTCCCCTGCTCACACTGTCTCTCTCTCTCTCTCTCAGTAATAAATAAAACATTTAAAAAATTAAAAAAAAAAAAGGAATTAGCTCACATGATTATGGAAGCTGACAACGGTCAAGAGCTGCAGGGGGAATCGACAAGCTGGGGACCCAAGAGCACCAATGCTGTAGTTCTAGGCTGAAGGCCAGCTGGCTCTACACCCGGGGAGATTAGATGTTTTAGTTCAAGTCCAAAGGCTGGAAAAAGCCGATGTCTCAGTTCGAAGCCCATCAGGCAGGAGGAAGGCCCTCTTACTTGGAGGAGGCTCAGCATTTTGTTCTATTCAGATCCTCAACCGATTGGATGTAACCCACATCAGGAACTGCTTTGCACAGTCTATTGACTCAAATGTTAAGCTCATCCTGAAATACCCTCGCAGACATACCAAGAATAATTCTGATCAAATATCTAGTTACCCCGGGGCCAGTCAAGTTAACAAATGAAATGAACCATCACACATGTCTTTGGGTAATATACCAGGCACAGCACGCCAGTCAGTCAGGGAAATAAAGGAGGAAAGGCCCTTTCTTTGTGGCAACATAGGAGAGTGGATCACAGGAAAAGGGTCTCTAGTGCAGATGGCTGAGATTCTGGATGCTACCACAGAAAACACGTGTTCGTAGAAGCTAGAGAGAGTCTGGATGAGACTCTCGCCCCTACCAACTGTGCGACCTTGGACATATTACTCAATTCCTCTGTGCCTCAGTTTTCTAATCTTTCAAAATAGAATAGTAACAGTACCTACCTCAGAGGGATATTGAGAAGACTTTAAAAGATGATACGTAAAAGCCTTAGCAAAATAGCCAAATTATAATAGCTCTCCAATGGTCAGCACTGGGGAAGCAGACAGCTGACCCATTCTCTGGTCACAACTAGATCCACCCTCTTTATGCCCAGCAAAGATTGTGCAGAGGAAGGATCCCGGATACAAGATCCAACAGACTTGGGTCTAACACCTTCTCTGCCGCCTGCATATTAGCTATGAGTATCGGAGTCCCATCAGCCCCCATTTATACTCCAATCGTCTGCTTCCCATCTACCAGCTGAGGACGGCACGCCTGCCTCTGGAGAAGTGTTTCTAAACAGGGGGCAACTTTCCCCCCGGTGACATTTGGCAATGTCCAAAGACATCTTTGATGGGCATGGTGAGGCTGGGCTTTGCTCCTGGCATCCAGTGGGTGGAGTTTAGTGGGGCACCTCAACATTCCACAAAGCACAGGACAGTCCCCCACAACAAAGAACCATGTGGCTTAAAGTGTCCATCGTGCTCAAGTAGAGAAGCTCTGGGATAGAAAACTTAAATGAAATCGTGTTTATAAAAGGCTTGGCTTGAGAGATAAAAATTAAGGCTCTCATCATCATCAATCATCATCACCATCATAGGAAAGTGAACAGATAGACAGTATGTGGGTTTCTGCCTCCCTCCCCTCCTCCCTCCCTGCCTTCCTCCTCCTCCCTGCAGGCTGGGTGCTAGCAAGGCCAGAGAATGCTCCTGGCATTCTTGTGCTCAGAACCCAGGAGGAGGGAGCCACTCACGATCTCCCATAAAGGTCTGCTGGCTGCAGGTTGCCCATGCCAAGTTCTGGAATGCTGCTTCCAGCCAGCCACACCCAGAGCACCTTCTGGCCCGCTCCGCGGATCCAGCCTTCCAAAGCTCCTGCGCTGACTTGGCCGGAACCTGGGGCCTGGGGACACTGTGGCCAACCTCAGCCCCCACACGGGCTATGCCACACAGGCTCCAAGCCCACCGCCTCCAAGCTCAGCCCTTCGCCATGACCCCTTCCTGAAACCTTAAAGGAGGTTCTTCTTTGCAACCACATATATGCTTGTTCTCGGCGCAGACACTGACGGAGGAGTGGGTGGCCAAGGAGAAGAGCTAAGGGGGCAGAAGAGCGATGTCTGGCCCCTACGGGAGGGCTGTCCCACGCTCTAGACTGACTCCCCTGCAATGTCCCGGGACACAAGTCTTCCTCCCACCTCTGCAAGGGAGGCGGTTGGGGGGAGGGGGTGGTAATAGCCGACCACACAGAAGAGAAACACGACAGAAGTGTTCTTGGCCAACATATGTGCAAGCTGCGGCCTTCTCTCCAAGTCCTCCTCCCCGGAGCCGGGTGTTCACGATCCTGTCCTCGGCGGGATTCAAAAGGCAGGGGCGGCAGAGACCCCACTCACACCCCTTGGATGGGGCATTGCTGCTTTTCATTTGTTCAGCCCCAGCGGAGAAAAGTCTAGGCGCAAAACTTTCCCCAGGGGCTGTAGACCTCCCCTTTGAAGTAATTCCTGGACAATAATACTGTAACTTAAACAAAGCCCGCTCTTCTCTGGCGAGCATATTTTCTCCTGGAGAACCGCAGCTGGGGCCAGGCTTCCTCCCCAGAACACGCTTTCCTGGCCTGCAATGGGTTGAACTCCCCCCCACCCCCGTAAGAGAGCCATAAACACAGAGATACCAAAGAGTTAATTTGCGTTTTTTAAACCTCCTTCCCAATGCCCGCTCTCATTCCTGCATAAAATCCTCATGTCCAGACATCAAATCAGTAAGCCCTGTTGCCTGTCAGAGAATACAATGTCAGGCCATTAGTATGTTAATAAGTCCGGAGGGCGACAGGTGGCCTACTAGACAGCTCAATTAAGCTGCTCATTAAACACACGCTAACGAACAGCCCAGGCAGGGCCTGAACAGCACCATTCTGTAATGACATGATGTCAGAGTGAACAAATGAGGAAAAATAACAAAAACATTACAGCAAAGACAGACGCCACTAATAAGGACCCCTCACACTACATCAGCCCGCAAATCAATGAGCCACAGGGATCAAAAAACTCGACCCAACATTCTCAGGAGACTGAATGCAGCAAGATTTTTTTGGTCAGTACTTAACAAAAAAAAAAAAAAGAAAGAAAGAAAAAGAAAAAAATCCAATCCCCAATCCTAAAATGATCGCAGAATATCATAAATTAATGGTTAAAAAATTAAGAGCAAAAGTTTGACACAGGGCCAATTGCAAAGTCTGAGAAATTCATCTTGTTGAGTTCGAAGGAAAATCATTATTTAATGGGATCATCATTTACATTTGATTCGAAGCTTTTTTTTTTTTTTTTTTAGGCCCACAGTTCAAACCATTTACCTGCTCTGCTCCTCAGCCAGCTGAAGGGCACAGAGAGCATGGAGCCAAGTTGCTTAGGTGAAGATTCTTCTTCTTATTTTAAAAGAAGGTATTTCCAGCAGTTGCTAGAGGCTTCTCTCATTTTCAAGTAAGGGGCTTCCTGAATAATAAAAAATCAAATCTCCACCAGGCCCGGCTCTGTGTTGGAGACACATATGCTAAACTAATAGGCTGGTTTGCCATTAGAAGGTTATGACCTTGGCTCTTATCTTTCGTCAGAGTTAGCAGCTGACACCTCCTCTGTATGTAGACTTCCTTCAAGCCTCATCCTCATGGGCCCGGGTGGCAAGCTGAAGACAGAGGGGAAACACATAACCTTGACTTTCAGCTGCTTTTATGGAGCTGGAGCAGAGCTCCTAGGATGCATGGTCCTTCCTACATCGGTTGAGGACGCTTGGTTGAGTTATCTCGGTCCAAATCTGTGGTCCCATCTATGACCAGGGCAGGCTTTCACCTGTGTGTGTCTCCAAGCGGGTCGCTTGACCTCTCTGACTCTGTGTCCTTATTTATAAAACGCGACTGGGCTGGGTGTTCTCTCCACCTTTCCATCCTAAGAGGGTCTCCAGGAAAAATACGTGTGAGGTTGCTCATGAAACTTGCCATTTGGTTAGAAAAACAAAGCCAGTCACTGAAAACAATCCAAAGAATTCAAAGAACAAGTACAGAGTCCTACTGGGAGGTGTGATAAGAATTTAAACACAGAGGACAACAGGGCTTGGTAAGGGCTCTATGTCAGTTCTCCCCAAATCTGCGCGGCAGAGTAGACTGGAGCGTGAGGGAAGGAGGAGCCTCCTGCTGGCCCTCGAAATACAAGACTGCGAGGAAGGGCACGCCAGTTGCCTTTTTGCACACGCACTCTTATCAATAAAAAGAAGTTAGATCATACTCCAGATATGTGTATTTAGTTTATTAAAAAGCATATATTAGTACAATAATATATTATTGACACATTAAACTCGATGGCAGAGTATGGCAATTTTAAATGGCAAGATTTAAAAAAAAAAAAAAGCCAGAGGGGCGCCTTGGGTGGCTCAGTTGGTTAAGGGTCTGTTTTCAGCTCAGGTCATGATCTCATGCTTTGTGAGTTTGAGCCCCACGTTAGGCTATCTGCTGTCAGCACAGAGCCTGCTTTGTATCTTCTGTCCCCCTTTCTCTCTGCCCCTCACTTTTGCTCTCTCTCAAAACTAAATATTTAAAAAATAAATAAAATGAAATAAAAACCCGGAAGTGCAAACATTTTTCCTCTACTCTCCAGAGGATCGATCACACTGGACAACTCCTGAGGATACACACACCGCAGTCTGGAAACCACTCATCTGGGTGTGAGGAGGGAGGAGAATGGAGGTCAAAGGACAAGCATGAAATGCACGTGTTTGCACAAGTGTGTGTGTGTGTGTGTGTGCGTGCACGTGCACACGTGCACAAGAGTGGGGCATTATGTGATCAAACCTGCCTCATGGATGCAAGATGGAGGCTACGAGACAGGGAGACATCGGGTGGGATGTGGCAAAGCCCCAGTAGACAATAAAGTGCAAGGACACAGGTGAGGGGAAGCTTGGTGAGTTTGGGGGCTTGGGGGACACAGCAATCTGGCTTAGCGATGCTAAGGTACATCCTAGGGCTGGCAGGCGGGACAGCATGCCACAATCCAACAGACATTTTCTGAGGTTCCCTCTTGGCTCAAGAAATTGTGGCCAATACAAAACTGGGATTTCATTCCGGGACTGAGGGAGTTTACAGTTCAGTCAGTCAACTCAGCGCATTTATTCAGGAAATTCTGTTTGTCAGTCTCTGGCCCTAGGTGCTGGGAATAATGGCAAATGACACAAGCTTGGTCCCAGCCCTCATGAGCTTATGGTCAAGTGGGAGAGACAGGCCTATTATTTAACTAGCTGCATTTCAAGCCAGACTGTGATAAATGTGGTGGCAGGGGAGGGAACAAAGGCTTGTAGGAACATAGATGAGGCTGTGATTAATTCAGTCGGTAAGAATCAAAGAAAGTTTCTGGCACCATTAGGAGCTCTAGACCAGCGCCATCCAATAGAACTCTCTGCAGTGATGGAAATGGTGTCTATCTGTGCTGTGCGATATGAGAGCCACATGTGGCTGCTAAGCACTTGAAATGTGGCTAGAGTGACCGAGAAACTGAGTTTTTAATTTTAATCAGCTGAAATGTGAACAGTCCCATGTGGCTAGTGGCTACCATATGGGAATAACACAGCTGTAGAAGTTAGTGGGTGAAATGACTGGTGGCAACTTTTACGTGGCATGACATGTCTCCTTTCTTAAAACCTGTACTTACCTTCTTCCCAGGGTTATGACATCCTAGACATGGGGAAAATAATAAGCTGTTCCCTCGGTAATACTAACCCGCCAGTGATAGTTATGAGGCCACACACAGTGGGTGTACTGATTGATGCTGGCGTAGACGTACTAATTGATGGGAAATGAAAAATAACTTTAAATTTAGAACATCTTTCCACCTCTTCTCCCTGGGGTCTGAGTTCAAATTTCACCTCTGGCAATAGTATTTGGACTTCCCTTCGGACATCGCCATCTTGGAAATCTTGCAGAGAACCCTAAAAGCAGTACTGGCTGGCCCACCAGGGGGCAGCACGAGTGCCTCAAGATGGCTTGCACACCTCAGGATCTCTTGGACATGGAGGGGGGGGGCAGCTGTTGTTTTCCTGGAAATGGGGAGAACCACTTAAGTCCTTCTTCAGAGTTTTCCCCACCTTCTTCCTTCATTGCTGTGTTAGATCATCTAAAACAGGTGGAGAAGTGGAGAAGCAAATTTTTCTTTGTATGTTAAAGAGAAGTTAATTAAATGACAATGGATATTGGAATGGGCTTTAGTTTTATTGTTGTTTCCTAATTTTTTTAAGTTTCCTTATTTATTTTGAGAGTGAGAGAGCACACATGCATGCACATACACACATGCTTGAGGGACGGGCAGAGAGAGGGAGAGAGAGAGAATCCCAAGCAAGCTCCTTATTATCAGTGCAGAGCCCAACACAGGGCTTAAACCCACCAACTGTGAGATCATGACTTGAGTTGAAATCAAGAGTCTGACACTTAACCCCAGGAGCTCCATTGTTTGCTTATTTGATTGTTGTTATGATGAGGACAGGAAGAGAAAAGTTCTAAAGCCAAGGCCACTGAGTGGAGAAAGGGGGGGAAGAGGAAACTTCTATTCAAAGATGGCAAGTGGAACATAGGAGTTAGTCTCCAGTCCTTCCTGAAAACCCCCTAAAACAGCAGCAGAGGAAGTATTTTGGAGAAGACACAAACCTACAGGATGGAGGAAACAAGAATGGTGATAATAACAAGAAGGTTGGACGCTGGAAAGCAAATGCATGTTTGGTAACTGATGAGCTGAGAAAGCTGAGTCATAAGTCCCCAATGCGGACAGTAGAAAGCAACCCAGTGGCTCAGGAACTGGTGACATCAGGGACCTATGTATGTGGGAATAAAAGTGCATCTACAAGCAGAATGACTGACCAAAATCCTTTTAAGAAGTAGTTAGATCTCCAGTCTTCTCTACTGTTCTCTAAAGTCAGGCCAGACAAATGTTCTTATTCTGAATGTTGAGATCTCCAGCTATTTTCCCAATCCTGTTTCCAGGACAATGGTAGCAAGGGCTATAGCTTCCACATGAGAGGTCGTAAGAGGCTTCACTGCAGCTCTTCCAACAATGCAAAAGAAAAGACTTAAAGATATTGAAACCAAAGGTCCCCAGGAAAATGGCCCAGGACAATCACTGTACCGAAGCCCATAGTTGTAACGCCCTATGCATGTGCACAGAGCTTACCATTAGCTTTTAGTGCCCCACTTGTAAACATGAAGAGACAAGTAAGGACCGTTTGACATATGGGAACAGAAAAGGCAGAACCAGAGAGGAAGGGAAAGTAACTTGGAAGCAACAGAAGCTATGGAAATTATACAGAGAGAAGATGTGTAAAAATTGTTACTAATATTCTCAGAGATTAAGAGAAAATATTGCATCCATGAAATAAGAGTATTATGTTATACACCTTAAACTTACACAGTGATGTATGCCATTTATATCTCAATAAAACTAGAAAAAAAAAGAATAAGATTCTGATTTGTAAAAAAAAAAAAAATCCAGAGAACAAACAAAAGTGCTTGGAAATGTAAAAAATGTTAAGGACATCACTGAGAATGTATAGCAAAAAAACAGAAAGAAAATAAGAGAGAAGTGATGAAATGATAGGACCATACCAGACATTGAGGTCCAAATATGGAAAGAAGATCCAGGGGCAATGGGAGGAAACCCCCCAAAGAAATAATTCATGAAAACTTCCCAGATATTAAGTTCCTGAATTTCCCAATTATATCCAGCACGATGGATGAAAATTGATTCACCAAGATACATCATCGTGCAATTTCATCATACAGGGAATAAAGGGAAGGAAGATATTAAGTGTTTCTCAGGAGAAAAAAAGATTTATATGAAGTATCAGGAATCAGAATGGCATTGAACTTTTTAAGAACAATATGAGAGAAGACAATTGGGAAATGTTTCAAAATCCTAAAAAAAATATTTCCAAAGTAGAATTCTATACCTAGCAAAACTAGTCCCCCAATGTGAGGGTGTGATAAATATGTTTTCAGATATGTAGGGCCTGAAAGGAGGCTACCAGAGGTATTGTTTTTTTATTATTAAAAAAGGAATAGAATTTTTACAAAGAGGACGATTCAGGGTCTGGGAAACAGGAGTTCCATCACAAAAGAGAGGTGAAGTTATGTCTAATACAACATTTGCATCGTAGACATGGGAGGTAACAAATCAGGAGGTTCTGGAAGGCCTTCTCCAAAAAGATGAAATTCTTGTGTGAACACATTGGGAAGAGGGCAGAGTTTAGGGATAAATTAATAAAACAGACCAAATAAAGAAATAAAGTCATTGTTAACTTCAGCAGGAGCATAAGTTGTTCAGGGATGGAAAGATAAATACAGAATTCAGGGCTCAGCCCTTCATAACTGGGAATTATAATAATGTAAAAATTTTAATATTAATCTCTAAAACTTCTTTTTCTTTCAGTATAGTTGACATACAATGTTACACTAGTTTTAGGTGTGCAACATAGTGAGTCAACATCTCTATACATTATGCTATGTTCACTGCACTATTACACTATCATTGAATATATTCCCTATGCTGTATTTTATTCCTGTGGCTTTTTCCATAGGTGGAAGCCTATACTTCCCATTCCAGTTATCTCCAACATTTCAATTAAACTATAGAGAATAGAGAAAATGCGTGTGTGTATGCATGTGTGTGTATGTATGTATGCACATGTGTATGTGAGCATGTGTGTATACATGCTGTGTGTTATGTGAAAGTAAAAATCCTTTCTTCTGTAGAGGAAGTCAATAGTCAATGCCAAAGGCCAAACATCGAGAAACAGCAATAAGATCAGTTCCTACAGATTCATGGGTGTAAATACCGAGAGAATCTGTGAAACAAGCCATTGTCTCAGGACTAGGTAATGGCAGAAGGGATTGGAGAGTTTAGGAACTGTCGTCCGTGGTGAGCTTTTCTTTTCTTTTTTTTTTTTTTAATTTTTTTTTTTTATTTATTTCTAGGAAAGAGAGAGAGAGACAGCGTGAGCAGGGGAGGGTCAGAGAGAGAGGGAGTCACAGACCGAAACAGGCTCCAGGCTCTGAGCTGGCAGTCAGCACAGAGCCCGACGCGGGGCTCGAACCCACGAACCGCGAGATCATGACCTAAGCGAAAGTCGGATGCTTAACCGACTAAGCCACCCTGGCACCCCCGTGGTGAGCTTTTCAATCCTGTTTGACTCTCTAAATTCTGTAGATTTATAACTTTGATTTAAGAAAAACCTAAATTAAAACAATTTTGAAATGGAAGAGCTAAATGGCCCTGAGGTATAGAGTAGGTGTAGGAGAACGATACTGTCTTAAAAATTTCCAGGGACCAGCAGGCCGCAGCTTAACAAAGAGCCGGTTCAAAGATTGGGACACTCTCAGTGCTCCAGTCTGCCCCTTTCTTAGATCTGTCCTTAATAGGGGACACTTTGCTTCATTAACTACATAAAGAGTATTGAGATTCATCACATGATGTAAGCTTCATGGCTCCACGCTCTGTCAGTGTTTATTCAAGACGTATTGAGTGCTTATTTCTCAATGAGTCCCTCCAACTCTGTGTCTCCCTGCACTATGCCATCTCCCCCCAAATGACACACACAGAGTCTCAGAGCACTATGCAGATCTCAGTAGAAGTGCGACAAGTAGAGAGATAAGAGATGTGTACAACTTCTAGCTGATGCAGGTCTGCAGGCCTCACAGAAATGGGCTTGTGAAGTCACATGAGTTGAGTATTTCCCTTCACTTTTCCCTACGGGCTTCTTGCATCCTCCTAAATTCAAACCCCGGGTTATGCCTCATCTTCTCCAGGAAGTCTTTCTGAACAAGGACAGGCTTCCCAAAGATGGGCTTCGTTGTTCTGTCCCACCGTCTTCTTGGCAAGGTGTCTGGAGCCCTTCCTAGCAATGTGCTGGGCACTTGCTGCTCTGAATTGTTTATTTAATTTTTTCAAGCTCAACTGAGGACAAGGAACCAGACCAGACCTTACATCTAGCCCCTGACTGCATAGGAAAAGCTCAATTGGAACTTGTAGATTTTGTCCCTGGAAACACACGAAATAAAACAAAGTCCTGAAGACTCCTACACAAATACACATTCAGTTGCACTGACTGGTTATATTTGATGAAAATGGAAGTTTTTCTTTGTTTATTTCAGGAGTGATAATCATCTTCTTTAAATAAAGAGCTCTTATCTTTGGGGGGCGCCTGGCTGGCTCAGTCAATAGAGCATGTGACTCTTGACCTTGGGGTCATGAGTTCAAGCCCCACACTGGGCATAGAGCTTACTTTAAAAAAAAAAAGAGAGTCTTTATCTTTTAGAGGTTTACACTAATATTTACATATGGAACTGTACAATGTTTGGGATTTGCTTCAAATTAACCTGGTGCTTGAAGGTGGTGGTATAAAAAAAATCAGAAGTCCAGAAATTGACACTTCTTGATGCTGAATGATGAGTTGAGATTATTTGTATCATTTCCTCTACTTTTAGTTTGTTTGAAAATTTTACAATAAGATGTTAAATAAATAAATATTACATATATACATATGATTTATATGAAATGTAATGGAGAAGTGTTGGACATGGGTGATTTATTGTTTCCCAGCTCAATCTGCTTTACCTTACAGAGAAATGCTGGGGGAGTTAGTGACCTTCCCAAGGTCACAACATGGCTGATTAGTGGCAATGCTGGGCCCAGATCTCAGGTCTAATAACTCTAAGTGTAGTAAACTCAGGGATAGCTCAGATAGAGGACAGGGAGGGGGAGGAATGGATGCTGCTTCTTTTTCCATTGATCTGAAAGTCTTAAGTCTTCTTTTTTTAAAAAAGTTTTAACGTTTATTTATTTTTGAGAGACAGAGAGAGATAGAGCATGAGCAGGGGAGAGGCAGAGAGAGAGGGAGACACAGAGTCTGAAGCAGGCTTCAGGCTCTGAGCTGTCAGCACAGAGCCCGATGCGGAGCTCGAACTCGTGGAGCACGAGATCATGACCTAAGCTGAAGTTGGATGCTTAACTGACTGAGCCACCCAGGCACCTCAAGTCTTCTTAAAAGTATAAATTGCCTAGTTAAGGCAATAGTTTCCACTGTTATTATTCAATTATACCTCAGTGTGAATGAGTATGATAGCCTTTTCTGAGAAAGAACCCACAGAGACTCCAGAGGAAAAGGAGTAGAGACTGAGGGAAAGTCTCAGACTTGAACGACAAGGGCTCTGACCACAAAATGTGTCTACTCAGAATATTTGAGGCCAGAAAATATCAGCAGTGGTCTTCTCTAGGTGCTGGGATTAAAGTTGGGTTTTTAAAAAATACTCTGTCATATTTTCCAATGTTTCTGCAAAGATTACATATTACTATTATTATTCATGCACTCAGTTATCTAAGAAATATTTTTTGAGTGCATTCTCTGAGTCAGACTCTCTCCTGGGTGCTGGAATGCAATGGTGAATGACAAGTCTGGTCCTTCCTTTTGGGGACTTGTGGCACAAGTGACCTTGGGAACACACCAGGTCCTTCTGGAGACCCCTGAATCTGGATCAACAGGCTGGTGCTGGGGGTATCACCTCCCCCTCCATGCTGTGAGGCCCCTGGAGTGGAGGATGAGAGAACAACTCTGGTGCTGGGCTCCCTGAGTTTAAATCCCTGCTCTGTAACATGCCAGCTGTGTAACCTTAGGCAAGTCAGTTAACCTCTCTGTGCCTTGGTTTCCTCATTCATAAAATAGGGATAATAACAATAATCATACTTAGTTCCCAGGGCAATATTGGAGGCACACTAACTAAACATTCAGTGTCCAAAATTCATATTTTATCACACTTCCTGTATTTACTTGGCATCGCTATTTCCCCGATGTCCTCAGTACAGAAGGTAAATCTTCAGAGGGTCCCAGCTCAGGGACCTCTGTCTATGCTTGCCTGCACCAGATTTGTCTGGGTTGGTTCATTTCACATTGCGGTTCTCTCCAGACTTGGCTCTGAGGCAATATCTACGGGCTTTCGGCAGCCCGGGACACGCTTGCCTTGACCATCATGGTGCCCAAGCACTCTGCATGGAGGAGCGCATAGACTAGGTGCTCTCTGAAGAGCCGATGAATACATGATTAATGAATCTATCTGGGTTCCTAGAAAAATAAAACAGAAAGAAAAAAATCAAATATTTTCTAGGGCATATCCTTTCTTAAAGGGCATTTTCCTAACATAGTATTTTAGAAATTGTCACAGAACAACTAATTTCACCCAGAAATGATCGTAAGTGGTTTGCTTTGTCAAGAACTTAATTGTAAGAGGAAACATGGAGACTTTGATTTAATCAAACAAGGCCCTCCCACCCCCAAGGAGGCAGTGAGGGCCTGGCACACGGTTTCTGCAACAGTAGAGGCTGGAGTCAGCTCAAAGCAGAACCAAGCCCAGGAATCATATCACCACGGGTCCCGCCGCCCATCCTGCTGAGATTTGGAGCATTATGAAAATATAGATTCTGTGGGTCCCTGGACCATCATCTTGTGAGGTTCTGTTCATGGAAAAATCTAGACAAAGGCTAGTTTGGTCCACCTTGCAAGGGTGGTAATAATTTTACTCAGATCAGGGTGCTCGAGATCTGGAACAAGGCAAGACAGAGGTCAGACCAGCGGCAGATTGTCTAAAGCCACAACCTTCACACTGTGATGAGCTTTTGAATTACTTGGTGTGTGAAAAATATAGATGCTTGGCCCTTACCTGAAACCTATCTAATCACACAGGACGGGTCCCAAGAATCTGTCCTGGGCTATTCCCCTGAGGGAGTTGAGACAGCTTGTAGATATTCATAATTTTGGACAAGAGTTATGGGTCTTCAAGCTTGGTTTCCTGGGACACCATGTTGTTTTCTGTCCCTGTCTTTCTTCTTTCAAAAGTGAATGTCACCTTTCACACCCAGTGCTTGATTGCTAACTGGGCTGAACCAGACGGCCAAACCTAGTTAGTCTGGGCATAGATGGAATTGTCGAACCATAACACACGAGAGCTGGAAAAGAGTGAATAGTCAAGGTCATTGATCCGACCAGATGAAGACCCAGATAGGGAGTGTTTCTTGCCCACCTCTCCAAACTCAGGTCCAGGTTCTGCCCCACCTACCCAGGAGACCCTGGGCCCCAAAGCACAGAGTGTGGATAAGAGGGTTCTGTTCTTCACCCCCCCTCCCGCGCCCCACACTCCCCCCGAGGTGATGGAGCCACCTGGAGACGGTTGAATTTTGTGGTTGTACCTTTTACATCTGCCTGCCTTGGGGGCTCCAAGAATCTGCCCCCCTCCCTTCCACCTTAACACCCTAATCAGTAGACAGGAAGTAAAGGGACCCACCCTTCACCCTGCCTTTGCGACAGTGGGTACTGGGAATGCTAGGTCCCCTCACACAGTGTGGGGCGGCGACTTCACCATGCAGTGGCTTCTCCCAGCAGGTGGCACCTCAGGAATAGGAACCAGGCCCACGGCGGGGGTGCTCCCACGGGCTGTGTGGGGCCCTGGCCTCTCTTCTTTGCCTCATCATGTGCTCCAGGTGGGTGGGGGGTTGCTGGCTTTGCTTCCGGTATAGGCCTCACTTCAGGCACCAACCTCGCTTCTGGTACCAGCCTCGCAGCAAGGCAGGTGACAACGAGGGTACAAATCTACCTACCAGAACCCTCCGCAAACCCACAGTGGGGGCTTTGTAGATGCATTGAAGTACCTCCCCTCCCTCTGAAAAAGGATTAAGTGCAACAAGTGTTTGAGCCTCCAGCTCTTTTGAAAAGAAACTCCGTCTTAAGTGCTAAGCTCAGATTCCGGGAAGCCGGCTTCGCCACTGCAGCTGCTCGGATTTCAGGGCCACCATCCCTTAGCGGGTGGATTGGCCGGGCTGTCAGGGTGGGGGTGGGGCAGGGGCAGACCAGGTGTTCTAAGGGAATTATCGCCTAAAGGACAAGACCAAGTTTTTCTGTGTGTCACCCACGTCGTAAAGGCAATTTTCCCACATAGTGCCACCCAAATTGGAGGGGATGGAAAATAAGAGTTTTCATCTTCTGATTGCATACAACTCCCCTGAGGCCTCAAGTGCCTAATTTTATTTAATACCCATGATAAGGAATCGACAAGGGCTGAATGGTGTCTTTTCCAAAATTCCTGTGTTGAAGTCCTAACCCCTAGGACCTCAGAAGGTGACTGTATTTGGAGATGGGGTCTTTAAAGAGGTAATTAAATTAAACTCATTAGGGTGGGCCCCAAACCAATCTGACTGGTGTCCTTAAAAGAAGAGGAAATTAGAACCCAAACATGCACAGAGGGAAGTCTGGGTGAGGACAGGGAGAGAAGAAGGTCATCTACAAGCTGAGGGCTGAGGCCTCAGAAGAAACCAGCCCCACTGACACCTTGATCTTGAACTTCCGTCCTCCGGCAGAACTATGAGAAAATAAGCTGACGTTGTTTAAACCACCCAGCTGTAATATTTGATTATAGCAGCTCTAGCAAGCTAATACAACAGATGGGAAACCAAGGCTTAGCCAGGTTAGATAAGATGCCCAAAGGTAGAGAGAGAGCTCATGTAGCCCGTCTTGGGTCCAGGCTTGTTCCCAAACCTGTTTGCAAATTAAAATCATGGGAGCAATTTGGAAAAGTAAGAACTGTCTTTTGGGATCCAGCTAAGATCTACCTGAGGTGGGTCCTGAAAGCTGCATTTTTGACGGATTCCCCGAATGATGCTATTGTATCATCAGTGTTGAGAACCAATTCACCGGATAAAGCATTCCCAGGGCCAAGTTCACGCATGGAAGGTACACTTTTGCATGTGAAGGACCATTTGTTAAAAAGACAAATTCAGAGTCAAGCATCTCTTTCTGTCCCCCACAAGGCTGGTATGACCTATGGGATGTGGAGGGACATGAAGAGCTGAAGGCAGCCCCTGCCAGCATTGAGTCCACCCCACCCCAGGGGCAGGTCAGTCCCAGACCCCATAATGGGATCCATGCTTCCCACCTTCCAGGCAGCAAGCCAGTCCTTCCAGAAAGGTCTCTCGCTGCAGTTTCCTACTGTCCTCCTTGGAGAACTTCAGCGGAGATATAACACACAGCTCCCCACAGGGGCTCAGGAACAGCTTCTATAGCTGAGAGGTTGCACTTGGCCACTTACATGCTAGAATTTGGAGACCTGGCTTGTTTGCTTGGGGCACCGACAAACTAAACCCCACAGCCGTGTGGTGAAGGGCTTCTGTTCCGTTGAGGTCTGTAGATGGAACACACCACTTACAGACACAACGGGTGTTTCCTCAATAGTGAACTCTGTCCTGCCTGCCTAACTGGGTTGTGCGGAAGACCCACCATATCAGGTACCCATTGCCATGTAAACAAAACCCCTTGAAAACTTGGCAGCTTGAAACTACAGTTTTTTTCCCCACAGTTCCAGTGGGTCAGGAATTTAGGAGCAGCCCGACTAGGTGGCTGTGTCTGGATGGCTCAGGGTTTTCCACACGGTGGCAGTCAAGAGGTCAACTGAGGCAGGAGCCATCGAGCGGCATTGGATCTGCCTCCCATCCATGGTGGCTCCCTCACATGCCTGGCAAGTTGGTGCTGGTTGTTGCAGGAGGGGGCCTCAGTTTCCCCCTCCTGGGGTCCTCACAGCATGGTGGCAGACTTCCCCCAAAGGTGGTGGGGACCCAGGAGGGAGCAGGGCCAGAACTTTTATGATCCAGCTTCAGAAATCACACACCATCATTCCTGAAATACCTACCGGTGACACGGGTCACCCGCTCCTGTGGGAAGCCACCACCGTGAGCGTGAAGAGGAGGAGGCGAGAATCGCTGGGGGCCATCCTGGAGGCTGGGGGCCACTCTGCTGAGATAAGGTGGGTGAAAGTTTTGCCTTAAGCCAGTACCAACGGTGAAGTGATGATCGTGGGGGCAGCCGCCGACGACCGCCAGAGACGTGCCGGGTGACGAACTGTCCTCGCCCAGCTGTGAGGGGCCTTCCTCCATTTTGCAAACGCCATTTGTGACTGGGTCCTGTTTGCATCTCTTCAGACGCTTGAGAATCTAGGACAGCAGCTGTTGCCTTGTGTCTCTGACAAAAGCAGCCAGATATCTCAAGAGGGACACAGCACGTTTATCTGTACCCAGATCCTGGTGGTGGTGGGAATACATATATATATATATATCTCCCCATGTTGATCAAATCTCCCAGACTCATGGGCACAAGAAAGTGTATCGTGGACTCCCCCCTCATCATGTGCATTTACTGTAACAATCATGCCAGTTTTCTCACCAAGCAAACCTGTCTCCCCATTCTGCTCCCCCAGAGAGACAGAGAACAAGGGACGTTTCTGTTCACTTCTCCTTGTTTCCCTCTTGAATGTTTATAGGACTAGATCAATTTCAGATGTATCCCAACTCCCAGTAATCATCCCAAAACAATGCCAAACACTGCATAAACCTCCATCATAATCTGTCAGATTTAGGAGTGAGCCTTCGTATGACTGCTATGGGGGAATTGTGTCCCCCGCCACAAAAGATGTGCTGAAGTCCTAACCCCCAGGACCTCAGAACATGACCTTATTTGGAAGCTGAGTCGTTGCCGATGGTGGTTAGGAAGAGCTTGTTCTGGAATGGGGTGGGCCCTTCGTCCTACGTGCCTGGTGCCCTTCACACAGACACGGGGAGAAGCCACACTGAGACAGAGGAAGATATGGGGGCAGCGGGACCTCAAGCAAGGAATGAGGGTGCCACCAGAAGCTGAATCATTCTGTAGACATTTGGAAGGAACTATGGCCAAGCCGGCACCTTACTTTCAGACTTGTGGCCTCTAGAGCTCTAAGGTAATCATTGTGCATTGCTTGAAACCCCTAGTATGTGGCACTTGGTTAGGACAGCCATATGAATCTATCGCTCTGCCAGTACAGTGAAACTGCTTCTCTCCATTCCAAGCATTTCCAATGAAATGAACTTGAGCCTCCTGAAGGTTAATTGTCCCACGCTGCTGTTCCCTGCGATTACTACCAGTTATTACTACAATACAAGCCTTATCATTCAGGGAAAGAAAATTATCTTGGCCCCCAAACTGGGTTTTCACACTGAATGATGCAACATGATGGCCTAAGAGAAACTATGCAACATGTATATGGATTAGACTAGAATCATTTTTTGGTATTTGAAGGCACCAAAGCAAAATGTGGAAACTGAGGCTCTTCGAAGGATATGTGGCTATTAGCGAGGGAACTGGGCGTTTGCGTCTGCCTGCGAAGAGTCAGGAAAGCAGAGCCCCCTTCCCTGGGAGATGAGCTAGGGGACCCGGGTCAGGGGGGAGGACGGTTTCCTGCCACAGCCAGTCGGTGACCTGGGTGGGTTGTTAGAAGTTTGCACCTGCATCTCCTAAGCTGTAAATGGTGATGGTTCCTGCCTCGTGATGCTGTTGAAAGGGCATGAGACAGGGCTTAGCCCTGTGCCTAGTGCAGAGTAAACACTCAAATAACATCGGCTGCTACTTCTGCATACTAACACCAATAATTATTGCTTGTATTACTTTTATGTTTTTAATTCCAGTTAGCAAACAGTGTTATATTCATTCCATGTGTACGATATAGGGATTCAACAGTTCCATACGTCACCCGGTGCTCATCATGATTCATCCCACCACCTGGCTCCCCCATCCCCCACCCACCTCCCCTCTGGGAACATTTGCTCTCTATAGTTAAGAGTCTGTTTCTTGGGGCGCCTGGGTAGCTCAGTCGGTTAAGCGTCTGACTTCAGCTTGGGTCACAATCTCGCCATCTGTGAGTTCAAACCCCATGTCAGGCTCTGCGCTAACAGCTCAGAGCCTGGAGCCTGCTTCAGATTCTGTGCCCTCTGTCTCTGCCCCTCCCCGCTCACACTCTTTCTCAGTCTCTCAAAACTGAATGAATGTTAAAAATTAAAAAAAAAAGAGAGTCTGTCTCTTGGTTTGCCTCTCTTTTTCCCCCTTTGCTGATTTGTTTTCTTTCTTAAATTCCACATATGAGCAAAATCATATGGTATTTGTCTTTCTCTGACTGACTTATTTCACTTAGCATCATACACCCTAATTCCATCCATGTTGTTGCAAATGGCAAGATTTCTTTTTCATGGCCGAGTAATATTCCTTTATAAATAATATACAGCCTCTTCTTTATTCATTCATCAGTTGATGGACACTTGGGCTGAAATACAACTAATTATTAATCCTAACAGTCTACATGGTCATCCCAGGCGGTCGCTGTGTCACAGAGGAGGACAGCAGGCCACAGGGCTGTTTCCCAAGCTCGGGGAGGCAGTCAGTGAAGTGTCACAAACATGGCTCTGAATTGTGGAAACAGACTCCATCACCAACAAGGGGACTTCACTCAGGTGATTTAGTCCCTGTACAATTGAAATACAGAGGAGAATAAACCTAGCCTACAGGGTTATTTCAAGAATTTAATATGAAAACATTTCAAAGAGTATTCTGAATAAAGTAAAAGCCCTGCAAATAATTTTTGGATAGGAATAGTGATTTTGTAGCATTAAATATATGTATATCAAATAACTAACATGTACATAAAATACTATGCTATGATAGAATATATTTAATATACATATTAAATGTATATATGTGTTAATATATGTGCTTGACACATATCTTGGTCGCTTATGTTCCAGCCGTAGATTAGAATATTGTGTTGTGTTGATTGGCCCAGTGGTATCACAGGTAAGGAGGTATCAGATTAACTAAAAATAAAAACATAGATTCTTTATGACATAAAGCACAGAGAGCTTTATGAATGGTGGCTCCAATTTCCTGGAGTGAAAGATACTTTTTTTCTCCCTTCCTTCCTCCCTTCCTCCCTTCCTTCCTTCCTTCCTTCCTTCCTTCCTTCCTTCTTTCTTTCTTTCTTTCCTTCCTTCCTTCCTTCTTTTTATTTTTTAGCTTAAGGAGCATTGGTTCTGCCGAGGGGGCATTTTACTCCCTAAGGGATGTGTGATGATATTCGGAAATATCTTTCTTGTCACAGTCAGGAAGAAAGCGCTACTGGCATCTAGTGGGCGGAGACCAAGGGCGATGCTATACATCCCACAAGGCAAAGGACACCCCCCCCCCAACACACAGAGAATGAATGATCAGGCCCAAATGTCAGTCATGCCAAGGTTGAGAAACAGCTTTAAAGACTATCCCAACTCTCCAGATGGGCCCAGAGGAGTGGGATTGGATTCTCATTCCTTTTCCTCGGAATGGGTTGATGTGAGGGTGTGGGAAGAGTTAGTGGACCTCGGACAGAGGACGTATGTACAGTAATAACATCTAAGGTTGAAAAGAGCCCTGGGAACAGTGAGGAAGTGATCTAAAACCTGAGCTCAAAATTGCAACCTCTGCTGTCCTTGAATGGTTGCTTAGATACTAAACTCAGCAAGTGAGTTACCCCAAAGATCTCCTCCCGCTTTCTAAATGAAGAAGCTTCTAGTAACTTCAGGAATCTTTCAGCCTGTAGAACAAACTACTGCTGTCATTACTCGAGAACACCAGAGGGCGCTCAAGACACCACCAGGTGACACCGAAGGTGTTCTGCTGGCCTTTGGATGCTGCATCCCAGGGGCTGGGGCATGAAGCTGGAAAGTCAACATTTTCTCTTCCATCTCAGCCCCTCATGAACCAACATGGCTTCCTTCTTTTCTTCTGCTCAGAGCAGCTCGGCAAGGCTTCCTGACATCATAGCTAAATGAAACTCTGCCCCAGGGAGCCCGGCTGGCAGAGGGGCTGAATCGTGGGCGCCCTCATATCCTCAGCCCCTTGGCATCTGACAGAGAGATTTCGATTTAAAAACAAGCCTTAGAGAGTGGTGCTGCAGTGGCCTCTCAAGGCAAGGCCTACGATTACTTCCTTTGGCAGTAAGATTAGCACAGTAAAGGAGAGACGGTGGGGTGGAGGTCAGGTTCCAAGAAGATGCAGGTTTAGCCTAACTACCTAGCTATATGGGACTTTTGGGATTCAGATTCCTGTGTTGCCTTGGGTGGAGTGGGGGGGGGTGGGTGTATGAATTTCCTCGGGCCACTGGAACAAGGTGCGGAAGACTGGGGGCTTACACAACACAAATTAATTATCTCCCACTTCCGGAAGCTGGAGGTCCAGGATCACGGTGTCGGCAGAGCTGGTGGTTGCCGAGGGCCATGCAGGAGAATGTGCTCCATGCCCCCCCTTTCCCCCTCCCAGTTTCTGCTGGTCCCTGGCAGTCTTTGACTTGTAGGTGCATCACCCCAATTCCTGCCTTCATCTTCACGAGGTGCTCCCTCTGTGTGCATGCCTGTCTCTGTGTGCACACTTTGCCTTTTCATAAGAACAATCCATCCTACCAGATCAGGACCTAGCCCCATCTTAACTTGGTCATCTGGAAAGACGCCATTTCCAGATAAGGAAATTACCTGGAAATTCGCAGGTACTGGTGGTTCGAATGCCAACACCTTTTGGAGGGACACACAGTTCAACCCATAACAGATGCCTTCTAAAGTCTCTTTGGGGCTTTTGACATCACGGCTTTGGAGTCTTGAAAACAAGACTACTCCATGCACTGTGCTAATGGTGCATCCAGCGAACGCTTCCCAGGAGGGAGGGGTGTACTTTTTCAGCCACGGAAAACCAATTCCAGCTCAACAGCTGGAATGTTAAAGTTCATCGGTGACGATTCTTCCCAAGGGGCTGTTATCGCTGCTTATTGCCACCCTCAGTGTTTCAGAATCACTTCGATGCCAGTTGGAATAAATGGAAACCGTGTTTTACTTTAAAAGCGAAACATACAATGCTATCATGTTGCACAAGCGAGTGTGCAGTGGGACGGGGCAACTACAGTTTCAAGATGATTTAGGAATTTGATCCAATGTCTGGCTGCACCACCACGTGCTTTGAAAGGCACCTCGCAGATGGGTTTCATAATTGAGAAATGCATTTGTTCTTTGTTGGTGTATAAAAATAACATGATTCAAAGCTTAGGGTCGGAATGTCTTTCTGAAAGTGATTTCCCTCCATCATGGACATATAAACTAATATGTTTTCACAGAAATGACATGTCGGAGTGGGGGAAGGTGGGATTATGACTGCACTCTTTTGGAAAGAGAGCCTCCATGGGGGAAAAAACAGTCAAAGGAGTTTGCAAATGGACACCACACTGCCGAAGGAAAATGATAACATAATTAAGTATCTTAGAAGCCTTGCTTTGTGCTTAGAAAAATAACCAAAGAGGGTGCCTGGGTGGCTCAGTTGGTTAAACATCCAGACCTTGATTTCAGCTCAGGTCACGATCTCATGATTTCTGGTATCGAGCCCCGTGTCTGGCTCTGCACTGACTTCATGGAGCCTGCTTGAGATTCTCTCTCTCCCTTTCTCTCTGTCCCTCCCCAGCTTGCATTAACGTGCTCTCTCTCTCTCAAAATAAATAAACATTAGAAAAAAGAAAAGAACCAAAGAGAATTAAAGACATGACATACTCTTGGACAGACAAGCCCTTCACAGAAATGCAATTCACAGGGCTTGATAAATTTCAACATTCTGAGAAATGCACAGTAGAGCAACCCTCTCTAGGAATTTTGAGAACCCATGTTACCTGAACAGCTTAACGTATTCCATCGCCTCCACCTGCTAGTGAAAACCAATGACTTGTTTTTAAAAGAAAATGAGCTTTTCCAACTACATGACTAGAACTTCCCACTGGCACATGAAAAGAGGGACATTTCCCCAAACCTGCTTACTCTGCTCCCAGCCTGCTTGGTGGTTTGGGGCCCCAAGACATCCCATGGCTTTTCCATGTGTCCCCAGGGTTACTGACTTTTTTTTTTTTAGAACTAAAAAGGAACCTGCCCCATGTTTTCTTTCTTGTTAGACCTACATAGAAGAAGGTTCTGAGGGTTTTTCAGGAATAGGAAACACATGAGTACTGCTTTTCAGACACCTTCATTCAGTCTGAACAAGTTCCTCAAATCATAACAGACAAATACACGTGTTCTCGGCAGGCCTTGCCTGAACCGTTTGTAGCTCCAAGGTGCAGAACCCACTCGTCTATATTTCTGCAGAGGGATATACACAGAGAGCGGAAGGCCACTGCTGGCTCAGTGCCTGCAGCCCAGGTGCTCAAACTCCAGTGAGCAGGAGAATCGCCTGGAAAGCTTGTGAAAACACAGACTACCAGGCTTACTCCAAAGCTCTAGATTCAGTAGGTCTGAGGTGGGGACTGAGAATTTGCTCTTCTAACAAGTTCCCAGGGGAGGTTGCTCTGGCGTCTGGGGAATGCATTTGGAGAACCACTGTGCTCTGTAATAAGGAACATGGGGAAGGTGACAACCAGTGCCCCCTAAGGCTCTCCAAAGGTCTTACCAGTGTCACCAGGTCCCTTCTACTGGCCTGATTTTACCCTCCCTCCTTAGGAGCAAGGGAATGTGTGCACTGGGAACATGACCCGGTGACAGGTCACCATGGATGACCTGAAAACAGACACATTCTCCCGTGGTTAATTGGGGTTCAGGGGAGTGTAACAGAGACAGGCCCTGTAGGGGAGGCTGTGGCCCCTGCATCATGCATCATCAGGGGGTGGGATGAGGGTCTGAAGTGGGACGGAACGTGGGCATGTCTCTGAGTCAGCAAGCTTGCTTCGGGGTGAGCAGTGGGGGCATGGAGAGAGTACTCCTCTGCCCTCCCCTTAGTAAGGGGGTTTCAAATACTGTTTGAGCAGCAGACTCATTTAGGATAAAAAAAAAAAAAGAGCAACAGAGAGACAGAGTGGGTGGGGAGAAGGGCCCCTCTTGGCATTGGTCTGGCAAGGCTTTTCTCTTGATCCCCTGGTGCTTGACCTTGCAGAGCACAGTTTGAAAACCATTTGGTGGTTCTTCCCCTCTCCCATCTTTGGGTTTCCTCCAAAGGCTTTCTGAGCTCGTCTGCAGAAGGCAACCTTTATGGTGCTCTGAAACACACAGAATCCCATAGCGTACCTTCTACTTTCAGCAAAGGAAGACCTGTCCAGAAAAGACTGGGTCATAGTTTTGCTGGAGACTTGCTGAGTAATGCAATAAAATGAGTACATCTGAGGGTATCAACGGGTATTAATTACCATGTGTGGATTTGCCGAGTAACGGCAGCTCTGACGGAGACCTTGAGGCTTATTCAGGTAGTGGAAGGAGCCCCGTGTGAATGAGTGTGTATAAGTGTGTAGGGGTGGCAAGTGTGACAGCTGGGATTCTTTTAGGGAATGGGCTTCCACGCACGACAGGCCCCCAGGGTACATGTGACTGCTCCCTTTGTTTCCTCACAAGATACCCTAATCCAGTCCATGACGGGGAGATGGAATAGCCTCACAGTTAAGAACGTGGACTCCACAGCCACACGACTCAAGTTCAAAGCTCTGCTCCTCCACAGACTGCCTGGGTGAGCTCAGGAAAGTCCCTTAACCTCTCTGTGCTTGTTTCTTCCACAACTTGCTTCATAGAATTGTTGAGGGGGTTAAATTAGTATACATAAGGCACTTAGAAAAGGCTTTGGTGTACAACAAGGACTATAAACATAGTTTGGATTTTAATTTTTACCAAGAATTTTTTATGCTTCTACATCAAATTCTCAGTGGATATTTGATTTTTATTTTTAGGAGTTAAGGCTGGGAAACACCAGAAGCTATTTGCTTAAAGGTCTAAAAATTGTCCATCTTCTCCTATCAAACCTTTTCTTTTAAAAAAATTTTTAATGTTTATTTATTTGAGAGAAAGAGAGGGAAAGAGAGAGAGAGAGAGCAAATGGGGGACAGGCAGAGAGAGAGAGGGAAACACAGAATCTGAAGCAGGCTCCAGGCTCCGAGCTGTCAGCACAGAGCCCGACCCAGGGCTTGAACCCATGAACAGTGAGATCGTGCTGGAGCTGAAGTCGGATGCTTAACTGACCGAGCCACCCGGGTGTCCCTCTTGTCAAACTTTTAAAAATAATTTTTTAAATATCAGATATCACCTGGGGCGCCTGGGTGGCTTAGTCGGTTAAGAGTTCGACTTTCGCTTAGGTCATGATCTCGCGGTTCGTGGGTTCAAGCCCCGCGTCGGGCTCTGTGCTGACTGCCAGCTCAGAGCCTGGAGCCTGTTTCAGAGTCTGTTTCTCCCTCTCTCTCTGACCCTCCCCTGCTCGCGCTGTCTCTCTCTCTCTCCTAGAAATAAATAAAAATATTTTTTTAAAAAATCAGATATCACCTTCAAGGACAGATATGAATGTTGNATCAGATATCACCTGGGGCGCCTGGGTGGCTTAGTCGGTTAAGAGTTCGACTTTCGCTTAGGTCATGATCTCGCGGTTCGTGGGTTCAAGCCCCGCGTCGGGCTCTGTGCTGACTGCCAGCTCAGAGCCTGGAGCCTGTTTCAGAGTCTGTTTCTCCCTCTCTCTCTGACCCTCCCCTGCTCGCGCTGTCTCTCTCTCTCTCCTAGAAATAAATAAAAATATTTTTTAAAAAAATCAGATATCACCTTCAAGGACAGATATGAATGTTCTTGCATCATGGGAGTCAGGACTACCTGGTGTAAGAGTGGGGTTGCTCTTAAGAGAAGCAAAAAGGGGTGGGATCCAAGACTGACCCCTGATGTCTAGTTTTCTACTCTCACTCCTCTCTTTCTCATACTCAAGAATTCATGCTAAAATTGAAGGGCACATAAAAGAACCATCCTTCAGAAGCTATGATCGCTAGAATGGCAAAGCCGGTAACAGTGGGCATTTAAATGAGCACATACTACATGCTCTGGGCTGTGCTAAGTACTTGACACATGTTCTGTCCTAGGTTGGGCTTCTCTGGAGACCCAGAGGCACCAGCTCATGTGTAAGGGACTTATTAAGGATAAACACCCAGGGGAACCCGGTAAGGAAGTGAGAACGCAGGACAACAAAGAGGAGGAAATCAAGCAAAGGTGCTCTCAGAGGTGAGGCAAAATTGCCCAGAGGTAGCTTCCACCTGTTTGCGTAGGGACCGTGGGGTGTCAGTTATACCCTCGAGCTGTCCCCAGTGGAGGACATCTTGAGAGTCCTCTTGGGAGGACTTTTTGATGAAGAGTCATCTTGGGAGAATATAAATTCCCAAGCACTTCCAGCTCTACATCTTCGGGCAAAGAGGGTCTCCAGTAGGTCAAGGGCGGGGCTGCAGGCCTTGTTTGGCTGTTATTGGAAGCAGAGCACGGGAGAAACAGGGATCCATGGAGATCTCAAAGGAGAAGTGCTTCCAAAGTACAGTCCCTCCACCTCAGTGTGACTTTGCCCCAGAAGACAGGACCCAGAGGTGATCTTAGCTTCCACCAACTCCTGTCAACAAGTGCCAGCTGAGGCAAGTGGTAGATGGTCAACGATGATCTCTCGGGTTAGGTTTCACTCCTCCTCCAATTACCTGCTGTGTGAACTTGGTCGTCTCTTGGAACTTATTTTCCATATCTGTAAAATCGACATTCAAAATAGAACTTATTTCAAAGAAGGTTGTTCTGAGAATCAAATACATCACAGCATGTAAAGTGCTTAAGACACTATCTGGTGTATAGTAGGTGCTTCATCCAGGACAACTGTCACTTAACAGACACAGAGTGCTTACACCAGGAAGATGCACAGCAAGGGAAGGGTTGGCCAGGAAGCAGTGGGGTCTGGCACTTGCTAAGCAGAAAGGGGCTGATGGAGTGTGTGGGGAAAGCAGGACACAAATCAGAGTCCAGAGAAGTCCAGTCCAGGCAGGAAGGCTCAGGCATCAAGTACCAGTTGCGGGGAGGCCATCTGGACCCAGACCCTGGACATGAGGCGATTAACAACACATGCTCTAAAGAGTGGAGCTGAAAACCCCAGACTGTGGACACGGCCTCTTTTTCCTTGGGTCCATTTCATTTTGGCTGCTGGGTAATTCTACTTGCATTTAAAAAAAATATATCTTTATTGGGATATAATTCGCATGCCATAAAATGCCCTCATTTAAAGTATACAGTTCAATGACTTTAGTAGATTCACATAGCTGTATAAACATCACTGCAGTGTAAGCTTAGGATATTTTCCTCGCCCCGAAAAGAAATCCCATCAGGGGTCACACCTCATTCTCACTTCCCACCAACACCTAGCAACCACTCATCAATTATTTGTTTTCACGGATTTGCCTATTCTGGACATCTCACGTCAATGGAACTATACAAAATGTGGTCCTTTGTGACTGGCCTCTCACACTTACCATACTGTTTTCAAGGTTTATCCATGTTGGAGCATGAATCAGTGTTACGTATTCCTTTTTATTGCTGGGTAATATTCCACTGCAGGTATATACCACTTTCATTTATCCATACCCTCACTGATGGACATCTAGGTTGTTTCCACCTTTTAGCTATTATGAACACTGTTGCTATGAACATGTGTGTGCAAGTTTTTGTTTGGGCATATGTTTTAATTTCTCTTGGCTAAATACCAAAGGGTAAATTTACTAGGTCATATGAAACCTCTATTTTTAAGCTTTTGAGGAACAGCCAAATTGTTTCCCCAAATAGCTGCACCATTACATTTTAACCAGCAGTGTATAAGGGTTCTGATTTCTCCAAATCCTCACCAACAGTTATGATTATATATCGTTTTTATTCTCGTCCATCATAATGGGTGTGAGGCAGCATCTCATTGTGGTTTTGATTTCCATTTCCTTCATCGCTAACAATATCGAACATCTTTTCATGTGCTTTTTGGCCCTTTGTATAGCTTTTTTGTATAAATGTCTATTCAAATCCTTTGTCTATTTTTTGAAATGTTTATTTATTTTTGAGAGAAAGAGAGACAGAGTGTGAGAAGGGGAGGGGCAGAAAGAGAGGGAGACACAGAATCCGAAGCAGGCTTCAGGCTCTGAGCTGTCAAGCACAGACCCCGACATGGGGCTCAAACTCACAAACCATGAGATCATGACATGAAGTCAGACAGTTAACTCACTGAGCCACCCAGTCATCCCTAAACAAACAAACAAACAAACAAACAAACCTCATAGCTTTAGCTCTTATATTTAGGTCTGTAATCCATTCTGAATTAAACCTGTGTATGGTGTGAGGTCAGGAGTCCAATTTCAGTCTTTTGCATGAGAATATCCATTACTGATGTCTGATGTCTGGACTACCTCCCTGGGGGTGGGCCCTGCTGCCTCTGCTGGATCTTAACAACTAGCTATGTAGAGGGACTAAAGTTCTTATTAGTTCAGTGGTGTAAATTTGCCACACAAGTCCAGGCCTTGCTTTGCTTGTGTTAGAAAACATAAAGTTGGAAGCAATACTCTTAAATATATACCACTTCCATTTCATCAGAGAAAACTAGTGAAGCTCAAATAATTCACCACTGTGCATTTAGCTTTGAGGGCCTCTAGCCTTATGTATGTATGTATGTATGTACGTATGTATGTATGTATGTATGTATGCATTCGAATTCTCTCCCTTCCTAATATCTCTGGGGCCTGTCTAGCCAAGTGAAGAATGCACACAAAGCTACCAAAACCAACTGAAAATGAAAAACATTAGTTGAGAATCAGTTTTCCTTATCTATACAATTAGCCTGAAAGGTCCACATTATTGGGTGGTATGTTCCCAGGAGAGGCAATCTTTGCCCACAAGAGCTTCTGATCTAGCCAGCCGGTTACCAGGGACTGGATTCCTTGGGTTTTATCTTTTCATCTTGTCTTTCCAGTTGAGGCCAGACACTCAAATTGAAATGAATGTTTCAGAACTTTGATCTGGACTTGACAGAGCTAAATGAGAATCCCCTGAGCACCCGCATCTCTAAGAATTAGGTTCATCTGTCTGAAACCCAACTAAAAAGTGGCTTGGAGGGGTGCCTGGGTGGCTCAGTTGGTTAAGCGTCCGACTTCGGCTCAGGTCATGATCTCACGGTTTGTGGGTTCGAGCCTCATGTCGGGCTCTGTGCTGACAGCCAGCTCAGAGCCTGGAGCCTGCTTTGGATTCTGTGTCTCCCTCTCTCTCTGACCCTCCCCTGCTCATGCTGTCTCTATCTCTCTCTCAAAAATAAATAAAACATTAAAAATTAAAAAAAAAAAAGTGGCTTGAAAAACACTGGAGATTTTTTTCTCTCTCATGTGCCCCAGGGCTGGTGAGGTGGCTCTTCTCCTGGGACAGCTGCTTCGTCTCCTCAGCACACACTCATTCATAGAGTGTCAGGCATCCAGCCATCACATGTGTGTTCCAGTTAGCAGGAAGGACAGAGAAAAAATAAGGGAAGTCATTTCCTTTTTTTTTTTAAGTTTATTTATTTATTTTTGAGAGGGAAGAGAGATGGGGGAGAGAGAGAGAGAGAAAGAGAGAATGAGCAGAGAGGGGAAAACAGAGAAGGAGACAGAGAATCTCAAGCAGACTCCGTGCTGTTGGTGCAGAGCCCAACGTGGGGTGCGATCTCGGAAATCATCTTGATCTCATGAATCGTGAGATCATGACCTGAGCCCAAATCAAGAGTCAGATGCTTAACCATCTGAGGCACCCATGTGCCACAAACTCTTTCCCTTTAAAGACATTTTCCAGAAGGTGTACATCATTTCTACCTTCAGCCTTTGCTAGAATTTAGTCAGAAGGCCACACACATTCCCAGTTCTGTGAAATGTATTCCAGTCAGATAGGTGCTCGGCTCTTCACTGGGGTCTCCATTGCGAAGGAAGCAGAGCAGAATTGGCATCAGGGAGGTCCAGACTTCTCCATCACAATCCATGGGCCCTCTGTCCCAAGACTCAAGGAATCTGCTTCCAATTCCAATTCTGCAAATAATTTGTCAGCCCCATTGGAGAGCTGGTCAGGACAGTGCACAGATGCTTTCTTGCTCAGTTTACCCCTTCTCCATTTCTACATTTTCATTTAATATACTTGGATTTAGCCCAGTGCAGTAGAATAGAGATCTAGACATTGAAGGAAATGAAACCCCCAAATGGCTCAGGGTGTAGTGATTTTGCTACTTGAGATATGGTTGTACTCTCCACTTTCAAATGAAGATGCTAACATTGTTTTCCAGAACAATTGCACCATCTAGACGAAGGGACACACAAAAGTGTCAATTCGCTGTATGTTAGCTTTTTTTTTAATATAATGAATTGTAGCAAGTGGTTGCTGTGAAAACACAGGCTTCCTATGGCTGCCCTTCCAATGACCCATACCCTGACCTGGACAGACCACCTTCTGTCCAAGAGAGGAAAAGTTTTGTTCCAGGAGCAGATGAAATCCTGGCTTGCCCCTGGCGACCACTAGGATTAATCAGACACCCGTTAAACAGCTGACAGAAAGACCAAACCAAGTGACAATAATAAGCACACACATTTCTCTGAAGGTCTCACCTAGTCCCTTTCTTTGTCCTAATACCTGCTCTGAAGCCCTAGCTGTCTGTTGCTTCAAAAATGGAACACTTGGGAGCTAAGACGCTGAACGTTTTTAGGATCAATACGGTATTCGCCCAAGGGGTTATGAGACACAATGCCAGGGACAGAATTTGCAGTGGGGCTTGTATGGGATTAAGCTGTTTCCCCAGGACTCATTGCCCAGTGCACAGCCAGCTCTGAAACCCTTGGACTGTGGTGGTTAAGATCAGCTGAAAGGCACCATCACTGTAAACAAATTACATTCAGGTGCAGGAAGAGAGTGGAGGAAGCCAGCAAAAGGAAGACAAAAGTCTGAAATTTTGCTCAGGAGGTTCCCAGGAGTCTCTCTCTTACAGAAAGCATCCACACAATGTGAATTTCACATCACAGATCCTCGCCCAGCTCAGAGTTCTTCATTTTCCTACCTGCCCAGAGCCACTTCTTTCCATCAGCAATCATTCAGGTTCCCTTTCACCTTTTATTTCACTCTGTTCTCTAGGACAACACAGAAAGCAAACACAATCACATCTGTGCTGATGACTTAATAGTAAATCTACTTGGATCCAAGGTGACTTCTCTCCGATTTTATTTTAAAACACGTGGAAGAAGAGAAGCAAACCTAGATTATATTTGGCCCCAAATACAGCTATCTCAAATATTGTTATGGAAAGCTGGGGCTGGGGGTTGATTTTCCAGACTTCCATATAAGGTGGCTAAGAAATGAGGGCAAAATATCACCCACTGTTAACTGTTTTACGAGTTATGCGAGGGAGCAGAGAAAGAGTGAAAAACTAGTCATATCTGAGTTGTAAAAATCAGATGTGGGGAAACGTGGCTGTATGGAGGAAAGGATTTAATGAATTTAAATCAGATGCCAAAGGAATCTTTATTGGGGAATAAAATAAAATCCATTTTTCTGATATATGCTGCGGAGGAAGCTTTTCAAAGCAAGACAAACTCTATTTCCAAATGCCTCTGGAAGCTTCCCTCCAAGGACACAACACCAGTGCTATTAATCTTGACTTGGTGAATGAAAGTATTATGGGGATTTCATTCCAAACCTTCACATCTTAAAGAGCTCCGCAGAGCCCGGATAAAGAGACCCGTTTTTACTTTGGCGATTCCACAGAGGTAACTCAGTTTAATTTCCCTTTCATCTCTATGGGAGGACTCAAAACCTTAAAAGCAAACAGGTTTCCTTTTCTCGTTCCTGAGAGAAGGCCTCTGTTGCTTTCTGAGGCTCCAAGACCCAAGGTGAGCACTCCGTCTCCATTTGTTATTTTGGAAGCTGTAGAGAACCAGAAGTAAGTCTGAAATAATAGGCAAACGGTAGATTCCTCCCTTCTTCCGGAAAAGTTACTGCCCTTCCAAATGCCAGTTTGTTTTTTGATTTTCCAAGGTCCAGCCCTGTGGTTGGCNCTAAAATGCAATTAAATTTTCTGGGATAAAAAAAAAACAAAACCAGAGTGTGTGTGTGTGCGCGCGCGCATGCTTATTATGTAGACGCAGACTGTTTGAAATGGAAACACAACTCCCATTGTGAATAAAAGGAAAAGTATTGTGGAAAATTATACCAGTTTATCTAGGCTAAACGAGAGATTTTATGCCTCATTGTGCTACTTACGAGGGAGCCAAGAGAAAAGGGTACCCCAGGAATTATCTGAAAATAAACAGCTAAAGCGGGCTGCAGTTTGCTACAAGTTGTTCTGAAATGCTAAGAACTCAGGGCCCTTACTTTCCAACCAAGGGCCAAGGAGGAAAAAGGCTCTGACGTACGAAGTCTTACATAAAACAAGACACACATCAGCACTTGGTTTTTTCCCTTCAGGTGTATCAAGACACGGACTTGTGTGAAAACTGAACAGCATTTACACTGATGCCGTATGTTTTGTCCTTCCCCACACATGGGGAAGATGAAGAACAGGACAGATGAAGAAAAACAGAACTTGGAGCCTCAGAACAAGAATCTCTTGATTCGCATTAACAGTTGTCACACACGCATGTGACGACATGGTAGGAATGGGGAAACGTGAGAAAAGTCTCACATTTTTAGTTATGGAAAAGAAACTTTTGGGTCTGCGAGAGTGATATAAACCTGACAGCGGAATCGCCAAAACATCAATCGCATCAGGAGTAAAAATGTACAAAGAATTCATTTAAATTGAAAGAGGAAAAAAATGGATACAACTTTTTCGAGGTAAGGTATGGCTTTGAAATATGCAAATTTGCCCGATTATTGGACCACAGTTATGCAAGGGAATACTAAAGTATATAAAATATGCAACAACACAAGGAAGTAGCATTTGTCTAATTTTCTTAAACTCTAAAAGGTTTATTTCTGATGCAAAGCAGTCACACGGTCTAATAAGTGTGCTCCAAACCACCGTGGATTAAATTATGTAAACAGTTTCCTTAAAAGCTGATGCGTTGACGTATACTCCTCTCCTCCCGCATCAAATAGTCACACATGCATTTCTGGAAGAGTCTGCCCTGTGAATTTTGCAACCCTCTGGTATGAATCTGAAAACAGTCCCTTCCTAAAGCCTTTATGAGATGATGTGCTAGATTTTCTTGGTCAAGAGGTCTCTGAAGTTGTAGGCTTTTGTATTTACACTTTTGAAATATCTCTATTGTGATGCAAATCTTGATTTTCAATCAAAATTAGCTGGAAAAAAAATCTTTCCCTGGAAAGCAAGGAAGCCTAAATCTCCCAAGTTTTTTCTCTTCTGGCCTCCTGTTAAGCCCGTAAAACAAATGATATTAACCACTCACACCTTTTGCAAATGCGGATGGAAAACAATTGTATCCGCGGACACTTGTAACCAACCACAGTTTTTGTCTCAAAGGGCGCTGAGTTTATGCGTTTTAAAGGACCAGAGCTTTTATTTTTTCTCCTTCCTTTTTCTAACTTGGGCACCAATGTAAAAAAAAAAAAAAAAAAGTATCCCAGAGCATTTTCGCTTTTGTTGATGGTTCAAAATCAAATCTGTTTTCGAGAGTCTGCCCTACTTGGCCTGGATCCTTTGGTTAAGTCCGATGAATCAAATGAAACGAAACACAAAAGGAAGGCGTCATCAGTGGCATGGAGACTTCCCATTTTTATTTTATTTTAAAAGCTGAGCGTTAAAATGTGGGATCCTCTGAATCTCCCCAGAAAGGCAGAAGACCCTTCTGGGGACCCAGCCTCCTGGAAGTCTTTGGTCTGCCTCAGGTTGAGGGGTTTCTGTGCATGTGTGTGTGTGTGTGTGTGTGTGTGTGTGTGTGTGTACGTGCGCGCCTGTGTCTTACTGTACCCTCCGAGATGGGGTTTGAAGGAGCGTTTCTCCTGCCAAAATACACACACAGCCTGAGATTAAAAAGGCTGAAACCTACCAGCAAGTTCTTAACGCCCTCCCACAATCATTAGACCAAATCCACCATCATTCCAGATTCATTTTTCCCTTATTCATCTGTCCAACTAATTCCTGCCGCATTCACCAGGCTTATATCTTAATCTTTTCTGTTACATAGAGAATACATAATGAAAAGCTGCATTTTCTGGGTACATGCACACATTTGGAGCGGATGAACCATATGTGAAGGGACAAACAATGCTGAATGCCGGCTGAATGGTGCCCAGCGCTAAAAACACTGCGGCCGCAGGAACAAAAAGCCGCGAGCAGGAGCTGGTGTGAGGCTGGCCTCTGCTTAAACACCAGGGGATTCGCCGCCGAAACATGGGTATAATTTCACTGTTTTCACTCACACAAGCTGTGGGAAAGGAGTCACCATCTGATGTTTGATTGTGTGGGATATGTTTTTGGCAGTGGCCTTGTATTCTACATTGACAAGAAAAAGAAAAAAAAAGAAAGAAAAAAGTAGAGAGGGGGAGAAGGCGGGGGAAGAACAAAATAAAGAATAGAGCTACATTTGCTGTTTTTAATTTGCCGTCTGGGGGACAGACACAGCTGACAGAGTTCTGACCGGTGGCCACCTGAAAAATAGGGCCAGGGCCTGGTGACTGTCCCCTCTGCCTGCACCACCCCCCGAGGGTCCCTTTTATGCCAGTGCTACCCCGAGGACTTGGGTCCATCCACTCTTGTTGTCTGGTTAACTTACCACTGAGCTGCGGGGCTGACGTTTGCCTGATTTAATAAAGCCTTTTATCCAAGATAGTGACTGGGGAAGCGAGCTTGGGGAGGCAGGCTCCTGCAGGCACCAACCAGGAAAGGCCTACGGGTCCGAGGGAGGCATTTTCCAGAACCTCAGTGGCATCCGGGGTTGATGCCCAGCTGTCTGGTGTCTGCAGGGGCCACTCAGGCGTCTCCCCAGCTTGTTGGTTTCTCAAGTGGTTTCTGGCTGGAAGAAGGCAGGGTTGTCAGGTTGACACCTTGGGGTCCCCATCCCAAGGGTTCTAGAAAGAGATGATTGGCCTCAGTGCCCTTCTCCATCTTCTTCTCACCTGGGAATGACGGGTTTAGCAACTAAAGGTCCAGGATGTCCATTTCAATTTGGATTTCAGGTCCACAATGAATACTACAAAATGATGTGTGATTTATCTGAAGTCCAAATTTCACTGAGTGTCCTCTGTCTTATCTGGGAACCCCACCCCCCCTCCAAGCCCCCCTCTGCGCCCCTCCCTTATCAGGGAGGCAGACTCCTCTGCCCACATCTCAGGGTGTTAAGAGGATAATGAGAAAATAGACGGGGAGCTGCTTTCCAGAAAGGTCATTAATTAGCCTGGCTGGTTAGCACGCAGTTCCCATGCCCCAGCTGTGCTGACTCTCCTTTTAACTTCCAGCTTCTACCAGGACACGTCACCAGTCATACGAGACGGAGTTTGGTGGCCCCACGTCCTTCTCCCTCCAGCCCGTCCTCCAATGGCTTTTGCATCATGTTATTTGGACCACGTTTAAAACCAAACCAAACCCCCCAATCTGACACCCGCTGCCTTCACTAGCGGCAAATAGTGTTTAATGTACGACGTGGAGAAAGTCACCTTCTCCCCCACTGAGTAAGTGCTCACACTCTTCAGCCACCACGGGCCCCACCCCCACTCCTGCCGTGGCCTTGGCCTGCAGTGGCAAGTGTGAACCCAGCCTCTGTTCACGGGGACACCAGACTGCTATCTTTGCGCATTGGTATTTGTTAATAAGCTGCTGATGCCCAGTTGGCCGCCAGGATTCGTCCCGAGGTGAGCACACTGCTTTGACTTTCTCATTATGTGGCTCCAGGAAGCCTGTCTGACGAAGGGCAGTGAGAAGGGAAAAGGTTTCCCTTGGGGGTGAGGGCAGTGGAGGGAGGGCGCATCTCGTGGACAGCCAGTGCCAGGAGCCACGCTGCATTTATTCTGCACGTGGGCAGATGGAGACGGCAAAATGCTGGTGGCTGGCTGCATGAACCAGGTCTGCGCTCTGACCCTCAAAAGTCTACCGACGAAATTTCCAAAGGAGCATTGCTCTTTTGCAAGTGCTGTGACCGGGGACAGTAGTGACGGCACATATTGGCAGGGACCGAAAGTGCGGATTTCCCCGTGTGGTGGAATTGCCCTCATTTCCAAACCTGATACCGGGGGCATAATGGCCATTTCTAATGACCACATTAGCATCACGGAGTAATATATCTACAATAAATGAAGACTGCTTTGCAATTAGTACCAATGATCACAGCTGTGGAGACAAATGGCATATGTGCTAATTAAATAATTTGTCACTTGACTGTTAAACAAACAATTCAGCCTCTTTACATTACAAACTGCCGTCTTCAGAACACCGCCATGGGCCATTAACCCCGAGGAAGGAACAGCGGGCTGTGCCCACAATTGTGGGAGAGTGATGTCTCAACAGGAGGATAAAAAGTGACAGGGAAACTTCAAAAAAAAACAAAAAAAATAGGGTGCCTGGGTGGCTCAGTTGGTTTCGCGGTTAAGCATCTGACTCTTGGTCTTGGCTTCAGTCATGATCTCACAGTTTGTGAGTTTGAGCCCCACTGCCCGGCTCTGCGCTGACAGCGCGGAGCCTGCTTGGGGTTCTCTCTCCTCCCTCTCTCTCTGTCCTTCCCCCACGTGTGCTCTCTCTCTCTCAAAATAAATAAATAAACTAAAAAAAAAAAAGTGACAAGGTGAAACTAGCAAAGTGCTGGAGAATCCTTAGAGCTTCAAGACAACCCAGAGACTGACTCATCCAGCCTCTCTTCTTGCCAGAAATGGAGGTAAGTGTGAGGAAACAGTGCCCCTAAATCATGCTGTTCTTTCCCTTCTCTCCCTCTGTGGTGTCCCCCACTCCACCCCCATCCACCCCCCACC